>NC_081552.1:157502648-158102648 GCF_963082655.1 Stomoxys calcitrans | reverse complement strand
ATTTAGCCCAGATCGGTCCAGATTTCGATATAGCTGCCATATAGACCGATCTCTCGATTTAAGGTTTTGAGCCCATAAAAGGCACATTTATTGTCCGATTTCGTCGAAATTTGGGTTGTGTTAGACTCTTCGTCAGCCCTCTCCAATTTGGCCCAGATCGGTTCAGATTTGGATATATCTGTATCGTTCAGATTTGGATATATCTTTGATATATCGATTTAACTTCTAGGCCCCATAAAGGGCGAATTTATAATCCGATTTCGCTGAAAATTGACATAGTGACCTATGTTAGGCTTTTCGACATCCGTGTCGTGTATAGTTCAGATTGGTCTGTATTTGGATATAGCTACCAAAAAGACCAATATATTATTCTACAAAATTGAACAATGACTTATGCTTATGACCACTCAATGTCCGTGCCGAATTTGGTCCGAATCGGACCATATTTAGATAAAGCTGCTATGGGGGCATAAATTATGCATTTTTCAACGAATTGTGACGAAAGGTGGTTTACATTTATACCCGAGGTGGTGGGTATCCAAAGTTCGGTCCGGCCGAACTTAACGCCTTTTTACTTCGACCCTTTTTATACCCACCACCGTTGGAAGAGGGTACACTAATCTAGTCATTCCGTTTATTACACCACGAAATATTCGTCTAAGACCCCATAAAGTATATATATTCTTGATCGTCTCGTCTATTGAATCTATCTAGACATTTCCGTCCGTCCGTCTGTCGAAATCATGGCTGAAATTTTGCATGTAGTGTTCCGTTATAACTTATATAAACGACCTCCCGATTTGACTTCTTAAGCTCTTGGAAGCCAACTGTGCCAAGAACGGACCAAATCGGTCTTTAACTTAATATGGATCCCATATAAACCGATCAGCCGATTTGACTTCTTGAGCCTCTTGAAGCAGCAATAGGATAAAATAATGGCCTACAACTTAATTTATTTTGTATACATTTTTAGAAGAATCCATGGTGGCTAGTTCCCAAAATTCGACCCGGCCTAACTTAGCACGCTTTTGCTTGTTGGCGCAAAAAGTCATGGTTACTTACAGTTTTAATTTTCCGCCTTGAATGTTTAAAATGAAAACAAAGCAAGTAAGGAAAGGCAAAATTCGGTCGGTGCAGATTAAATTATACCCTACCCCTACAGTTTAAGTGGAAATTGGGAGCTACATTTATAAATCTCAAATTTCTATAGAAATGGGACGGTTTGTATTTTTATGAAAGCTATATCTAAATCTATATCTTTCTATGAAAATCGTCAGCAATATCGAGAGTAAAAAAAAATTCTTCCTGTAAAATTTTGAGAGATTTGGTTGACAAATGACCGCATTATTGCAATTCTGTTCAAAATCGCACGATCATATATGTGGGAGCTACATGTCAATCAGAACCGATTTCGATCAAATTACTTAGATATTGTGGTAGTTATTGAGGAAAGCGCTGTGCAAAAATTTGGAAAGATTGATTGATGTGGCTCTAGAAGTAAAAATCGGGCAATATATATATTGGGTTGCCCAAAAAGTAATTGCGGATTTTTCATATAGTCGGCGTTGACAAAGTTTTTCACAGCTTGTGACTCTGTAATTGCATTCTTTCTTCTGCCAGTTATCAGCGGTTACTTTTAGCTTGCTTTAGAATAAAAGTGTAAAAAAAGTATTTTTGATTAAGGTTCATTCTAAGTTTTATTAAAAATGCATTTACTTTCTTTTAAAAAATCCGCAATTACTTATTGGGCAACCCAAATTTTGGGGGAGCTATGTACAAATCTGAACCGATTGGTATGAAACTCACAAGTATTGAAGAGAGTCATAAGAGTCCTTTCTGCCAAATTTCGAGAGAATCGGTTGACATTATTGTCATATTAGTCCAAATCGGACGAACAAATTTATGGGAGCTATATCCAAATCTGAACTGATTTTTTCCAATTTCAATAGGCTAAAAAATCCGGTACCAACTTTAAAGATGATTTGATGAAAATTACGCCCTGTACTTTGTTCACAAATTAACATGGACAGACAGACGGACATAGCTAAATCCAATCAAAAAGGGATTCTGAGTCGATCGGTATACTTGTCAAGGGGTTTAGCTCTCTTCCTTCTGGATGTTACAAACAAATGCACTAAGATATAAAACGCTATACCAAAGCAGTGGTTTAGGGTATATAAAAAAGAATAGAAGTAGTTGAAGTAACTTAAAATCATTAAAATAATAAAATAATTCTGCTGCTTTGGATATTTATTTGCTGCAAAGTTTTTTTTTATTAACCAAAGAATGTCTTAAATTAAAATCAAATCTTAATAAAACCAAACAAGTAAAAAGGCGTTAAGTTCGGCCGGACCGAACTTTGGAGACCCGATTTTCACCTTTTGCTCAGTATAATCCCAAGAATCTGAAACGCGAAGGGGCCATTAAGATACTAATCGCCCCACCCAAATATACATATTTATTCCATCTGATATGGCCTTTTAAGGCTGTAGAAGCCTTCATTGTAGTCCAATCTTTACAGTATATACCATGAGGTATTTTATTAGGCATTGCAATACGTGTGCAAAATATCATTCAAATCGCCAGATACATATTTTTTGCCGATACGCACTATTAAGGCTGCAGTAGCCACAATTTGGGTCCGATCGTAAAAAATCTTGCAAGGTTCTTTTAGATATTTCAGCAGGTATTTAATATTAGAGCCTGACCAGTTTTACACAAAGGTTAGATGTATCGGTGTTGTAAGGTTTTATATTGTTGTCTCCTCTGTGGTTTTTTACCTCTGCCCACAATAAATTTTGCCTGATCGATCATAGTAGTAACTAGGTTGTCTTATACCAAGCCATACAACCTAGCCTTCTACTAGTGAAAAATAATTAATTTGCTGCTTGAAGTTTGGTAAATCTATCATTGTGGTGTAATTATAGAAACAATAAAAAAAACAACCGTTTTAGGTGGTATTTTGAGTTTGGTTCTACGTTGTATCTCAAGGTTGTCTTTTCCTAATAAGAAAACTAACTACATTTAGATTCGAAATCCTTGCCATTCGTGCCCATTTATACAGATACCAATTGTGGCAAAGAAACCGTAATTGAGGGTCGTATGAATCTATGAGGAAAGGGCAAATCTATTTGAAAGTATGCTAATTATTTTGCTTAGCATCTAATTAAAAGTTTTGAGTTGTCCAGCATGCTTTGATGAAAAATAAACACCATCCGCTTTACAAAACTTCTGGTGGAGAATTGCCTTCCATTTTCATTTTTGTCAGCATTAAGGAGAGTGCCTCACACATATTTATGCCCAGAAAACTTTTAGAAACGCTAAATACTAAAGGTGTTTCCAAAGAATATGCCTTCCTTTTGGGTGAAGCTCTCTTGGAGTACTTTTCTAATTACCGCCTACGCTAAAATGTTGTTCAAAATTTATTAATTATCACGTTTTAATTTCAACAGGCTTGAAAGTTAATGATTTCGGGCAACAACAAGTGGCAAATATTAAATAGCCATTATTAGTGATCTAAAAGCATTTGCTGAAATGGCTTGGGAAAAATTAATGATGGGTCATTATATATTTTACCGGCACTTAAATAAATTGCATGTATCAAATGGATATAGCAAGATATGGCATTCTATATATCCCATATCAACACATGAGCCTCAGTGGAAAAACAATAGAAACAAGTAAGGGCGTGCTATGTTCGTCAGGGCCGAATCTTATATACCCTCCACCAAGGATCGCATTTAACGAGTTCTATGCGCGGTATCTCTTTGTAAGCAAACAAAAAAAAATGAAATAAGAATTGTTATGCTATTGGAGCTATATGAAGTTATAGTCCGATTCGGACCATAAATTAATGCTGATCGTCGTAGAAGTCATTGTGTAATATTTCAGTTCATTCGGATATGAATTGTGCCTTGTAGGGGCTCAAGAAGCAAAATCGGGATATAGATTTATATGGAAGCTGTATCAAGCTATTCATCGTTTCAGACCATATCAGACACGTATGCTGAAGGTCTCGAGAGAGACAGTTGTACAATTGCGCCGTCTAGAGGCTCAAGATGTCAAGATCCCAGATCGGTTTATATGGCAGGTTATTTACCGATTTACGCCATACTTAGCATAGTCATAACAAAACTCCTTATGCAAAATTTCAGCCAATTCGGATTAGAATTGGGCGCTCTGTTGGCTAAAGAAGTCAAGACCAAGATCGGTTTATTGAATCATACTTAG
Source organism: Stomoxys calcitrans (assembly GCF_963082655.1). Classification (NCBI taxonomy): domain Eukaryota; kingdom Metazoa; phylum Arthropoda; class Insecta; order Diptera; family Muscidae; genus Stomoxys; species Stomoxys calcitrans. The sequence continues at coordinate 158,098,418 of NC_081552.1, read as the reverse complement.
CACATTTGTTGAAAGTAATACCAAAAGACCAGGTGCAAAATTTCAGTCAATTCGGACAAGAATTGCGGTTTAGATGGCAGCTATATCAAAACATGGACCGATTTAGCCGATTTACAATTCCAACCGACCTATACAATAAAAAGTAATTGTACAAAAATTCAAGTGGCTAGCTTTACTCCTTCGAATGTTAGAGTGCTTTCGACAGACAGACGGACGGACGTACGGACAGGCGGACGGGCATGGCTAGATCGACTTAAAATGACATGACGATCAAGAATATATATACTTTATGGGGTTTTAGACGAATATTTTGACGTGTTACAAACAGAATGACGAAACTAGTATACCCCATCCTATGGTGGAGGGTATAAAAATGGAAAACATTTAAGCCTCTCTTATAGTGAAATAAAAATGTTAAGAATAGTCTCAGTTCTTCGAGGGGCTTAGCTCTCCAAGGGAAAAGGCGAATTCTTCATATAAATTTAGTCATCTTAATGGCAGAACACGTCAAAAGGAACAAGTTAAAGCGTGCGGACGGGCCGAAACTTGGGAACCCACCACTATTGGATTCTGCTAAAAATTCATACAAAATAAATTGAGTTGAAGGGAGTAATTTTATTCTACATACCAAACTTCTATCAAACCAGAAATAATTAAAAAGGCGTTAAGTTCGGCCGGCCGAACTTTGGATACCCACCACCTCGGGTATATATGTAAACCACCTTTCAACAAAATCCAGTGAAAATTGCATACCTTAAGTCCCATAGCAGTAATATTGAAATATGATCCGATTTGGACCAAATACTAATAAGTACAAGTCATTGTTCAATTATGTATAACAAAATATTGGTCTTTTTAGTAGCCATATCTAAAAATAAACCGATCTGAACCACATACAACATCGATGTCGAAAAGCCTAACATAAGTCAATGTGTCAAATTTCAGTTAAATCGGATTATAAGTGTGTCTTGATCGATCTGAGTGAAATTTAAAAAGGATGTCGAAGGGCCCAACACAACACACTGTCCCAAATTACGGCGACATCGGACAATAAATGCGCTTTTTCTGGCCCCAAAACCTAAAACCGAGAGATTGGTCTATATGGCAGCTATATCCAAATCTTGGCCGATCTGTGTCATAATGCAGAACTATGTCAAGGGGTTTAACCTAACTCAATGTCCCAAATTTCGGCGATCCTAAGATCCTAAATCGGAGGATCGGTCTATTTGACAGCTATATCCAAATCTGGACCGATCTGAGCCAAATTAACAATGGATGTCGAAGGGCCAAATATAACACACTGTCCCAAATTTCGACGACATCGGATAATAAATGCGTCTTTTATGGGCAAAAAACTGTAAATCGCAAGACCGGTCTATATTGCAGCTATATCCAAATCTGAACCGATCTGGGCCAAATTGACGAAGTATGTCGAGAAGCCTAACATAACTCACTGTCCCAAATTTCAGCAAAATCGGATAATAAATGTGGCTTTTATGGGCCTACAACCCTAAATCGGATGATCGGTCTATATGGCAGCTATATCCAAATCTGGACCGATCTGAACCAAATTGACGAAGGATGTCGAGGGGCCTAACACAACTCACTGTCTTAAATTTCAGTCAAATCGGATAATAAATGTGGCTTTTATGGGCCTACGACCCCAAATCGGAGGATCGGTCTATATGGCAGCTATATCCAAATCTGGACCGATCTGGGCCAAATTAAGGAAGTATGTCGAGAAGCCTAACATAACTCTCTGTCCCAAATTTCAGCAAATTCGGATAATAAATGTGGCTTTTATGGGCCTAGGACCCAAAATCGGAGAATCGGTCTATATGGCAGCTATATCCAAATCTGGACCGATCTGGACCAAATTGACGAAGAATGTCGAAGGGCCTAACACCACTAACTGTCCAAAATTTCAGCAAAATCGGATAATAAATGTGGCTTTTATGGGCCTAAATCTGAGGATCGGTCTATATGGCTGCTATATCCAAATCTGGACCGATCTGGGCCAAATTGACGAAGGATGTCGAATTTCAAATTTATCAAATTTTAGTAAAGACCCTAAATCGGCGGATCGGTCTATATGGGGTCTATATCAAGATATAGTCCGATATAGCTCATCTTCGAACTAAACCTGCTTATGGACAAAAAAACACTCTATGCAAAATTTCAGCTCAATATCTCTATTTTTGAAGACTGTAGCGTGATTTCAACAGACAGACGTACAGACGGACGGGCATGTCTAGATCGTCTTAGATTTTTACGCTGATCAAGAATATATATACTTTATAGGGTCGGAAATGGATATTTCGATGTGTTGCAAACGGAATGACAAAATGAATATACCCCCATCCTTCGGTGATGGGTATAATAAAGATTCTATGAACCGAACCAGGATGATCGAGTGACCGGTTTATGTGAGAGCTTTATCAAGTTATAGACTGAATTGGGCTGTATTTGGCACGGTTGTTGAAAGTCGTAACAGAACACCACAGGCAAAATTTCAGCCAATTCCGACAAAATTGCGGCTTGCAAGGGCTCAAGAAGTCAAATTGGGAGATCGGATTATATGGGAGCTATTTTGTTGCCCAAAAAGTAATTGCGGATTTTTCATATAGTCGGCGTAGACAAATTTTTTCACAGCTTGTGACTCTGTAATTGCATTCTTTCTTCTGTCCGTTATCAGCTGTTACTTTTAGCTTGCTTTAGAAAAAAATGTAAAAAAAGTATATTTGATTATAGTTCATTCTAAGTTTTATTAAAAATGCATTTAGTTCCTTTTAAAAAATCCGCAATTACTTTTTGGGCAACCAATATATCAGGTAATAGATCGATTCGGGCCACAATTGTTGGAAATCATAACGGAATACCATATGCAACATTTGAGCCAAATCGGACAAAAATTGCGACTTTTAAGGGTACAAAAACTAAAATCGGGAGATCGGTTTATATGGGAGCTATGTCAGGTTATAGTCCGATTTAGAGCGTACTTAACACAGTTGTTGGAAGTCTTAACAGAACACAACGTAAAAACTTTTAGCCAAATCGGACGTAAATTGCTGCTTCCAGGGCTCAAGAAGTCAAATCGGTTTATTTGAGAGCAATATCAGGTTATAAGCCGATTTGAAAGCCATAATAGAACACTACATGCAAAATTTTAGCTAAATCGGACAAAAATTGCGGCTTCAAGGGGCTCAAGTTGTCAAATCGGGAGATCGGTTTATATGGGAGCTATATCAGGCTCTTGACCGATTTGCACCATAGTGGGAGCTATATTTTAACCTGAACCGATATGGTCCATTTGCAGCCCCCAACGTCCTACATCAATAGTTAGTATCTGTGCAAGATTTCAAGAGACTAGCTTTACGCGTTGGACCTCTACCGTGATTTCGATAGACGGATGCCCTGTCACTGAACAACCCAAAGCCGCATTTAGCGCGATCTCTAAATATGAGGTCTCAAATGGAAGGCAGAACGAACTTGACATAAATATATGACGTATGAAGAGTTTGGGGATCCTCCTTTTTCCTTAAATCACATATCCTAACTATGAGGGTTTTACAAGTAAAATACCAACTGTGCTTGGAAATATAGTTTCAACGTTCAGGGGCCTTACTTAGACAATATGGGGCTGAAATTCAAGGTATTTTAGAATCGAAATTTTTGGCCAACAAACTCAAGGGCCTCCAAACCTCCTCGAAAGGACATTTTGACGTGGCTGTGTGACAACTGGCTGGAAGTCCGCCCTATACTTAAGTTGACATTTAGCCAAACAAGGATAAGATAGTATTCAAATGAAAGATATATGGCAGTTATGTAAAAATTTGTTCCGTCCACATGTAAAAGCTCTAAAGAGTAAGTATGTTAAGCATCTGAACTGGCAATATAAAGTCAAGTTTTTAGTGCTCGCCCCTCATTCAACTCCCAGCAAACGGACACATAACCCGATAATAACAACATGGTGCGTAAATTAAAGTAGAGGGGAACAAATTCTACAAATAATAAATGAAAATGAAAAACAAGTAAAAGCGTGCTAAGTTCGGCCGGGCCGAATCTTATATAAACTACACCATGGATCGCATTTGTCGAGTTCTTTTCCCGGCATCTCTTCTTAGGCAAAAAAAAAAGGATATAAGAAAAGATTTGCTCTGCTATTAGAGCGATATCAAGATATGGTCCGGTTTGGACCACAATTAAATTATATTATGTTGGAGACTTGTGTAAAATGTCAGCCAATTCGAATAAGAATTGCGCCCTTTGTGAGCTCAAGGAGTAAAATAGAGAGATCGATTTATATGGGAGCTGTATCGGGCTATAGACCGATTCAAACCATAATAAGCACGTATGTTATTGGTCATGAGAGAATCCGTCGTACAAAATTTCAGGCAAATCGGATAATAATTGCGACCTCTAGAGGCTCAAGAAGTCAAGATCCCAGATCGGTTTATATGACAGCTATATCAGGTTACGAACCGATTTGAACCATATTTGGCACAGTTGTTGGATATCATAACAAAATAATACGTGCCAAAATTCATTCAAATTGGATAAGAATTGCGCACTCTAGAGGCTCAAGACGTCAAGACCCAAGATCGGTTTATATGACAGCTATATAAGTTTATGGACCGATTTAAACCATACTTGGCACAGTTGTTGGATATCGTAACAAAACACGTCGTGCAAAATTCCATTCCAATCGGATAATAATTGCGCACTCTAGAGGCTCAAGAAGTCAAGACCCAAGATCGGTTTATATGGACCATATCAGGTTATAATCCGATTTGAACCATACTTGGCACAGTTGTTGGATATCATAACAAAACACGTCGTGCAAAATTTCATTTTAATCGGATAAGAATTGTGCACTCTAGAGGCTCAAGAAGTCAAGACCAAAGATCGGTTTATATGGCAGCTATATCAAAACATGGACCGATATGGCCCATTTACAATACCAACCAACCTACACTAATAAGAAGTATTTGTGCAAAAGCTTTACTCCTTCGGAAGTTAGCGTGCTTTCGACAGACAGACGGACTGACGGACGGACGGACATGGCTAGATCGACATAAAATTTCACGACGATCAAGAATATTTATACTTTATGGGGTCTCAGACGAATATTTCGAATAGTTACAATCAGAATGACGAAATTAGTATACCCCCCATCTTATGGTGGAGGGTATAAAAATATTTGGGCTTAGTGCCTATTCGGGTGAACAATCTTAACATTGTGAAATGTGCACTGCGTTCAAGGTATTAACATATTGTGTATGCCAACAATGTAAGTAGAGCAGAGCGTACTTGTGTGGGCTAGTGAAGCATTAAAGTCAACAATAGTTATTAAACGATTATTGTAAAGGGTGATTTTTTAAGAGGTGTAGGAAAAAAGAACACATAAAATTCAGAAAAATGCATGAAATCTTCATTTGAATCGATAGTACGGCCTATATAATTTAATGTTTGGAGATTATTTCATGCAAATGTCATACTCTTTCCAATATTTTGGCGTTTATCTCGCTATTAAAAGCTTCACAAATTGTCTCGCAATGCGTCAATTGAAACGGACTTGTCTGTATAGACATAAGCTTTAACATAGCCCCACAAAAAAATAGTCTAAAGGCGTTACATCGTACAGTCAATTTACGGGTCCCGAACGTGAAATAAAATGTTCACCGAACTCGCCTCTCAATAAGTCCATTGTTACGCGTGCTGTGTGGCATGTGGCACCGTCTTGTTGAAACCACATGTCATTCAAGTGAAGCTCTTGCATTTTGGGCAAAAAAGTTAGATATTACTCACATAGCACTCACCATTCACAGTTACTTTACGATTCGCATCATCTTTGAAGAAGTGCGGCCCAATGATGCCACCAGCCCATAAACCGCACCAAACTGTTACTTTTTCTGGATGCATTGGAAGCTCTTGAAATGCTTCTGGCTGATCTTCACTCCTAAATCGACAAATCTGCTATTTTGAGTGAGCTGTTTTAACCAGTGTTGCCAAACAAAATAGCTTAAAAATCACTATTTAGCAGTTTGTATTTAAAAACCTGCAATAAGTAGCAGCTGACTAACTAAAGTGCAATTCTTTATTTTGCTTTGGTAACCCTATGCCGTTTTAGTGCTCGTGTCGAAAAAAATAGTTATTGCTTCTGTTTTGTTTACAATCGGTTCCAAATATTATCAAACTTATTAGTATAGTTATTATTTAAAACCTGTAAGAAAAGGCAAAAGTCGGGCGGCACCGATTTCAACCATACACCGCACAGTTGTTGGAAGTCATAATAAAACAACTCATTCAAAATTTCAGCCAAATCGGATAAGAACTGCGCCCTCTAGTGGCTCAAGAAGTCAAGAATCGAAATCGGTTATTTAGCAGCTATATCAGGTTATGGACCGATTTCAACCATACTCAGCACAGTTGTCGATCTAGCCATGTCCGTCCATCTGTCCGTCCGTCTGTCTGTCGAAAGTGCGCTAACTTTCGAAGGAGTAAAGCTAGCCGTTTGAAATTTTGCACGAATACTTTTTATTAGTATAGGTCGGTTGGGATTGTAAATGAGCCATATCGGTCCATGCTCCGATAAAGCTGCCCTATATACCGATCTCGGATCTTGAATCCTTGAGTCGCTAGAGGGCGCAATTCTTATCCGATTTAGCAGAAATTAAGCATGAGGTGATTCGTTATGACTTCCAGCAACTGTATTAAGCACTGTTCAAATCGATCGATAACCTGATATAGCTGCCATATAAACCGATGTTGAATTTTGACTTCTTGATCCACTAGTGAGCGCAATTATTATCTGATTTGGCTGAAGTTTTGCAAGAGGTGTTTTGTTATTCCTTCCAACAACTGTGCCAAATATGGTTTAATTGGTCTATAACTTGATATAGCTGCCATATAAACTGATCTGGAATATTGACTTCTTGAGCATCGGAATTATTATTCGATTTGGCTGAAATTTTGTACAACGGCTTCTCCCATGACCTTTAACATACGTGTCGAATATGGCATGAATCGGTTTAAAGCCTAATACAGCTCCCCTATAAACCGGGTTCCCTATTTTACTTCTTTAGCCCCTAAAGTGCGCAAGTCTTACTAGATTTTCACAATGACTTCTTTTATGGTCTCCAATATTCAATATTCGTTTAAACTTTGTTTGCCTAAAAAGAGATACCGTGGAAAGAGCTCGACAAATGCCATCCATGGTGGAGGGTATATAAGATTCGGCCCAGCCGAATTTAGCACGCTTTTACTTGTTAGTTTTGTACTTGTGGTGCCTACATATGCCATTGGCCATGAGTTACCCTCTATTGCATTGTATCTTTTAGACTACATTTGTCCTCCTAACGAGATTGCCTACTGTGTTGTTGCTTTTAAATGCTAATCTGTAGTTTTTCTCGTCATATATATCCGAGTTTTTTAGGAAATCCGAAAATCCAGGGATGTAAGTTGTAAATTTGAATATCTTTGGCGATCTTTCCTTTTCCGTGTTGGAAGATTTTTCCTTTATGTGTTTGATAAGACTGTTTATGGCGTTGTTGGGAAAACCATTTAATCTGAGGATTTGTCGTATTTTCTTCTCGTTCTCGTTGTAAAAAATGGTGTCACTGATTTTAAAGAGTGATTTGTTAAGAGCTTGATAACTTTTTTTTTAAAAAAATCGCATAAAATTTGCAAAATCTCATCGGTTCTTTATTTGAAACGTTAGATTGGTCCATGACATTTACTTTTTGAAGATAATTTCATTTAAATGTTGACCGCGGCTGCGTCTTAGGTGGTCCATTCGGAAAGTCCAATTGTGGGCAACTTTTTCGAGCATTTCGGCCGGAATAGCCCGAATTTCTTCGGAAATGTTGTCTTCCAAAGCTGGAATAGTTGCTGGCTTATTTCTGTAGACTTTAGACTTGACGTAGCCCCACAAAAAATAGTCTAAAGGCGTCAAATCGCATGATCTTCGTGGCCAACTTACTGGTCCATTTCTTGAGATGAATTGTTCTCCGAAGTTTTCCCTCAAAATGGCCATAGAATCGCGAGCTGTGTGGCATGTAGCGCCATCTTGTTGAAACCACATGTCAACCAAGTTCAGTTCTTCCATTTTTGGCAACAAAAAGTTTGTTAGCATCTTTGAAAAAATACGGTCCAATGATTCCACCAGCGTACAAACCACACCAAACAGTGCATTTTTCGGGATGCATGGGCAGTTCTTGAACGGCTTCTGGTTGCTCTTCACTCCAAATGCGGCAATTTTGCTTATTTACGTAGCCATTCAACCAGAAATGAGCCTCATCGCTGAACAAAATTTGTCGATAAAAAAGCGGATTTTCTGCCAACTTTTCTAGGGCCTATTCACTGAAAATTCGACGTTGTGGCAGATCGTTCGGCTTCAGTTCTTGCACGAGCTGTATTTTATACGGTTTTACACCAAGATCTTTGCGTAAAATCTTCCATGTGGTCGAATAACACAAACCCAATTGCTGCGAACGGCGACGAATCGACATTTCACGGTCTTCAGCAACACTCTCAGAAACAGACGCAATATTCTCTTCTGTACGCACTGTACGCATTCGTGTGGTTGGTTTAATGTCCAATAAAGTAAACTGAGTGCGAAACTTGGTCACAATCGCATTAATTGTTTGCTCACTTGGTCGATTATGTAGACCATAAATCGGACGTAAAGCGCGAAACACATTTCGAACCGAACACTGATTTTGGTAATAAAATTCAATGATTTGTAAGCGTTGCTCGTTAGTAAGTCTATTCATGATGAAATGTCAAAGCATACTGAGCATCTTTCTCTTTGACACCATGTCTGAAATCCCACGTGATCTGTCAAATACTAATGCATGAAAATCCTAACCTCAAAAAAATCAACCTTTAAAAACCCTCTCTGTGAAATTTGTTGCTGTAATAATCTTTACCCGTCGGGGATTTTTCGAGTGGAAATTAATTTATCTCCCTGACGCCGTATCCTTTTGATACCAGTTTAGTTCTAGTTTTGTGAATACGGCTATTTGTCTCTAATATTCGTACTCTACTTCCATTTAAGTTCCAATTTCCCCCGGTCGTCCTACATGTTGTTTTTGTTTGTTTTCCGGCTGATCACCAGGCAATTGGTGTCTAAAATTAGTAGTTGTTTCGAACTTTTTGAGTTCCACATTGTCTTGATCGGTCTACATGTTCTTTTGAAAGTTATTTGTCAGTCCCCCACTATAGCTTCCGAATTTATGAGCCACTTTTTTTGTCTACGCCCAAATAACATTTAATTTAGTCCCATTTTATGATTGATTAGATTACTTTGCTTTTTGCTAGGCTTTTTGGAGGAGGAGTTATAAGGGGAAGGGGGATCTTTGGTCAGTGGTGGCCCCCTGTGAAAGGATTATCTCAAGCTTCACTGATGATGTTAAATGTCATAACAGAATGTGCATAATATCGCAATTTTAGACAAATCGATACATTTCAGAGTGAGGAAAAAATAACTTCGGTATGTTGTTTGGTTCCAAATTTACATGGACAGATAGAAGGACATGACTCAAACGATTCAGAAAGTGAGTTTAGTATACTTAACAGTGGATCTATCTCTACTACTTTATAATACTCTATATCACAGTGTTAGTAGAGATCCATTTTTGATCGGATTTATCTCGCAAGATTGTACGATGTTTTATATAAACTGATGTCCATGCAAATTTACCCCACATTTTTTCAAAATTGAAAATTTTTGTTCAATTTCCATAAAATTTTACGCAAACAAACTGAAAAACATTAATAAATTTTGACCAATTTTTACGAATATCCATCTACATTTAGCTTAAATGATGTCGTTAATTTCTTCTTCGAACTTAATTAAAATCGATCGAAAATCCGTTTTTGATGGAAAAGGTGTCCGGTAAAAATTGCATCCAATTATTGTTGTGTATTCCTATAATTTCCATCATGTCTTAGTAAGTCCTAAAGTTTTCTAATTAGCTGACTTTATCTTTTCATTCATTGGGGCATTCCAATTATTTATTACAAATTTTTAATAATCAGTGATATTTTTATAGTTTTTCTAAAGAGTAATCATGAAAAACATGTGTATTTCACTGTGAAACACCAACTTCATACCCACTTTTTTGTAAACATGCAATTTGACTCGTCGAAATTGATTAAAGATTTTCGTACATAACACATAGGGAAATCATTATTTGCAAAATCTTTTCATTGAAAAAAGATTTTCTTGGAAGAAAATTAAAAACTCAAAAAGTAAATTTAAAATAATATTTCACGGTGCTCAAATCTACGGTCAAAGCCAACAAAACTAACAAATTTCTACTAGAATTTTTATCCCCTAATCACTATGAGCTCCGTATCAATTGCCTTAAATACCGTATTGTGAGTTACGGAATTCCAAAAAAACCCAAATGGTTTTATTTGAAATAATTATTTAAAAATTTAAATTAATCTGGGTGTTAATTTTGGGGTTTAAAAATTGTTTTTTCGAGTCCATAAAATTGTTCATTTCATTGGTGATGTAATTCAAATAATTTATAATTAAATGTTACTAATTATTCTTTGAAAATGTTTTCAGACTAACAAGCAAAATATTTCATTTAAAGACATTTTGAAAATAATATTTTTTCTACAAATAAAATAACAAAATGAGAATAAAGAAAAAAATTCAAGTAGAATTATGTCTTAGTTTATAAGACAAATTTAAAAAAAAAAAAAAATTGGCAAGAAAATTCAATGAAGATTTTGGCTTAAAGAAACTTTTAATCATTTTCGTGAAAAACAATCACAAAAATGTCATCTTTTGAAAAAATTACATTGCGATTTGGTCTTCAAAAAAATGTTTTTTAACCCATTAAAGACGAAAAATATCCTAGAATAGAACTGCCTTAGAAAATTTCTAGCTCGAGTCAGGAAAGAGGCATCGTAATGAAATTTGGATTGGCGTTAATTGGACGACTGAAACCAGTTACAAAAATTTTTCCGGTATATTTTTTTTTTTTGTGAAAATTGGCTTTCATATCCCAAAAAACAAACGAAAATATTTTTCACAATTCTTAGGAGTGAGATTTCTGAAATCCCTTTTAAGGTCTGTCTTCTGGCATTTGAAGGTTCTATATTAAAAATTTAGATTTATGACAATAATCCTACTTCTTTAAAAAGCAGGTGCAATTTTATGACGAAATCATTAAACTCAACTTTCTTCGCTGACTGATTATAAAATATTACAAAAATGATTGTTTTGTTGTAGGGGCTTAGGAAATAAAAAGCTTTTCCTCAAAAATTTTTAAAATTCAATATATTTAAAACAAGTAAAAAGGCGTTAAGTTCGGCCGGGCCGAACTTTGGATACCCACCACCTCGGGTATATATGTAAACCACCTTCCATCAAAATCCGGTGAAAATTGCATAACTTATGTCCCATAGCAGTTATATCGAAATATGTTCCGATTTGGACTAAATAGTAAAAACTACAAGTCATTGTTCAATTGTGTATAACAAAATATTGGTCTTTTTAGAAGCTATATCTAAAAATAAACCGATCTGAACCATATACGACACGGATGTCGAAAAGTCTAACATAAGTCACTGTGTCAAATTTCAGTGAAATCGGATTATAAATGCACCTTTTATGGGGCCAAGACTTTAAATCGAGAGATCGGTCTACATGGCAGCTATATCCCAATCTGCACCGATTTGTGTTAAGTTGCAGAAACATGTCGAAGAGTCTAACACAACGCACTGTCCCAAATATCAGCGAAATCGGACAATAAATGCGCCTTTTATGGCACCAAAACCTAAGACCGAGAGATCGTTCTATATAGCTGCTATATCCAAATCTGGACTGATCTGTACCATATTGCAGAAGTATGTCAAGGGGCATATTTTAACTCACTGTCCCAAATTTCGGCGACATCGGGCAATAAATGCGCCTTTCATGGGCCCAAAACCTTAAATCGAGAGTTCGGTCTATATGGCAGCTATCTCCAAATCTGAACCGATCAGGGTCAAATTGAAGAAAAATGTCGAAGGGCCTAACACAACTCACCGTCCCAAATTTCAGCAAAATCGGATAATAAATGTGGCTTTTATGGGCCTAAGACCCTAAATCGGAGGATCGGTCTATATGGCAGCTATATCCAAATCTGGACCGATCTGGGCCAAATTGACGAAGTATGTTGAAGAGTCTAACACAACTCACTGCCCCAAATTTCAGCGAAATCGGATAATAAATGTGGCTTTTATGGGCCTAAGACCCTAAATCGTAGGATCGGTCTATATGGCAGCTATATCCAAATCTAGACCGATCTGGGCCAAATTGACGAAGAATGTCGATGGGCCTAACACAACTCACTGTCCCAAATTTCAGCAAAATCGGATAATAAATGTGGCTTTTATGGGCGTAAGACCCTTAATCGGCCGATCGGTCTATATGGGAAATATATCCAAATCTAGGCCGATCTGAGCCAAATTAACGAAGGATGTCGAAGGGCTTAACACAACTCACTGCCCCAAATTTCAACGAAATCGGATAATAAATGGCTTTTATGGGCCTAAGACCCTAAATCGGCCGATCGGTCTATATGGGGGCTATATCAAGATATAGTCCGATATAGCCAAACTTCGAACTTAACCTGCTTATGGGCAAAAAAAAAGAACCTGTGCAAAATTTCAGCTCAATATCTCTATTTTTAAAGACTGTAGCGTGATTTCAACAGACAGGCGGACAGATCGTCTTAGATTTTTACGCTGATCAAGAATATATATAAAGGGTGATTTTTTTGAGGTTAGGATTTTCATGCATTAGTATTTGACAGATCACGTGGGATTTCAGACCTGGTGTCAAAGAGAAAGATGCTCAGTATGCTTTGACATTTCATCATGAATAGACTTACTAACGAGCAACGCTTGCAAATCATTGAATTTTATTACCAAAATCAGTGTTCGGTTCGAAATGTGTTCAAATTTTGACAAATTTTGTTCAGCGATGAGGCTCATTTCTGGTTGAATGGCTACGCAAATAAGCAAAATTGCCGCATTTGGAGTGAAGAGCAACCAGAAGCCGTTCAAGAACTGCCCATGCATCCCGAAAAATGCACTGTTTGGTGTGGTTTGTACGCTGGTGGAATCATTGGACCGTATTTTTTCAAAGATGCTGTTGGACGCAACGTTACGGTGAATGAACACATTTTGAACCGAACACTGATTTTGGTAATAAAATTCAATGATTTGCAAGCGTTTCTCGTTAGTAAGTCTATTCATGATGAAATGTCAAAGCATACTGAGCATCTTTCTCTTTGACACCATGTCTGAAATCCCACGTGATCTGTCAAATACTAATGCATGAAAATCCTAACCTCAAAAAAATCACCCTTTACTTTATAGGGTCGGAAATGGATATTCCGGTGTGTTGCAAACGAAATGACAAAATGAATATACCGCCATCCTTCGGTGGTGGGTATAAAAATTGCTGCGTCAATATAAGTTTTCTAAATTATGATTATATAAAATTTCATCAAAATCGGACAGCGGAATTGAGTGTCAGGTGTAGTGGGTTAAAATGTTATCTTTAAAAATATTTATTGAAATTTGTCTGTAGAATAAATTGTAGAAAAATGTTGTTTGGGACAGATAAGCATAATAAAAAGTTTTCAAAAATGTTTACGCAATATGTAGTGTCGGAAAATGCAAATTTTTATTGAAATTTTGGCTTTAAAAAATAATCTTGAGGCTAGGTTGGCCTAAGAGAGTTTTTCACTGAAATTTAGTCGTTAAAAAATGCATTAAAATTTAGTCTTAAAAAATTTTTTTAAATTTTTTTTATTTTTTTGCTTTTAGAAGATGTTTGATTAAAATGGTGTCTTTAGAAAAATTTTTAAAGAAAATTTGTCATTAAAAACATTATTTTCCAAGAGTCCGTCCATTGCTAAAGTTTTATCATTAGAGAATGTTACGTTGAAATTTTGACTTAAGAAAAATTTCAAATTTGATTAGAAAAAATTTCATTAAAATTTTGTTTTTACTACGAATTTCATTGCAATTTAGTTCTTAGGAAAAATTATTTTCAGGCGATATTTTGAAATTTTGTCATTTTAGAAAATGTTGTAGAAATTTTTGTTTAAAAGGAATTTAATTAAAATTTTTTCTTTCGACTTAATCATTTGTGGGGGGGGGGGGGGGGGCTCATGCCCCTCCCTGATACGCGGACATGCTAACCTCTGCGCTACATTGGCCTCCATAATAATCTGTATCACAGTCTTAGGACAGATCCATTTTTGATCGGATTTATCTCGCAAGATTGTAAAATTTTTCATATAAACCGTGTTCGTGTTATTGCATACGATCCGTGCATTGCCTGGCCTAACTTGAAACTGGTTTTGCTTAACTGTCTTTAGAAGCGGATCTTTTAGTTTAATTTAATAGAAATTGGAAAATACTCGCACTGAATAATATAACAAATGAGTTTGTCGGAAGATTGATGTTATTGAAAATCATATCTGTTTATTGCATCGTTGCTCCCGATGGACTAACTGAACATAAGAAAAAAAAAGAAACAGAGTGTTATAAGATAGGGAAAAAATCGATATAAAGTATCTATCGAGCAGTACGACGATTGTGTCCTCGCCACATACGGTTTTATTGGCAGTAAGCAAAAAAGTTAACATGGAACAAAGACGACATTTTAAATATGAGAGAAAGTGCAACAATGATGGATAAGTGTTTCGTCACTAGAATGAAATGACGATGATGTGACAAAAAATACCAGCTTCTATATATAAAACAAAGGATATGAAAGGACACCAACGCAATACTCTGGTCATCCTTTATATTGACCTTGTATACGAGCTGGCAGCTGGCATGAATGAGTTGGGCAACCGATGTCATGCGGATGCATTGCATTTCCCCCCCCCCCCCCCCCCCTCATTGTGGCTGCTTCCAATCTTCCAAAGTCATCGCCATCACCATAATCATTCTTGAGATGGACTTTTTAGAGTGAAAGAAAATTAAGTTTCTCCTTCAAACAGACATACTCGTATAAATGGAAAAACAGGGGAAACGGAAGGAGTGCTGCTGACAAGAGATGCGAGAAGTAACACCACAGTCTGACTGGCTAAGGACATGATTGCCATTTTGTTTGTCTCACAAAATGTGGAGTTCCCGTAAAAACTCTGTATTCTCCTCTTGGACAATGATTTAGCCACAAGAATGCAGCAATGAATGACGTTGGATACGACGAAAGCCACACAACTACTGTCATTCAAGCTGTTTCCATGGAAGGATGCATGTTCGGTTATCTTTGTGTGAATCTTCTGACACTTTGTGGTCTCCGGGCAATAACATTACACAGAGGTAAAACGTAGTGAAGCCACGAAAGATGGAATAACACGGCAGCCTCCAAACATCCACCTGCGGTTGCTTCTTTCTCTTCGATGCGTTCTAGACAATAGTTTTGCTCACCCATAAAGGACTGGGGCGCACGAATCAAATAACTCAGAGGAAACTATCAAATGAAGATAAGTTCCGACAACGGAAATTTTAATTGACACGTAACCTGCCGGATTTCATCTCATTTGACAACATTGTGGTAATGTTATTTCTACTGTCAAATAGGAAAATTTTTGAAAGACGGTGTAAATATAATTGCCGACAAAGTAATTAAATTTTTAGCTCTGATTGTCCAAACGCAATTCTTGTTTAATATTTAAAAATCCAAGGATTGTGAGTGGGCATCGTTGCTCGAAATAAAAAACTAAAAAAAAAATTGGGCAAAATTATTTGTGATTTGTTTTTTTTTTTTTTTTGGATTTAGAAGCGCTCAGCATATTTAACAAAAAATATTGTTTTTAATTAATGAAACGATTAGCCAATTTAAATATTATTAATTTACCCGAAAAGTCACATTTGATGCTGTGCAACAATATCAAGATCTGTGGCATGAAAAATTCCATGTGGGAATGAATGTAGTATGTCGGTGGAACAAAACTTGGAGGTTATATTTAGCAATATATTCGAGATATATTAAAGATGATTGCACCCGTTTAGGTGAATTTTTGCTTGTGCCCTTATGATATAGTAAGCGTTGTGTGAAGTGGACGTGATTTCAATTCGCTGCTCGAAGAAAAATATCCGTATCTCGGAAGAGGTACCTACTATAAATAATTGAAAAGCCTTTCAGGAGTCGGCTCAAAATTGACCCCAAAGACGCAATAGCTGCGGTGATGGCATCAGACAGTAGCATGTTGTCCGTGGGTGCCTTGGCATCTGCAGTCGAGAGTAATACTTCAAGCGCACAACCAGTCGTCAGACTAACTAATGAGGTAGAGACGGATAAACGTGAGGGATGCGCAGCTCGTTCCCAGGCTCTAAACCTGTTGACATTTTCGTCAATCTTTTCTATGCTTGGACAATCTAAATTAACTTGCCCAAGTCTTCTTCTGAGTAGCCTTCCAAATTCAACTTATTCCGGAAGTTTATCAGCGCTGGCCGTGCTACTTTAAACCTAATGTAGCGATGGTCAGAGAAAGATTGTTCCATGGTGAACCTCCAATCCTGAACCTCATCGATTAGATTTTCCGAACATATCGTCACATCTAATACCTCCTCCCTAATCCTATTAACAAAGGTAGCGGTGTTACCAATATTAAGTGTTGTTAGGTCGTTAGTATTCAAGAACTCTGCCAGGGCTTGGCCCCGCTTATTAGTGTAGGTACTACCCCACGAAATGTGGTGAGAGTTCGCATCGCACCCTATTGGTACCTCGTTTCCTGTCTGATTTGTTTTCCTCACCAGCCGTTGCAGCTCCGACGTGGGTGGCGGTGTCGGAAAGTCGAAAGGCAGTTAAAGTGATGTCAGGTGTGCTCCACCGTCTCCCTGTCTCACCACTGTTGCATTCGACGTTGACAACTCTGGCGAAAATGTATAAATCAATTTTTTTGACAAATAACGCAGGTCCTCAGCCCAGCACCAGTGATAGCATAGAATAATTGGTAGTTGATATGGCTCAGTCCATAAACTTTGTTCCGGGTCGTCTATGGCTTTTGAATTAATGCAATATGAATCTTGCCCTTGCTGATTTTCTCCATCAGAGCGTGTGTAGCAATCTCGCTCCGGTGGAGGTTTATCTGGATTACCTCAATCATTGGTTCTCCAGTAAATGGGTATCTTAGGAGTAGGTGATGATCTCATCGTCTGCTCCCTGTTCTTTAGACTGCATTGACTTTCCTGTCACTGCACTGCCTGATGTCATCGCTTTAGGTTCTTTACCTAGTTTAGTCTTCCGACTCTTTATAAAGTCGGTAATGGTTCCATCGTCGGCTCCCTGTTCGTGAAACTGTATTGGGATTCTATTCCCTGTACTGCCTGATGTTTCAATATTATGATCTTTACCTATCCCAGCATTCCGAATCTTGAAGTGAGTGATGGGCTCGTCATCGGGATCCTGTTTGTTAGGCTATGTTGGGTTTCTCGCCGCTGCACTGTTAGATATTTTAGTATTAGGACCTTCGCATCTCCTAGTCTTTCCAATATTGAGAGATGCCGTGATTGTCTCGTTTTACGGCCCCCTGTTTATTTGGCGGTGTTGAGTCACCTGCCACTGCACGGCCTAATGTCGCAAAATGAAAATTTCTGCCTATCCTAGTCTTCCCATGCCTTTAGTTCTAGCCAAACTCGTCACGGAGACATGATCGATGCCAATCACAAAGAGAGTTCCTTCCTCCTCCAGGGAGCGTGAATACATCTGACGAGCTGTTTGACGGTATCAATACATTCCGCCGACGCAAAACGCAGCGTAAAGATATCCCCTCTAAACTCGCAGCTCATCATTTGTATTAGTGCACCGTCTACAGAGTTCCACACATGTACAAAAATCCGATCGTTAACCAGATCCTTCACTTGGGACCGCTGATCTGGTGGAATCCTACCGGATGCACAGCCGATATTGATGACTGCATAAGTCAGCTCATCTCTGTTGTGTTTCCTTGCCACTCTGGCGTAAGAGGGCGGCTCCTTACCATTCTCAGCGACCATCTTCCCCTTCCGCGATGGCTGTGGCCTTTGGGAAGTCACACTCCTCCATGAAGAATCAGGGGCCGTGCGCGCTTCCTCCGTTTCTGTTCCAACTTTGTCCACCTCCGCAGGACGCCATCCCATTGCGGGATGGCTGGCTTGGCTTTCCCTGAGTACTTGAAAGCGTCGAGCTTTTTTTCTTTTCCAGCATTTTAGCAGTGTTATGCTCTTCGGGAGATCCGATTCTTTTTCCAGCTTCGGTACAAGTGCTTGAAATTTCTGTTCTATCCCTTCCAGCATCCTGCACTTTCGCCCGATTACGCTGCCGGTACAAACTCCTCAGTCTCCTTCGTCATGCACCGTATCGCTTTCTCGGTCTGCTTCTGAGCTTAGCAAATGATGACTGTTTTATTGGCACAGTCGCAGTCTGAATTCGAGTCAGAAACTCCTCAAAAGATTAATCTCGCCCAAAAATGGAATTAAATCGCGAAAATTTTCGTGCGATTATCTTTTACAACTTTCGACGTGGATTAACTCAACAACAGTGCATCGATCGATTTTTGGCGATGAAGCTCCATCAATGACCAGTGTTTATCGATGATATGGTGAATTCCACCGAGGTCGTAGTTCACTACAAGACGGATTTGGTGAAGGTCGACCAAAATCAGTTGTTGTTGCAAAAAACATTGATGCTGTGCACAAACTGATATTGCAAGATCGTCATGTGACCCATAGTGAGATTGAGACAATCCTAGGTATTAGTGGGACCAGCATACATTAAATATTGCATGAACATTTTTTCGCGTTGGATCTCACACAATTTGTCAATCGCTCAATAATAGGTTCGGGTCGATTGGTCGAAAAAAATACGAAACATCTCCATTTTTGAGAGGTCAACGTTTTTCGACCCCTGAAAAAGCGGTTAATGATTTCAGAATGCATGTTTTGGAGAAACCACAATCAGAGTGGCAAAAGTGCTTTGACAATTGGTTCAAACGCATGCAAAAGTGTATAGATCTTAATGAGGAATATTTTGAAAAACAATAAAGCAATTTTCGATAGTTAATAATCGTTTTTGTGTTCCCTAATCCCGAAATATTCATAGAGGACACCGTAGCGCAGAGATGCTAACCTCTGCCTATGACAGACATGCTCACCTCTGCGCTACAGGACTTGAACCCTAATGTTCAAATCCTGGCAGGAACATCAAAAAAAGTTAAGCGGTGGTTATCCTCTCCTAATATTATTGACATTTGTGAGGAACTTTGCCATGTAAAAACTTCTCCCCAAAGAGGTGTTGATCTGCGGCACGCCGTTCGGTCTCGGCTATGAAAAGTAGGTCCCTTATTATTGAGCTTAAAATTCAATCGGACAGCACTCATTGTTTTGTGCAAAGTTTGACCCTGTTCCCTAATAGAATGTTCATTGGAAAATTTGCAATCCCGAAATATAGGTTAGGTTGAAAAGAGGGAGCAGATATTAATCCGCCCCATGCCACCATGGGCATACACCTAAGCCAGTAATAGGCTTGTTGTGCTCTCTAAATAGAAAAAAAGTAACTTCGAAAAAGAAAATCTAAGTTAGGAATTCCGTGCTACTTACAAAATCCCTAATTGTTTGCCATTCCAATCCCCTAAGTTGGTTCATGTCTGGTACAGTGTCCCCACCTATATGCCGGTATCTGTTAGAAACGAAAGCCGGGCAATGGCAAAGAAAATGCTCCAACGTCTCATCGTCTTCACCGCATGCCCTAAACATGCCATCGCTTGCCGCACCGAATTTATATAAGTTAGCTCGTAGTACTAAGTGTCCTATGATCCCACTCGACGCCCTCGCATTAGCACCACACCACTTCACGCCTTCCGTGATCGCCCGGATCTCCGCCTGCAGGACCGTTTCATGGTCAGGCATTCTAAAACAGATCTCAGTCCCTGGGTTCTCAATGTAGACCCCCAGGCCCACTCTGCCCTCTAGCTTTGATCCATCCGTGTATCATGATTTTCCAGATGACAATACTAGGGTTCCGTCAATCCAAGACTGTGTCGCTGGCAGCAGTGCCTCGCTCTCGACCTCAAGGTTCATCTGAGGTGTCCGATCGGAAACCTCTTCCCTTCCTTCCAGGTTTCCTATCATCGCCTCGACTATACCGCGATGGTATGAGCTGCTCCCATTCTCAATCCATTCTCCCATCGCCTTTAGTCTCATACCCGCAATGGCTGCCTCACAATTAATTCGTATGTCAATGGTTCGGATATCTAGATTAGTCTCCAGTGCCCTAGAGGGCGTGGTCCTCATCGCTCCACCTATGTCAAGACAACGTGTTCTCTGCACCTGTTGTATGGTCCTTATGTTGCACTTTTTCTCCATAGCAGTCCATCAAACTACTAAGGCATAAGTAAGTATTGGTCTAACCACGCTCCTGTAGAGCCAGTGGACTATCCTCGGATTCAGGCCCCATTTCGAGCCTACGGCCCGTCTACATAGTGCCCAACATTTGTGAGTCTTCTCAGTACGCTCCTGAATGTGACACTTCCAATTCAGTTTCCTGTCCAAGATCACACCTATATATTTTACCTTGTCAGCTACCGAAATCGGTTAGTTGAGGAAACGTGGTGCGTTAAATAGGCCCACCTTCGTCTACCTCGTGAACAGGTAGACGAAGGTGGGTTAACAGTCTTCCCAGTCTTCTCTGGGTTAACATTGAGACCTCTGGGTCTATACATATGCCATATGGAAGACCCTTACGGCCCTTCTGCATAGCTCGTTCAGATCCTTACCCCTAAGAAGTATTATAACATAGCCTGCGTATCAGATGTCAATGATTACCGCCAGGGTATACGTTCTGGCTTTGAATGATTCTCGAGCAGGGCAGTCTCCATCGACCTTCCCTTGACATAGGCATGCTGTTTGTATCTGAGCAGTTCGCTGGATGTCATCCTTCGATTAACATCATTATTCCAAAATTCCGGTATCTCCGTGAGTACCGTCGTATTCTGTGGAAAATGGGTTATCATGAAAAGCCTCAACATGTCCTCCATTGTCTCTGCTTTCACTCCCATGTCATCTACTAAAGTTTCAGTTTGGGCATGGGTTTTTGAGAGAAACCTTTTTATCTTGGCGGCGTCATTAACGGTATCGACCAGTTAGCAGAAAATCTTCCAGGAGGCACGTTTTGCCTCTGTTAAAAAGTTTGCTAACCTCTTTTCCAATATTGCGAATCTCCGTGGATTTCCTAATTTCCTTTCCCAAAGAGAACAACTATCTTCAAAGGACCCCACCAGTGCAGTTGTTATCGATGTCTTCTTAGATAATGTAAATTGTCATGCTCAAGTCTTCTTCTGAGTAGCCTTCCGAATTTTAATCAGTTGGTTTTCGAATTATTATTTCAAAGTTTCTCTGATGGTCTCTCCAGGAATGTAGCTATGGTCAGAAAAGACACATCGTTACATCTGATACCTCCTCCCGGTGTTACCAATATTAAGTGTTATTTGGTGTAGTATTCAAGAACTCTGCCAGGACTTGGCTCCGCTTATTAGTGTTGGAACATCCCCACGAAATGTGGTGAGAGTTGGCATCGCAATTTTGGTAATTGAATGAATGATTTAATTGTTGAAGTGTGTCTATTGGTACTTGAAAAAGTAAACTGGGAAACCTTAAGGATTTTCAACAAATTTGTGTTTAGAGTTAGTTGTTGATAGTCAAGGGAAATTTTTCAACAAACAACTTACGAATTTGTTGTTAAAAACAAACAAATAATTATTAAATAGCAAATCTACGATTCACCAACAATTATTTTGTTATGTTTTTCGCTCAACAAACGTTGTTGTTGAGAAAACATTTTATTTGTTGGCTTGCTAGGCGAATGATTGCTGACACCCAATTTATACTTTTGGGTTGATAAAGTTTGAATTTCATTTGTAGTTGATTTTTCTGCAAAAGTAGTTGATTTTCAATTTTTTTTATCTGTGTACGGCCTGATACCACCGCAGCAATTGGTCTTTGTCTATTCCTACCTAAAGAGTGATTTGTTAAGAGCTTGATAACTTTTTTTTTAAAAAAAACGCATAAAATTTGCAAAATCTCATCGGTTCTTTATTTGAAACGTTAGATTGGTCCATGACATTTACTTTTTGAAGATAATTTCATTTAAATGTTGACCGCGGCTGCGTCTTAGGTGGTCCATTCGGAAAGTCCAATTTAGGGATAGTTGCTGGCTTATTTCTGTAGACTTTAGACTTGACGTAGCCCAACAAAAAATAGTCTAAAGGCGTCAAATCGCATGATCTTGGTGGCCAACTTACCGGTCCATTTCTTGAGATGAATTGTTCTCCGAAGTTTTCCCTCAAAATGGCCATAGAATCGCGAGCTGTGTGGCATGTAGCGCCATCTTGTTGAAACCACATGTCAACCAAGTTCAGTTCTTCCATTTTTGGCAACAAAAAGTTTGTTAGCATCGAACGATAGCGATCGCCATTCACCGTAACGTTGCGTCCAACAGCATCTTTGAAAAAATACGGTCCAATGATTCCACCAGCGTACAAACCACACCAAACAGTGCATTTTTCGGGATGCATGGGCAGTTCTTGAACGGCTTCTGGTTGCTCTTCACTCCAAATGCGGCAATTTTGCTTATTTACGTAGCCATTCAACCAGAAATGAGCCTCATCGCTGAACAAAATTTGTCGATAAAAAAGCGGATTTTCTGCCAACTTTTCTAGGGCCCATTCACTGAAAATTCGACGTTGTGGCAGATCGTTCGGCTTCAGTTCTTGCACGAGCTGTATTTTATACGGGTTTACACCAAGTTCTTTGCGTAAAATCTTCCATGTGGTCGAATAACACAAACCCAATTGCTGCGAACGGCGACGAATCGACATTTCACGGTCTTCAGCAACACTCTCAGAAACAGACGCAATATTCTCTTCTGTACGCACTGTACGCATTCGTGTGGTTGGTTTAATGTCCAATAAAGTAAACTGAGTGCGAAACTTGGTCACAATCGCATTAATTGTTTGCTCACTTGGTCGATTATGTAGACCATAAATCGGACGTAAAGCGCGAAACACATTTCGAACCGAACACTGATTTTGGTAATAAAATTCAATGATTTGCAAGCGTTGCTCGTTAGTAAGTCTATTCATGATGAAATGTCAAAGCATACTGAGCATCTTTCTCTTTGACACCATGTCTGAAATCCCACGTGATCTGTCAAATACTAATGCATGAAAATCCTAACCTCAAAAAAATCACCCTTTATAACGTTCACACAGTCCGCTCCACTCAACAATTCAAACCTGGCATAGTCCCCATTTAACTGATATCGCGTTTTGATTTTGTGTGCACCATAGGTTTGTTGTACTCGAATTGGGGGATATTTTGACGGTGAGTTTGGATTTAACTTCCAACATATGTATTGGGTTGCCCAAAAAGTAATTGCGGATTTTTCATATAGTCGGCGTTGACAAATTTTTTCACAGCTTGTGACTCTGTAATTGCATTCTTTCTTCTGTCAGTTATCAGCTGTTACTTTTAGCTCATTCTAAGTTTTATTAAAAATGCATTTACTTTCTTTTAAAAAATCCGCAATTACTTTTTGGGCAACCCAATATAAGCGAATCGCCCGAGTTTTTAAATAAATTTACCGTAAACAATTATTGTTATAACCTTTAATCATACTGTTATTTTCTGTCTATACATAGAAATCGTATAAATAACCTGACAAATCGAATCGAGGGGAACATGTGGTGTAGCCCAGCATGCTTTTATTTAATTTTTTTTAATCTCCATATTTCTTACAGTAAATTCAACTGTTTCGAAGTCCCCCCACATTTCTATATAACAGAGGTTTCTTCCACACAATAGAATGCCCTATGAAGTTTTTGTATTTTAAACACATTAGGTAATTAAGATACAGTTTTTTGCTTATGGATGTTTTTCCTTTTCAAATACAGTTATTTTATCTATTTTCTCTAAGTGTATAACCACATACAGCACGAATTGTTTAAAGAACACTTGAACATTTATTGAACGGATCAATAAAATCATATTTTAAAAGGATTTCATATGGGTTAACAACGACGTCATAACTATTCAACGATATCCTCGGCTAAGAGGAACGTGACAAAAAAGTCATTTGAGCACAAATACCGCAGACAACGAAGATTCAGGATACAATAAATTTGAGAAAAATGAAGCGGAAACAAAGCAACAGTGAGATGCACATCGCAGTAAAGTGGGCGAGCGGGACCAGCTCTCCACCCACAGACAATCGTCTGCTGCTTGGACGCATAAGCCAAAACATTACGACAGGAAATGCCGAAGCCAACGAAGAAAACGAGATGTAAGGAAAAAGTACCACCAAGTATTGCACGCAAAAGGACGACAAACAGTTCAAAAAAAGTGCAGAGAAAGAAAAAATTGATAGTCCTTTTGTTGGGGCGGGTGGTACGATTACTGTACTTGGTTATGGCCGATGAGTCTGTGTCAGTAAGTCGAAACGCAGGAGCCAGGATATCCTTGTATTAGCGTTTGTGCTTAAGACAAGGATGCACAAAAAGATAAACGTCCAACTAGCATAAAACGCATAAAGCGTATTTTAAGCAACCAAAGTCATAAAATCCTTTTGTCTGACACGAAAGCACAATAATAAAAATAAACTTGAAATGATTATGGACATTAAGCCGGCACATATGTCACGATAAAAGATATAAAACCATTTGTGGTTTTCAAATCCTCACTCACTTTATTTCACTAAATCGAATGTCGCCACAAACCGAATTTTTTAATACAAAGGAATTTTTTGAACGGCCCTTAGTTTACAATCTAAAACACTACATGTAAAAAGCCAATAAGTTCGGCCGGGCCGAACTTTGAGTACCCACCCCCTCGGGTATATATGTAAACCACCTTTCATCAAAAATTGCATGCCTTATATCCCATAACAGTTATACCGAAATATGTTCCGATTTGGACCAAATACTAATAAGTATAAGTCATTGTTCAATGGTGTATAACAAAATATTTTAGTAGCTATATATATAAAAAAAAAACGATCTGAACCATATATAATATGGATGTCACTGTGTTAAATTTCAGTTAAATCGGATTATCAATGCGCCTTTTTTATGGTCAAGACTTTAAATCGAGATATGGCAGCTATATGCAAATCTTGATCGATCTAAAACAAATTGCAGAAATATGTGGAGGGACTTAACTTAACTCTCTGTCCCAAATTTCGGCACATCGGACAATAAATGCGCATTTATGGGCCCAAAACATTAAATCGAGAGATCGGTCTATATGGCAGCTATACCAAAATCTGGACCGATCTGAGTCAAATTGAAGAAGGATGTCGAAGGGGCTAACACAATTGATTGTCCCAAATTTCAGCAAAATCGATCTGTTCCATATTGCAGAAGTATGTCAAGGTGCTTAACATAACTCAATGTCCCAAATTTCGGCGAAATCAAAAAATAAATGCGCCTTTTATGGGCCCAAAACCTTAAGTCGAGAGATCGGCCGCTATATCCAATTCTGATCCGATCAGAGTCAAATTGAAGAAGAATGACAAAGGTTCTAACACAACTCACTGTCCTAAATTGCAGCAAAATCGGACAATAAATGCACCTGTCATCGGCCTCTAAATCGGCGGATCGGTCTATATGGCAGCTATATCCAAATCTGAACCGATCTGGACCAAATTAACGAAGGAAGTCGAAGGAACACAACTCACTGTCCCAAATTTCAGCAAAATCGGATTATAAATGTGGCTTTTATGGGCCTAAGACTCTAAATCAGAGGATCGGTCTATATGGCAGCTATATTCAAATCTGGACCGATCTGGGCCAAGTTGACGAAGGATGTCGGAGGACCTAACACAATTTATTGTCCCATTTAAGCAAAATCGGATAATAAATGTGGCTTTTGTTGGCCTAAGACCCTGAATCCGAGGATCGGTCTATATGGGGGCTATATCAAGATATAGTCCGATGTAGCCAATCTTCGAACTTAACCTGCTTATGGACAAAAAAAGAATCTGTGCAAAGTTTCAGCTCAATATCTCTATTTTTAAAGACTGTAGCGTGATTTAAACAGACAGACGGACGGACATGTCTAGATCGTCTTAGATTTTTACGCTGATCAAGAATATATTGGGTTGCCCAAAAAGTAATTGCGAATTTTTTAAAAGAAAGTAAATGCATTTTTAATAAAGCTTAGAATGAACTTTAATCAAATATACTTTTTTACACTTTTTTTCTAAAGCAAGCTAAAAGTAACAGCTGATAACTGACAGAAGAAAGAATGCAATTACAGAGTCACAAGCTGTGAAAAAATTTGTCAACGCCGACTATATGAAAAATCCGCAATTACTTTTTGGGCAACCCAATATATACTTTGTAGGGTCGGAAATGAATATTTCGATGTGTTGCACACGGAATGACAAAATGAATATACCCCCATCCTTCGGTGGTGGGTATAAAAATCAAATTTAACTTTGATATCGACCATACTGTCTCATCTAGAAATAATATCTGTATGTCGATGTTATGCTATTGATGTATTTACCAACCTATTCCCCTGAAATAAGATGATTTTTATTACGAAATATTGGAACATTCTACGAAAAACACTGACCTCAACATATAAACAACTATTAACATACATGTTTCAAAAATTTTTAGATTAACAAGTATTTGATTTTTTCTTAAAAACAAGAAAAACGCAGAATTCGTTAATACGGTGGATGTATCAACATATCGCCTCAGTCTGTTTACTGCATTGAACTACCCTATATAGGGGTAAAACTATCTGAAAATATTGTAATTAAATTCACCTCATCAAATAAATGTGCAAAGAGATATTCTGCCATCTCACCAATTGATGTATCTTAATTTTAACAAGTGAAAGCGTGCTAAGTTCGGCCGGCCCGAATCTTATATACCCTCCACCATTGATCGCATTTGTCGAGTTCTTTTCCCGGCATCTCTTCTTAGGCAAAGCAGGATATAAGAAAAGATTTGATCTGCTATTAGAGCGATATCAAGATATGGTCCGGTTTGAACCACAATTAAATTAAATGTTGGAGGCCTGTGTAAAATGTCAGCCAATTCGAATAAGAAGTAAAATAGAGAGATCGATTTATATGGGAGCTGTATCGGGCTATAGACCGATTCAGACCATAATAAATACGTATGTTGATGGTCATGAGAGGATCCGTCGTACAAATTTTCAGGCAAATCGGATAATAATTGCGACCTCTACAGGCTCAAGAAGTCAAGATCCCAGATCGGTTTATTTGACAGCTATATCAGGTTATGAACCGATTTGAACCTTATTTGACACAGTTGTTGAAAGTAAGAATAAAATACGTCATGCAATATTTTCGCCAAATCGGATAAGAATGGCGCCCTCTAGAAGCTAAAGAAGTCAAATCGCCATATCTGTTTATATGACAGCTATATCAAATTATGAACCGATTTGAACCATACTTGGTACAGTTGTTGGATATCATAAAATACGTCGTGCAAAATTCCATTCCAATCGGATAAGAACTGCGCACTCTAGAGGCTCAAGAAGTCAAGACCCAAGATCGGTTTATATGGCAGCTATATCATTTACAATCCCAACCGACCTACACAAATAAGAAGTATTTGAGCAAAATTTCGAACGGCTAGCTTTACTCCTTCGAAAGTTAGCGTGCTTTCGACAGACAGACGGACGGACATGGCTAGATCGACATAAAATGTCACGACGATCAATAATATATATACTTTATGGGGTCTCCGACGAATATTTCGAGTAGTTAGAAACAGAATGAAGAAATTAGTATACCCCCATCCTATGGTGGAGGGTATAAAAATGAAATGGAGAAAATTTCAGGGAAATTTTTCCTAGAGAAGCTTTTATCGAAAATTTTTTTTGTTAGAAAATTTTGTTGATGTGTTGTCTTTTTTTTCACAAAAATGTCATTAAAATTAAAAAAAAGGTTTTATTAAAATTTTTCTTAGAAAAATTCTCATTGAAATTTTTCTGAAGAAAATTGCATTGGGATTTTGTCCTTGGGAAAATGTCATAAATGTCTTAAACAATATCCTTGAAATTTATTATTAAACATTTGTCTTTAAAAGATTTAATTGAAAAAATTTTCAGAAAAATTGCACTAAAACTTTGTTTAAAAAAACATCATTGAAGTGGTTACCAAATATGTCATTTAATTTTTGTGTTTGGACAAAATTACATTAAAATTTATTGAAAGTTTTTCTTAAGAAAAGAAATGTTTTTGGGATGAATTTTAATAAAATCATGTCTCTCAGAACGAGAAATTTTTCTTTTTTTAGTGAAAATTTCGCCTTTCAGAGTTTTTATATATAACATGTTAGAATGGGTCGAAATCGGACAAAGCCGACCTCTTGGTACTCTTCACCGCAATAAGTATGAAGGCTAATTCGTCGAAATGAAAATCTGCTTTAATTTGATACGTCCCGGTGGACACTGGATAACTGGCTGGAACTTTGAGCTCAGACTCGTGTGGTGTTCTTATAACGGGAAACTGAATTGAAAGCTACCGGGCTCGTCCACATGTTGCGGATAGTGGAAAATCTCATATTTATGAGGAGTAGCTGCAAATGCGACTGGGGCTGGGCCAGTAACCCGCCCCCGCAATATTAGAAGGATTACTGTGAGAAACGATATAATAGAAAAACGGATCCCCCTAACGTTGACAGCCTACGCCAACGAAAAAAGGACAGTGATCTGCGGATCTGCACCTGGAATGTGCGCACTCTTCATTGAGAAGGTGCTGTATACGTTCCTCGTTCCTCACGAAATACGTTCCTCAGTAAGAATAGGAAATCTCTCCGAACCATTCAATAACAAACGAGGTTTCAGACAAAGAGACAGCTTATTGTGTGATCTCTTTAATATCCCGCTGAAGAAGATTATACGAGATGCAGATGTGAATAGATATGGCACACCACACACAAGAAAACACATGCTACTCGCCTATGTCGACATCCCAAGCCCATGTGGGCTTTTTCACTTTTTTTAAGTTTGGATTAAAGCTTGAAAAATTCCCAACAATTTAATTTATGCCTAGCTATAACTTAGCCACAAATGAGGTCGTGACCTTTTCTATAAAACGCAGAAAAAATCACAAGCATACCGCTATTCTATCCGATTTTATGTAACCGGCAACATAAAAGTCAATTTTTCAAAAAAGTCGAATTTTTTTCTTGTCGTCACCATTAGCCATGAAAACCGACCTCTTACTTACGCAGCATTCTTTACTTTAAAGGAAATTTTCATACCTTTCGAACGATGTACAATAAAACATTTCCCAATTCGAATTCCATCTACTCTAAATTCAATCTAGAAATGTACCCTTATACGGGAGCTTTATCAAAATTTAATCGATTTTTAATGGGTTGGAACCAGAGATCCAGAGCGGGTTCGTTTTTTTAGCTCCGCTCCACTCCCGCTCCGGCAAAAATTGTTTCGCTCCGCTTCGGCAATTTGTTTTTTTTTCCGCTCCTTTGCTTTTAAATTGACTATTTATTTTTAAATTTTCTTCTTATACACACCGTGTATTATATGAATACTCACCACCATGGATATACTTATTATCCTATTTTATTAAAAACCTACTACATCTATATAAATGTCCACATATAGGCCAATTTGGATCATATTCGGTTCAGGTACACAGTCACAGTTTAAAACTTCAAGGAAGTCAAGTTATAAACGAGGATTTTATGGCTTAAGATCCCAGATATTCAAATCGGTTCATATTGTAGCTATATCCAAACATGGTCTGATATGGACAATACGCGGATTGGATATCGGGTGGTCTAGAGCAACTGCATGTTTCAAATTTATATCAAAGTATGGTCTGATCAGGACGAATTTCAAATTTCAGCGAAATATGGGGTTAACATCCTAATTCGGCAGATCGGTCTAGGTATAAAACGTCTGTAGCAATTGCAGAACGTAGCAATTGCAGAACGTAGCAATTGCAGAACTGTAGCAATTGCAGAACGCAGAACGGAACCAAATACTTCTTTATGATATCGTCCTTATATGGGTCTGTCTTTATCCCACTGTCGGTAATGAGATGTCCCAGGTAAATTACCTCTGGCTTCATAAAACTACACTTGCTCGTGTTCAATTTAAAATTATACTTTCTCAACCTTTCTATCTACCATATTATCGTTATGGTGCCTCAAATTACACCTAAACACTATTATGTCATGTACATACAGGGAAACTGCAGCATCCAACCCACTAAGGCAATATTCAACATCATTTGATGACTATAGGAGGATACTTTCAACCCAAACGGTAATCTCTTAAACTGATAGTGACCATTTCCTGTGAAAAACGCAGTCAAATGGCGCGAAGCTTTATGCAAATCTATCTGGTGAAATGAGCTCGTCATATCCAACGTCGAAATACATTTCGCCCTGTCAAGTCTGTCTAAGACGTCCTCCAATCTGGTCAAAGGGAATTTGTCGTTTATAATTCTCTCGTTTAACGTCAACCACTCTCTTTTAACGTCAACCACTAGGCGCCATTTCTTGTCACCATCCTTAGACTTTTTGGGTAGCACAAGCAAAGGCGAATTATACGGACTCATAGAGTGCTCTATTATGTCATCCTTTAGCAATTTCTCCACTTGACTATTTATCTCTCGTACCTGAACTTCTGGAAATCTGTAATTCTTCATATACACTGGCGTATTGTCGTACGTCTGCATACACTGCGAATAGAAATTGTTCAGCGATAACTTGTTCCCAAGCATGAAATTAGTCCTGATATTTTCTAACTATTGTAGTCAAAGTCTAATGTAAATACGTCGGGATCATTTGTCCCTATACCCATATTATTCAGGAGTTCCTTGACCCTGCTAGCATCGTAAGGACCCATATTCCGAGCCTAAAATATGTAATATTCATCCAAAGAATGTTGCTCATACTTCAGTTTTTCCAAAAATACTGCATTCGTTGTATTCAATAACTTTATATGCTGTTAACCATGTGACGGTATCAAGCAATTTGCCTCTTTCGAAACTTCTTTATTCAAAATTAAACTATCCTCTTTAACATCTAGGTTGCCTGGTGCAATCAACTCCGATCTTGCTGGTACCACTAAGCTCCTCGTCTCGCATTCATCTTCAAAATAATCTCACTACCATCGATATTAAAACTGACAGTGTAAGTTTCGAAGTCTATTACGCACATATACTTGGTGGATGCCGCGGCCAATAATGCCATCCGCCAGTATCGGAAAGCTGTCTTCTACTACGTAAAAATTGTGTGTCAACTCCATTGTATTGATCATCAGCGTTATATTCGAAGTCCCTAGCAATAAACGGCATCTTTCGTCATACCGGTCAGTTTCGCCGGCTCGTGTGTATTGATTCTACTCAAATTTTGATACTTACATATCGACACGTCTGCCCCCATATCTATCAAAAGCGTTAACCTCTTACCCAAATCCTAACAGACTATAGGCACTCATGAACTACACTTTACATTCATATTAAAGATTCTTATATTTGGCCCTCGTGGATAACTTCTCCTGTCGTCCGACCTTCGCAGTTTCCCTGTTTCTCGTAGTCACAGGATCTGAAATCATCGTCTCCTTGTTCCTCATAAGCATAAGTTCTAAATTGCCTGTCCGATTCCTTGAACCCTGCCATAACGTCGTGTGTTATCATTACCATTGCTGAAATTCCTATTACCAGAAGTGCGATTACCGCCACTGAAATCCCGGTTAACATCGTTATGTCCTGGACAATCATTAACACCACCCTCACTTCTACCAACATTGTGTCTATTAGAACCATTCACGGTACTTTATTATACCTGGCACTGTATCTGTTACCGTATCGGTTATCGTACCTGTTGTCGTATCCTTTACCGTATCGGTTACTGAATTCATTTCCTTGCCTACGGTCATTACTGTATCTGCCACCTGCATTCTAGTATCTATCATTTCCGAAACTTCACTTATTTACTGCGTACATGCTTTTGCTGTCAATACATAAAGACTTCTCAGCACTCATGCATCTCCGTGCTGCCTTATTCATTGTGCTCGGTGGATTAGCTAACAGCATCGTACGATAATCCTCATTGACATCCCTTCCAAAAACATTCAACGCCATATTATCATTCACTTTGTATATTGAATTTCCTGTGAAGCTTGCGCTAAACTAGCTATCTCAAAAACGCTCAATTAATCCGTCAATTCTGAAATACGATCTCTGATATAGTTGTATTGTTTTGAGCAGTTGACCCAACTCAGACAGGACCTGTTGCAAATTCTTCGGATATGGGTATGATTGTATCAAGAGGCTTCTTAGTTCAGCGAATCTTCAAGGCTTATTAGACCGTTCTAGAGTACTGCTAACTTGAGCCGATAATTTGAAGTTATAGACGTAGTTGATAAAGATTGACCTCTCTTCCTCCTTCACCATGTCATGCAATAACACTGTTTGTGATATGAAATCATCCAAAAGCATGTACGTACGTAACTCTGCTGCCTTCAAAAATTGAAATATTGCGCTGAAATATGGCACAAATACGTTTTTTTGATGCACCAAATCGGACCATATTTGGATATAGCTGCTATATAGACCGATCTGCCGATAAAGGGTCTAATGCTCAAAAATGCTTTATTTTTTATCCGATTTCGCTGAAATTTTAAACAGTGAGTAGTTTAAGCCTCCCGATATCTGACCTCAATATGGTTCAGATCGGATTATATTTGGATATAGCCGTCATATTGACCGATCTGCAGATAAAGGGTCTTAAGCTCATAAAAGCTTTATTTATTACCCAATTTCGCTAAAATTTGAAACAGTAGGTTATTTTAAGCCTCCCGACATCTGACCTAAATATGGATTAAATTGGACTATACTTAGATGTAGCTACCATAAAGACCAATCTCCAAATAAAGGGTCTGAAGCCCTTAAAAGCATTATTTTTTATCCGATATCGCTGAAATTTGAAACAGTGAGTAATTTTACGCCTCCCAACAAATATGGTTCAGATCGGATACCCGATTTCACCGAAATTTGAAACAGTGAGTTGTTGTGAGCCTCCTGATTTTTGAACTTAATATGGTTGAGGTCGGACTATATTTAGATATAGCTGCCATATAGACCCATCTGCTGATAAAGGGTTTGAAGCCCATAAAGCTTTATTTTTTATCCGATTATTATTTACTACGCGATTTTGTTGAAATTTTAAATACAAAATTCAACAGTGACTAATATATATATTAGACCACTCCATGTCCGTGCCGAATTTGGGTGCATAAATTATCCAATTTTCACCGGATTGTGACGAAAGAGGGTTTTCATATATGCCCGAGGTCATGGATATCCAAAGTTCGGGCCGAACGAACTTAATGCCATCTCACTTGTTGGTATTCAAACGGCTCAAAATTTCCTCTATTTAAACACAAAGGTCTTCCATAGCTTCAATTACTTTCATTAAATTTCATTTACTATAGGTATTCCTGATCTACTTAAGCTTCTTTTTCATTACTCCTAGTTAATTCTTCATTATCTTTACATTTAATAGTCTCTCCTCGAATTAAACTTAACCTCACTCTCTTATCGTCTACAAATTTCTACGTAACATTCTAATTACTACTTTTTTTCAAATTCCATTTTACAATATTCAATTCATTGACTTATTCAACTAACTCATTACAACATTCATTACAACTTTTATTTCATATACAAATATACACGACTGATCATTTGGTGTAAACACCCCGTCAGAAAATCGCAATATACATTTCCTATTGTGTCACCCTGTTAACTCAAAACAAGTAAAAGCGTGCTAAGTTCGGCCGGGCCGAATCTTATATACCCTCCACCATGAATCGCATTTGTCGAGTTCTTTTCCCGGCATCTCTTCTTTGGGAAAAAAGGATATAAGAAAAGATTTCCTCTGCTATTAGAGCGATATCAAGATAGGGTCCGGTTTGGACCACAATTAAATTCTATGTTGGAGACCTGTGTAAAATGTCAGCCAATTCGAATAAGAATTGCGCCCTTTGTGGGCTCAAGAAGTAAAATAGAGAGATCGATTTATATGGGAGCTGTATCGGCCTATAGACCGATTCAGACCATAATAAACACGTATGTTAATGGTCATGAGAGAATCCGTCGTAAAAAATTTCAGGCAAATCGTATAATAATTGGGACCTCTACGGGCTCAAGAAGTCAAGATCCCAGATCGGTTTATATGGCAGCTATATCAGGTTATGAACCGACTTGTACTTTATTTGACATAGTTGTTGAAAGTAACAATAAAAAAGTCTTGCGAAATTTCAGCCAAATCGGATAGAAATTGAGCCCTCTAGAAGCTCAAGAAGTCAAGTCCCCAGATCTGTTTATATGTCAGCTATATCAGGTTATGAACCGATTTGAACAATACAGTTATTGGATATCGTAACAAAACACGTCGTGCCAAATTTCATTCCAATCGGATAAGAATTGCGCACTCCAGAGGCTCAAGAAGTCAAGACCCAAGATCGGTATATATGGCATCTATATCAGGTTATAAACCGATTTGAACCATACTTGACACAGTTGTTGGATATCATAACAAAACACGTCATGCTAAATTTAATCCCAATCGGATAAGAATTGCGCACTCTAGAGGCTCAAGAAGTCAAGACCCAAGATCGCTTTATACGGCAGCTATATCAAAACATGGACCGATATGGCCCATTTACAATACCAACCGACCTACACTAATAAGAAGTATTTGTGCAAAATTTCAAGCGGCTAGCTTTACTCCTTCGGAAGTTAGCGTGCTTTCGACAGACAGACGGACGGACGGACGGACATGGCTAGATCGACATAAAATTTCACGACGATCAAGAATATATATACTTTATGGGGTCTCAGACGAATATTTCGAGTAGTTACATCGAAATATGTAACTACTCGAAATGGTGGAGGGTATAAAAAAACTAGATCGACCGTGAATATCCACAAATTACCGGTCATATGCAAGTACTCAATTTTAATCGACTTTTGTTATGATCGTGACATTTTATTTTTACAGACGGACTTCTAGTTTTAGTGCAATATTAATTTTGATTTCATTGCACAATTAATAAATAATTCGCAAATCGAAACGTTTGTTGCATCTAATAAAATCTGATAAAAATTTGGCTCATATATTAAATACGTATTTAAATAGCTTATCCAATATATAAATTCTTCTACTTATTAAATGTGCACAACAAAAGAAACCAACTTTTTATACCCTCCATCATATGATAGGGGTATACTAATTTCGTCATTCTGTTTGTAACTCCTCGAAATATTCGCCTAAGACCCCTTAAAGTATATATTGTATATTCTTGATAGTCATGACATTTTAAGTCGAACTAGCCATGGGCGACCGTCTGTCCATCCGTTCGTCTGTCTGTCGAAAGCACGCTAATTGGTAGGTCGATAAATGGGCTATATCGGTCCACGTTTTGATATAGCTGCCACATAAACCGATCTGGGATCTTGACTTCTTGATCCGCTAGAGAGCACAATTCTTATCCGATTTAGCTGAAATTTTGCATGAGGTGTTTTATTATGACTTCCAACAACTACACTGATAAAGCTGCCATATAAACCGATCTTGGGTCTTGAATTCTTGAGCCTCTAGAGTGCGCAATTCTTATCCGATTTGAATGAAATTTTGCACGACGTATTTTGTTATGATATCCAACAATTGTGCTAAGTATGGTTCAAAGCGGTTCAAAATCTGGTATAGCTGTCATATAAACCGATCTTGGGTCTTGACTTCTTGGGCCTCTAGAGGGCGTAATTATCGTCCAATTTAACTAAAATTTTGCACGTAGTGTTTTGGTATTACTTTCAACAACTGCGCCAAGTATGATTCAAATCGGTTCATAATCTGGTATAGCTGTTATATAAACCGATCTTGGATCTTGACTTCTTGAGCCAATTGAGGGCGCAATTCTCATCCGATTTGGCTGAAATTTAGCATGAGGTGTTTTGTTATGACTTCCAATAACTGTCCTAGGTATCGCGTAAGTCGATATAGAACCTGATATTGCTGCCATATAAACCGATCTGGGATCTTGACTTCTTGAACCTCTAGAGGGCGCAATTCTCATCCGATTTGTCTTGTATGGTCTGAATCGATCAGTAGCTTGATACAGCTTCCATATAAATCTATCTCCCTATTTTGCTTCTTGAGCCCCTACAAGGCGCAATTCTTATCCGAATGAACCGAAATATTACACAATGACTTCTACAATGTCAATCAGCATTCAATTATGGTCCGACTATAACTTGATATAGCTCCAATAGGATAACAGTTCTTATTCAATATTCTATGTTTGTCTAAAAAGAGATACCGCGCATAGAACTCGACAAATGCGATCAATGGTGGAGGGTATATAAGATTCGGCCCGGCCGAACGCACTTACTTGTTATAACTTGTTTTTTCAACTATTTCAAATTTTGTGGCGTCTGAGACTCAATTCGATCAACCAAAATACAATTTTTGCCCATGAACATTCCACTAATGAACTGGGGCAAACTTCTCACAATTCAATGAGTGTAGTCTGTTTCAAGTTTTAAGCTCTATGATAAGGGACCTCCTTTTTATGGCCGAGTCCGCACGGCGTACCGCAGTGTGACATCTCTTTGGTGAGAGTTTTACATAGCATAGTACCTCACAAATGTTAGCAGCTTGTGGTGTATTCGTTGCCCCTTTCCTTTCCCGCTTCATGTGCAGTGGTTGACGCTCTTGTTCTCTTGTCGCTGTCATCCCGCTGTTTAAGGCATAACACTAAACAGTAGGGGTATTCACTACGATAAGAGAGCAGGTTTGAATTACACTGTACACACTGATAACGTTTAATATTTCTGATTGACACAATGTTTGGTGAGTTTAGAATACATTTTGCCAGCATACGAGGGTTACGTTCGAACTTTTTCCCGGTATATTCCCTTGTTCATTGTCATCGACCTGATGTCCTCGCTTTATATGAAACCCAAGTGGGTGAGGAGTCTGATCCACAGGAATTTCACATTCCAGGATATCACACTCTATCTCTTTTTATCCCCCATAGAGGCCTTGTGCTATATGTACGTAATGATATAGTGTTCCATAGACAGCAATACTTGAACTCACAAGATCCGGAATTTAATTCCATTTGGGTTAAATTTAGGATTGGAACACACGTACTTTACTTCGGGTTTATATATAGAAGTCCACACTCGGAAAGGGAGGTTTCCTTAAGCGGCTTTGACTCCCTTTCTGACTCAATTACTACAATCCTAGAGGATTTTCCGAACAGTGAAATCGTTGTTGCTGGCGATAACCCACTTTGCTTTCCCATGTACACATCTTTCATGTCGAAGGCACGTTGGGCTGAGCCCAACGAATTTTTCCAGCATTTTAATTGATCGGGTGTTCACTGACCCGGTTGATAAGGCTAATCTACTGGCTGAAATGTTTGCAGGAAATTCTTCCTTGCCGTTTAGCAATCAACCACTCTCCGTGATTGATAGTGTACCTTGTTCGATGCCTCAGATATTCTTTCGAACACGTGGAGTCAAAAGGGCCCTTGCGGATTGCGACGTTAATAAATTTCCGAGCCCGGACGGTATATCAACACTTGTCCTTAGTAAGTGTTCTTCGACGCTTGCTCATCCACTACGCAACCTTTTTAACCTTGCTTACCGTGCGGAATTTTCCCGCCGCGTTGGAAGGTTGCGAACGTTCAGCTCATCCCCAAAAAAGGAGGGGCGAACAACCCTGCGAATTACCGGCCAATTGCGATATGCTCTGCGCTCTCCAAGTTTATGGAGAGTATGGTTAACCACCATCTTTTCAGATACTTGGAGTTCAATCGCCTTCTTACCGACAGACAGTATGGGTTCCTCAGAAATCGCTCTACGGGAGACCTAATGGCATTTTTGTCGGAACGAGTCCCCCTATCCTTCAGATTGGTGAGAGTAAGGTCGTGACTCTGGATATCTCCAAGGGATTAACCAGGGTCTGGCACTGTGCACTTTTATTAAACCTTGTCGCTTTTGGAGTTGGTAATAACTTCAATCGATTTATATCGAGCTTTCTCAGAGATCGCACTATTCGAGTTGTTGGAGATGGGTTCTCATCCAATGAGTATACATTGACCGCAGGTGTGCCACAAGGCTCTGTCCTTTCACCTTCCCCTTTTATACCCACCACCATAGGATGGGGGTATACTAATTTCGTCATTCTGTTTGTAACTCCTCGAAATATTCGTCTAAGACCCCAAAAAAGTATATATATTCTTGATCGTCATGACATTTTAAGTGAAACTAGCCATGTCCGACCGCCCGTCTGTCTGTTTGTTGAAAGCACGCTAACTTTCGAAGGAGTAAAGCTAGCCGCTTGAAATTTTTCCCAAATACTTCTTATTAGTGTAGGTCCGTTGGGATTGTAAATGGGCTGGGGTCTTGACTTCCTGAGCCTCTACAGGGCACAATTTTTATCCGATTTGGCTGAAATTATGCATGAGGTGATTTTATATGACTTTCAACAACTGTGTTAAGAATAGTTCAAATCAGTCCATGACCTGATATAGCTGCCATATAAACCGATCTGGGGTCATGAAGTCTTGAGCTACTAGAGGACGCAATTATTATCCGATTTGGCTGAAATTTTGCATGAGGTGTTTTGATATGACTTTCAACAACTGTGCTGAGAATAGTTCAAATCGGCCCATAACCTAACATAGCTGCCATATAAACCTATCTGGGGTTTTGATTTCTTGAGCGTCTATAGTGCGCAATTCCTATCCGATTTGGCCGAAACTTTGCACGACGTGTTTTGTTATGACTTCCAACAACTGTGTTAAGAATAGTTCAATTCAGTCCATAACCTGATATAGCTGCCATATAAACCGATCCGGGGTCTTGAAGTCTTGAGCCACTAGAGGACGCAATTATTATCCGATTTAGCTGAAATGAGGTGTTTTGATATGACTTTCAACAACTGTGCTAAGAATAGTTCAAATCGATCTATAACCTCATATAGCTGCCATATAAACCGATCAGGGGTCTTGACTTCTTATGGCTCTAAAGGGCGCAAGTATTATCAAATTTAACTAAAATTTTGCATCACGTGTTTTGTTATAACTGTCAACAACTGT
Organism: Stomoxys calcitrans; assembly: GCF_963082655.1. Lineage (NCBI taxonomy): Eukaryota > Metazoa > Arthropoda > Insecta > Diptera > Muscidae > Stomoxys > Stomoxys calcitrans. The sequence continues at coordinate 158,059,217 of NC_081552.1, read as the reverse complement.
GCTAAGAATAGTTCAAATCGATCCATAACCTGATACAGCTGCCATATAAACCGATTTGGGGTCTTGATTTCTTAAGCCTCCACAGGGAGCAATTCCTATCCGATTTGACTGAAATATTGCATGACGTGTTTTGTTATGACTTCCAACAACTGTATTAAGAATGGTTCAAATCGGTCCATAACCTAATATAGCTGTCATATAAACCTATCTGGGGTTTTGACTCCTTGAGCCACTGGACGGCGCAATTTATATCCGATTTAACTAAAATTTTGCATTACGTGTTTTGTTATAACTTTCAACAACTGTGCTAAGAATAGTTCAAATCGTTCCATAACCTAATATAGCTGCCATATAAACCGATATGGGATCTTGACTTCTTGAGCCTCTAAAGGGCGCAAGTATTATCCGATTTGGCTGAAGTTTTGTACAACGGCTTCTCTCATGACCTTTACGTGTCGAATATGGCATGAATCGGTTTATAGCCTAATACAGCTCCCCTATAAACCGATCTCCCTTTTTTACTTTTTCAGCCCCTAAAGTGCACAATTCTTACTAGATTTGGTTCAAATTTTACACGATGACTTCTACTATGGTCTGCAAAATAATAATAAATTGTGCGAAATGAACCATAACTTGATATTGTCCCAATAACATAGCAATTATTTTCTTTTCTCCTTTGTTTGCCTAAAAAGATGTACAGTGGCAAGAGCTCGACAAATGTGATCCATGGTGGAGGGTATATAAGATTCGGCACGGCCGAACTTAACAAGCTTTTACTTGTTCTTATTTTCATTGACGATATATTGGGTCAGACCAGTCCAGTCGACTCATTTGCCGATGACAGTATTCTGTATTATTCATATTCATTCGACCATAGTCCTCAAGAAATTGTGGACAGGAGGCGCATTATGGATGAGACGTTCTCCCAGGATTTGTTGGCCATTTCCGAGTGGGGTAGAAAGAACAGAGTAGACTTTAACGCACAGAAGAAGCAGTGCTGTTTCTTGTCTCACAAGCGATTCACTGGCCCACTTTAATCGTCGATATTTATCTACGATATAGATATTGAACAATCAGATGCTCTTGATGTTCTGGGCATGAAGATACAAAGTGATGTTCGTTGGTCGAAACACATATTCGTAGTGTCGAAAGAAGCATTCAAGTGTTTGGACTTTCTTATGCGGTGCAAGAAATATTTCACCTCTTCTGATCTTCTCAATATCTATACTACCTACATCAGGCTGAGGATGGAATATAACTCTCATATGGGCAGGAGCTCCAAAATCATTCTTGGAGCTACTTGACCGTGTTCAACGGAGAGCGATGGTGTTGATTGTGGACAGTAGGGTATCCAACTCTATTGCTTCTCTTGAACATCGTCGGAGTGTGGGTAGCGTTGTATTGCTCTATCGTTATTTTCATGGCGTGTGTTTCAGGGATATTCGTCTTCTTATCTCTGACGTTAGGACGTTCACCAGGAATACAAGACTTGCCAGGAACTCACACCCGTTTGTAATTGATTGGCTAGTCGACCGAACTATGCATTACCGAAAAAATTCATTTTTCGCAAGAACCATTCGAATGTAGAATCGACTTCCGGCTAACAATTGGTTGTACTAAACAGCTGTTGAGTACTAATCGGCTGATTTAACCCAAGGTATACTTATTAATTTATGAATCGTATCGATAACAATACAATACAGCTATATCTTAATATGGTTTGATGTGGGCCTAGTGACCAAATTTATGCGAAATCGGCTAACAAATTGGGCTTTTATGGGTTTAAGACTCTTAATTGGTAGATTGGTCGATCTGGTCCAAACTGGTTGGGATGTCGATATTATGTTCTAAATTTCAACAAAATCGGGTGAAAAAAATTGGGGACCCCAAAGCGAGAGATCAGTCTATATAGCAGCTATATCCAAATATGATGCAATTTTGGTTCTTTAAGAATTTAGCCTGCGTATACACACAAAATACGGGTCTGTGCCGAATTTTAGCCCAATACCTCAATTTTTTAAGGTTGTAGTTTGATTTAAACAGACGGACACATAGACGGACAGACATACATATATCGTTAAATCATCTGACAATAATACGACGATTCCGAATATATATACTTTGTAGGGTGGTAAATGGGTATTTCGATGTGTTGCAAACGGAATGATTAAATTAAAATACCTGCTTTCCTATGGTGGTGGATGTATCCATGGAGTTTGTTATTTGATCCTTCTTTGTCTCTGCCTATAATAAGAACTTGACAAATCAATATTCGGCCCTACCCTAAGTGCGGTAGGTTTTCATTTGTTGTGACTTTAAGATGAAACTTGTTACAATTCGTACAAATCTGTTCTCTAAAATATTTTTGATAATGATTAGACGAAAGTTAACTCTGAATTTATCTCATGTTAATGTAGTTATTTTAAATTTTAGTATTAATTCGCCATATTCGTAAATCAAAAAAATGCGTAGTTTAAAGATTTTTATTTTGTCGGAGCGGAGTGGATTTTAATATTGGAAACCCGCTTCGGCAAAAACAGGCCTGCTCCGCTCGGCTCCACTCTCCACTCCGCTCCGAACCCCTGGTTGGAACACACTTTTCCATGCCGGCTTCCTATGGCTCAAGAAGTCAAATCGGGAGATCGGTTTATATGGGGGCTTAATCTAAATCTGAACCGATTTGGTCCATTTTAAAATTCCAACATCAATATTAGGTATCTGCGCAAAATTTCGAGCGGCTAGCTTTACGCGTTCGACCGCTCGTGATTTCGAAAGACGGACATGGCTAGAACGACTCAGAACGTCGAGACGATCAAGAATATATATATATATATATATATATATATATATATATATATATATATATATATATACATATTATAAGGCCTTATATGAATATTTCGAGGTGTCACAAACGGAATGACTAGATTGGTATGGTGGTGGGTATAAAATGTAGGGGAAATAAGTCCACCATTTATGAACGGAAATCACGAAATATTAGATGGTTATAGTTGAGGTGTTAACCAGTTGACGTGCAAAATTTCAGGACCCTAGAACCTCCTCGGACCCACTGGTGGGCCTTCAAATTTGGTCACCTCAACCCTACAAAATTTTGTTAGGACTGCCAAAAGCGCATTTATGGTTCGATTTTCAAAATTTGATGGAAGTACTCGAAAACCCCTACAAAAAGCATGATATAACTAATTTCATAAGCTTTCTAAGTCAGTACCTAGATTAAAAATCGGTTCACAAAGGTATCCACAAATTACAACATTTTTATTTTCAGTCTCGGTTAAAAATCAAAAAAAAAAAACAAGTAAAAGCGTGCTAAGTTCGGCCGGGCCGAATCTTATATACCCTCCACCATGGATCGCATTTGTCGAGTTCTTTTCCCGGCATCTCTTCTTAGGCAAAAAAGGATATAAGAAAAGAGTTGCTCTGCTATTAAAACGATATCAAGATATGGTCCGGTTCGGACTACAATTAAATTATATGTTGGAGGCCTATGTAAAATTTCAGCCAATTCGTATAAGAATTGGGCCCATTGGGGCTCACGAAGTAAAATAGAGAGAACGATTTATATGGGATCTGTATCGGGCTATAGACCGATTCAGAATATAATAAACACGTTTGTTGATGGTCATGAGAGGATCCGTCGTACAAAATTTCAGGCATATCGGATAATAATTGCGACCTCTAGGGGTCAAGAAGTCAAGATCCCAGATCGGTTTATATGGCAGCTATATCAGGTTACGAACCGATTTGAACCTTATTTGACACAGTTGTTGAAAGTAAAAAAAAAATACGTCATGCAAAATTTCAGCCAAATCGGATAGGAATTGCGCCCTCTAAAAGCTCAAGAAGTCAAATCCCCAGATCTGTTTATATGACAGCTATATCAGGTTATGGACCGATTTCAACCATACTTGGCACAGTTGTTGGACATCATAACGAAATACTTCGTGCAAAAATTCATTCAAATCGGATAAGAATTGTGCCCTCTAGAGGCTCAAGAAGTCATGACCCAAGATCGGTTTATATGGCAGCTATATCAGGTTATGAACCGATTCAAACCATACTTGGCACAGTTGTTGGGTATCATAACAAAATACGTCGTGCGAAATTCCATTCCATTCGGATAAGAATTGCGCCCTCTAGAGGCTCAACAAGTCAAGACCCAAGATCGGTTTATATGGCAGCTATATCAGGTTATGGGCCGATTTGAACCATACTTGGCACAGTTGTTGGATATAATAACAAAACACGTCGTGCAAAATTTCATTTCAATCGGATAAGAATTGCGCACTCTAGAGGCTCAAAAAGTCAAGACCCAAGATCGGTTTATATGGCAGCTATATCAGGTTATAAACCGATTTGAACCATACTTGGCACAGTTGTTGGATATAATAACAAAGCACGTCGTGCAAAATTTCATTCTGATCGGATAAGAATTGCGCACGCTAGAGGCTCTAGAAGTCAAGACCCAAGATCGGTTTATATGGCAGCTATATCAAAACATGGACCGATATGGCCCATTTACAATACCAACCGACCTACGCTAATAAGAAGTATTTGTGCAAAATTTCAAGCGGCTAGCTTTACTCCTTCGGAAGTTAGCGTGCTTTCGACAGACAGACGGACGGACAGACAGACGGTCGGACATGGCTAGATCGACATAGAATGTTGCGATCTAGCCAACATATATATATACTTTATGGGGTCTCAGACGAATATTTCGAGTAGTTACAAACAGAATGACGAAATTAGTATACCCCCCATCTTATGGTGGAGGGTATAACTAGTTTGTAAGTCTAATATCTCCACAACAATTAGAGATATTTGGCACAGCAATTCATGTGTTTATAGGGCTTAAGAAGCACTTTCCAACAAGTAAATGAATTTTGGAAATCAGGTCACAAATGAACATTTCCAGGTTTTATAAAATTTAGCGTATCGTCTAACAAACACATCCACTCTATACATTTAAAATTTCATAAAAATAAGTCAATTCATTCAAAAATGAAAGACTGATTTTCAATCACGACTGCGTGATTTGGAGAGAATGTATAGAAAATAGCCGAGATGTCCACATTGCGCAGACATTTTTGCTCATATTTTATAATATTTCATTTAATCGATATTAAGTTTATGTCGCCATACGACAAAATTTTTTCTTAAAATCTATAACAAGCTATAAGAAACGAAATAACAACAAATTATTATTGTGTGATATTGGGTTACCTCCAATTCCCTATATTATATCAATGAGAACATATCAAACCCAAACTACCAACTTTAGCAAGATGCAATTCAATTAAAAAAGAAAGGTCTTTATTTCAAACGTCTCGATTGCGATGATCCAAAATGTGTTTTTCATCCCAAAATCCTTGATGAATATAGGAGCCGGCAAAACGAAGCTGGTATGGATTTATAATCCTAACTTTATAGCTCGTTTATGATATATTCTTCTACCACATAACCATATAATAGCATTTTTTATACACTACATCATAGGATGGGGGTATACTAATTTCGTCATTCTGTTTGTAACTAATCGAAATATTCGTCTGAGACCCCATAAAGTATATATATATTCTTGATCGTCGCGACATTTTCTGTCGATCTAGCCATGTCCGTCCGTCCGTCCGTCTGTCTGTCGAAAGCACGCTAACTTCCGAAGGAGTAAAGCTAGCCGCTTGAAATTTTGCACAAATACTTCTTATTAGTGTAGGTCGGTTGGTATTGTAAATGGACCAAGTCGGTCCATTTTTAGATATAGCTGCCATATAAACCAATCTTGGGTCTTGACTTCTTGAGTCTCTAGAGTCCGCAATTCTTATCCGATTGGGATGAAATTTTTCACGTGGTAGTTTGTTATGATATCCAACAACTGTGCCAAGTATAATTCAAATCGGTTCATAACATTATATAGCTGTCATATAAACAGATCAGGGGACTTGAATTCTTGAGCTTCTAGAGGGCGCAATTCCTATTCGATTTGGCTAAAGTTTTGCAAGACGTATTTTATTCTTACTTTCAACAACTGCGTCAAATAAGGTTCAAATCGGTTCATAACCTGATATAGCTGCCGTATAAACCGATCTGGGATCTTGACTTCTTGAGCCTCTAGAGATCGCAATTATTATCCGATTTGCCTAAAATTTTGTACGACGGATTCTCTCATGATATTACATATAAATCGATCTCTCTATTTTACTTCTTGAGCCCTCAAAGGGTGATATTCTCATTGGAAATGGCTGACATTTTACACAGGTCTCCAACATATAATTAAATTGTGGTCCAAACCGGACCATATCTTGATATCGCTCAAATAGCAGAGCAAATCTTTTCTTATATCCATTTTTTGCCTAAGAAGAGATGCCGGGAAAAGAACTTGTCAAATGCGATCCATGGTGGAGGGTATATAAGATTCGGCCCGGCCGAACTTAGCACGCTTTTACTTGTTAATCATTTTTATACCCTCCACCATAAGATGGGGGGTATACTAATTTCGTCATTCTGATTGTAACTACTCGAAATATTCGTCTGAGACCCTATAAAGTATATATATTCTTGATCGTCGTGAAATTTTATGTCGATCTAGCCATGTCCGTCCGTCTGTCCGTCCGTCCGTCTGTCTGTCGAAAGCACGCTAACTTCCGAAGGAGTAAAGCACGCCGCTTGAAATTTTGCACAAATACTTCTTATTAGTGTAGGTCAGTTGGTATTGTAAATGGGCAATATCGGTCCATGTTTTGATATAGCTGCCATATAAACCGATCTTGGGTCTTGACTTCTTGAGCCTCTAGAGTGCGCAATTCTTATCCGATTGGGATGAAATTTTGCACGATGTGTTTTATTATGATATCCAACAACGGTGCCAAGTATGGTTCAAATCGGTCCATAATCGGATATAGCTGCCATATAAACCGATCTTGGGTTTTGACTTCTTGAGCCTCTAGAGTGCGCAATTCTTATCTGATTTGCCTCAAATTTTGTACGACGAATCCTCTCATGACCATCAATATACGTGTTTATTATGGTCTGAATCGGTCTATAGCCCGCTACAACTCCCATATAAATCGATCTCCCTATTTGACTTCTTGAGCCCCCAAAGGGCGCAATTCTTATTCAAATTGGATGACATTTTACACAGGTCTCCAACATATAATTTAATTGTGGTCCAAACCGGACCATATATTGATATCGCTCTTATAGCAGAGTAAATCTTTTCTTATATCCTTCTTTGCTTAAGAAGAGATGCCGGGAAAAGAACTGACAAATGCGCTTCATGGTGGAGGGTATATAAGATTCGGCCCGGCCGTACTTAGCACGCTTTTACTTGTTTTTGATAAGATTTTTACTGTGTATCACTTTAATGCTTTTTTATACACTTATAGCCGTTTTAAATTTGAATTTGAAGGATCAGGCATTGATGTTATATGCCTCTCGGAAACATGGCTTAGTCTTCCATAGCTGACAGTCTCGTCACTTAAATGGATATACTGTGTTCAGATCTGACAGGGGAAGTCGCGGAGGTGGTGTTGCCATTTATATCAGAAGAAACTTGAAAGCTAGAATACGTTTAAAGTCTGAATTCGGGGACCAGATAGAATAGGTGTTGTTGAACGATCTTTAAATCGTGAAAAAGTTTTAGTTGGTTGTATCTACCGTCCGAATAATACGATTGACATACATGGGCGTCAGGTTGTACTGGAGTCCGTAACACTAGGTTATGCTGATGTTATATAATCACTGGGGACTTTAACTCAAACATACTTATAGATTCAACTCTGACTGATGCTATGTTGACACTTGGCCTATTCGTCTCCAATAATTCAAACCCCACACATTTCACGTCTACCGTCAATACACTTTAAAATTTGTTCTTTGCCAATAATTCTTTGAAGATATCATAATATGATCAGATTTCTGTTCCATGTTTCTCTAAGCATGATCTGATTTATAGATGAACTCAACAGGACCTTCGTAAGCTTACCCGATATACAAACGGACACGCAATTTTACAGTTATGATGATGGGCCGGCTTTCATTTGTTTATGCCCGTAGTCCTTTTGAGTTTAGATGTGTTAACCATGAGGATGTTTATGAGAGTTTTGTCCGTGTTAAGGCAAATGCAATTGGCTTGGACGAAGTTGATCCGATATTTGTACGAATGTTTTTTCCATATCTCCTACCGTTCTTTACATACCTGTTTAATTCAATTTTGAGCTCCAGTGTGTATCCTATTACGTGGAAGCATGCAAAGATTATCCCCATTCCCAAATTCAACGTTGATTATCGGCCGATATCAATCTTATGCTATCTCTCTAAGGTTTTCGGGAAAATTCTTCATGCACAGATGTCAGTATATCTTCACCAAGAGTCCCTGTTGTCAGAAAGACAGTCCGGCTTCCGTTCATCATAGTTGCATTACTGCAGTGGTTGAAGTGGCTGAATCGATCAGAAATGACATTGATGAGAACAAAATTGGTGGTCAAATGGTTTGTTGTTAATTCCAAGTATGTAAGTCTAAATGTTTGGTTGTTCACAAAAACAAGAATTTCAATATGCGACAACCGGATATTTATGTTAATGGCTAGAGGATTGATATTGTATCTAGTGCGATGAATTTAGGCGTGGTTTTTAACAGTTCTTTGAGCTGGTCCGATCATGCTAACATTGCAGCCGGGCAGACTAATGCAAAGTTTCGTGCTTTATGGATAACACACTCTTTTACACCCATAAATATCCGAATTCTTCTGGCGAAAATATTCCTAGTTCCAGGTTTGATATATGGTTGTGACCTGTTTCTAATTGTGATTCTTCGAGCCTCAGAAAATTGAATGTAGCTTTTAACAGCATAGTCCGTTATGTGTATGGTTTAAAAAGGAGTCAGCATGTTTCACAATATGTCGATTGTCGAACGAGGAACGCTTGCAAATCATTGAATTTTATTACCAAAATCAGTGTTCGGTTCGAAATGTGTTCATTCACCGTTCAGCGATGAGGCTCATTTCTGGTTGAATGGCTACGTAAATAAGCAAAATTGCCGCATTTGGAATGAAGAGCAACCAGAAGCCGTTCAAGAACTGCCCATGCATCCCGAAAAATGCACTGTTTGGTGTGGTTTGTACGCTGGTGGAATCATTGGACCGTATTTTTTCAAAGATGCTGTTGGACGCAACGTTACGGTGAATGAACACATTTCGAACCGAACACTGATTTTGGTAATAAAATTCAATGATTTGCAAGCGTTGCTCGTTAGTAAGTCTATTCATGATGAAATGTCAAAGCATACTGAGCATCTTTCTCTTTGACACCATGTCTGAAATCCCACGTGATCTGTCAAATACTAATGCATGAAAATCCTAACCTCAAAAAAATCACCCTTTAAAAACAAGGCAGATGTGAATATTTTCTGATGAAGTATAGGTTAGGTTAGGTTGAAATGAGGGTGCTGATATTAATCCGCCCTATGCCATTATGGACATACACCTAAACCAGTAATCGGCTTGTTGTCCACTCCAAATACTATAAAGTAACATCTAAAAAGAAAATTTTATGTTAAGAATTCCGTGCTACTTACAAAATCCATAATTGTTTTCAATACCACTCCCCTAAGTTGGTTCATGTCTGATATTGTGTCACCACCTAAGTACCAGTATCTGTTGTACGCGAAAGACGTCCAATGACAAAGGAAATGCTCCAACGTCTCCTCATCTTCCACGCATGCCCTACACTTGCCACACCGATTTTACATAAGTGAGCTCATAGTCCTATATGTCCCGTTATGATACCAATAGCTATACTGACATTCTTCTTGCTTTCTTTCAGTAATAGCCTCGTCTTCTCACGATCTGGATCCCCCCATAGGAATTTCGCCTTCCTACCGACAATGTTGCATGCACGCTGTTCCACAATGTTGCATGCGCATTCGTCTGAAATATAACAAGTAGGTTTTTATTTGTGGGGCATATAGTAAAAAAAGATATACAGTGGTGGAAAATATAATAGGCACAACGGTTACTAAAAATAATATTGCACAAAATGAGTAAGAAACTAGTAAGAATAGGAACCTTGTTGGGCGGACCCGACTATATAATACCCTACACTATCCAATCTGCGTACTACTCTTAATGCATGGAACCTATGTTGAAATAGAGTCAGATTTTAATGTTGCATACCTATTGATATATTGAATGGAACCTTGAAAGATTTTCTTACGATAGGACCTAAATTGTTGCTACTAGAGCCTTAAAGGCCATATCATATGAAATCGGTTGAACCGATTTTCTTGAAATTTTCACAGATGGTGCATAATGATCCCGTGGTGAAAATAGGGTACCACATTTTTTGATATCTGAAGGGGGGACGGACCCTCCCACTTACCCTAATTTTCAGAAACGCCAGATCTCGGAGATGGGTGGTGCGATTTAAGCGAAATTTTGTGTGCTCTCATATAGTACCCTAAAAATAAAAATTTGGTATCCAAATTTCGGATGGGGTACCTAGGGGGGCTGCCCCACCCTAAAACCTACCAAACATATATTTAGGCCAATCACGGCAATATGGGACTCAAATGAAAGGTATTTAGGATAAGAAAACGTATCTGATATCCAATTGTCGGATCAAGTGCTAGGGGGACCACCCCAAGCCCCAAAACACCCCTAAATTGGACATATTTACCGACTATGACAATGTGGGGCTTAAATGAAAGGTATTTGCGAGTAGAATACAAATCTGATATCCAAATGTGGGACCGCGTTTTTGGGGTCCACCCCGTCGCCCAAACACTCCCCAAACAGGACCTATTTACTGACCATGGGATTATGGGGCTTAAATAAAAGGTATTTGAGTGTTTGAGAGTTCGAATCTAATATCCAAATATGGGACCAAGTGTTTGGGGGGCCGCCTCTTATCAAAAACATCCCCCAAAGGGGACAAATTTACGACCATAGCAATATGGGGCTCAAATGAAAAGTCTTAAGGAGTAAAGCACGACTTTGATATCAATATTCGGGAAAAGTTCTATGGGGCCAAGTGGGGTGGCCAACAATACCACCCAAAGAGTAAGCATTTGCTGACTATTGTAATATGAGGCTCAAATAAGAGGGTTTTTAAAGTGGAACACGAATCTGATATATATTTTCAAGGCAAACCCACTGAGTGGCCGCCCATCCCCCAAAACACCACCCAAGCCGGTCATGTTTGCCGACTATGGAAATATGGTGCTCAAATTAAAGGTCTTCGGGAGTAAAGCACCAATTTGATATCAACATTAAGGACCAACTGTCTAGGGTATGTCCCACCACCATAACAATCCCCAAGTAGAACGTATTTGCTCACCAAGAAAATTTGGGTCTTAAAGATAGTGGAACTAAGTATTTATAGTTTTTAGGGCCAATAACCCAAACCGGACATATTTGCTGAATTTTGCAGTTTAAATGAGATTAGAAAACGAGTTTGATATCCAATTTTGAGGCCAATGGCAATATGGGGTCCAAATAAATGATTTATAGATATATGAGAATTGAGCACGTTGTTGATATATTTTTCGGGCTTAGTGTTTAGGAGGTCCCCAAAACACCCCTAAATCGGGCATATTTACCGACCATGTCAATGTGGAGCTTAAATGAAAGGTATTGGGGGGTAGAGCAAGAATTGGTACCCATTCACGGGACCAAATTTCTGGGGGTCTACCCCTTTCCCAAAATACCCCACAAACAGCAATTTTTTAGTGACCATCGCAATATGGGGCTCAAATAAAAGTATTTGGAAGTAAAATACGAATTTTATGTCCAAATGTAGGACCATGTATTTAGGTCACCACCCTTTTCCCAAAACACCCCCAATGGGAAAAAATTTTTCGACCATGGCAATATGTGGCTCAAATGAAAGGTATTTGAGATTAAAAAAGGAATTTGATAACCTATTTTGGGGCCATGTGTTTGGGGGACGCCTCATCCTGTAAACTCCTCTTAAGGCAATGACAATATGGGGTTTAAATAAATGGTATTTGAGAGAAGAGCACGATGCAAATATTTTTTCAGGGCCAAGTATCTCTCCCCCTAAAACCCCACTAAATCAGACATCATGAGAATATCGGGCTGAAATGAAGTATTTTAAGAATGGAGTACACCTTACATCCAAACTTAAATTCGTAGACCAATAAAGATCATATGGGATTCAGATAAAGGCACTAATATTGTTAAACTGTTGGTCAAGCGATATACTATTTTCGTAGCATGGTATTTCACTAAAAGATTTTTTAATGTTGAAAATAAATACTCCAAGAAAACTTTTGTTCCATATAAAGTAAAAGAAGGCGCAGCGGAGCGGGCCCGGGTCAGCTAGTGAAACATATATCTAAATCTGGACGGACTTTGATAATATTTAACACACGTCAAATAAAACACCGCCCTCAAAATTTGGTAAAGATCGAACCAAAATTGTGGCTTCTATAGCCTTAAAATGCCATATCGGATGAACGATATCTATGGGAGCTATATCTAAATCTGAACCGATTTTAATGCAATTTTGCACAAGTATTGGGACGTTAAATGAAACATCTCATCTGTAAATATCGGCCCAAAATTGTGGCTTCTACAGCCTTAAAAGTTCATATCAGATGAAAGATATATATGGGATCTATATCTAAAATTTAACCGATTTTAATCAAAATCAATAGCGTTCGTCCTTGCACTAAAAAAGGGACTTGTGCAAAATTTTATAACAGTCGGACAACAAATGCGATCTGTACCATGATTACAAGAATACATGGACTGACGGACTTAGCTAAATCGAATCAGGAAGTGATTCTAAGCCGATCGGTATACTTATCAATGAATCTAGCTCTTCTCGTTATTAGCGTTGCAAACAAATGCACAAAGTTGTAATACCCTTTACCACAGTGGTGGAGTACGGTACAAATATATATTTTTGGAAAGGTCAGGACTTGCTTTATAACACAATGTCCAAGCTAAATCAAAATATTAAATTTTGGCCGGATTATTTAAGTAAAACGCGGAATGTAAAAATTTTTGAAAACCAATATTCAAATAGGGACTATCATAAAACCGAAACTAATAAAGGTATCGTTTAACGTTCTAGCCTTTAGGAATTTTGTAGACGAAGAATATCTGCTCAAAAAATAAGTATAAATTTTGGCCACATTTCTTCACGAAAATACCCAAATTTCCCATACTGGGGAAAGATGCTAATGTCATTGGCAGAGATCTTAATCCTTGGTTAAGGCACAAAATTTTTTCGACGTAATTAGGAAGCACTTTTGGTAACAAAAATATATTATCAAAGTGGGGTTTTCTCGAGGGATTTCTCCAGCATGTCGTAAAAAATGTCAATATTGCACCTCTTATAGCTACTTCTAGAGTCAACACAATTTTTAAAAATTGCATTCAAAAATCTATATTAAGTCCTCTTTGAGGTCTCCGTGGCACAAAGGTTAGCATACCCGCCTATGACGTCGAGCGCCTGGGTTCAAATCCCGGCACGAAAATAAGAAAAATTGTCTGCGGTGGTTATCCCCTTACTAATACTTGCTACATTTGCGAGGTATCCTGTCATGTTAAAACCTCTCTACCAAGTGGTAGAGTGGCATGCGACTCGCCATTCGGACGCAGCATATAAAATGAGGCCCCTTATCATTGTGCTTAAACATTAATCGGCAACCTAGCCGCTTGAAACTTTTGCTCAGATACTTAATATCGATGTAGGTCGTTGGTGATTGGAAATTGGCCATATTGGTTCAGATTTAGATATAGCTCCCATATAACCCGATCTACCGATTTGACTTCTTGAGCCCTTGGAAGCCTCAATTTTTGTCCAATATGACTGAAATTTTGCATGTGGTGTTATGTTTTGACTTCCAACAACTGTGTCAAGTACGGTCCAAATCGGGACCGTACTTGACATATAGTTGATATAATTCCCATATAAACCGATCTCCCGATTTGACTTATTGGGCCCTAGGAAGCCGCAATTTTTATCCAATTTGACTGAAATTTTGTGGTGTTCTGTTATGATTTCCAACAACTGTGCCAAATATGGTCTAAATCGGTCTGTTACCTGATATAGCTCCCATATAAACAGAGCGCCGGTTTTGACTTCTTGAGTCCGTACAAGCCGCAATTTTTGTCCCAATAGGCTGAAATTTTGCATGCGATGTTCTCTTACGACTTCCAACAACTGTGCCTACTGCGGCCAAAATCAGTCTTTAACCTGATATAGCTCCCATGTAAACCGGTATTTTTTGCTGGTTTGACAGAAATTTGTTATGTAGAATAAAGTTATGCCCTTCAACTAAATTTATTTTGTTTAAATTTTTAGCAGAATTCTTGGTGGTATGTTCCCAAGATTCGGCCCGGCCAAACATAGCACGCGTTTACTTGTTAAATCATAAAGCTGTGAAAACAATTAACGTAGGCGTTGCTGTCATTCGACTGACAACAAAAACCGCTGATTTCTTAATGTTTTTCTCTGAAGGATTAGAGCACACTCTAATCGGAAAAGTAATATGTGCCTTTTGAAAAGTTATTTTCATATGTTAGTTTCATTCGTCTCACATTATGTGTGCAACTTTAACATATGGAAAATTGGACAAGTCATAAGACAAGCACATAAAGTGTGACAATACTTTAAATTCTTAGTCCATTTTGGTTTAAGAAAAATAGAAGACTTACAATGGTTTTCGACTCTCTCATCCGATAATCTAAAAGTTATTTGCTATGCCTTAGTTAAATCAAGTAAAAGGGTGCTAAGTTCAGCCGGGACGAATCTTGAGAACCTACCGCCATGGATTCTGCTTAAATATGGGAGCCATATTTGGATCGTATATGCCACAATTGTTGAGAGTCGTAGCAGAACGGTGCGTGCTTATTTTCAGCCAAATCGGACAAAAAATGCGGCTTCCAGGGGCTCAAGAAGTCAAATCGTGAGATCGGTTTATATGGGAGCTATATCTAAATCTGAACCGATATGGCCGATTTGCATTCCGCAACGATCTATATCGATATTAAGTGTCTGCGCAAAATTTTAAGCGACTAGCTTTACGCTTTCGACCGCTTTCGTGATTTCGACAGACTGACAGACGGACATGGCTAAATTGACTCAGAACGTCGAGACGATCAAGAATATATATACATTATGGATTCTGAGACGAATATTTCGAGGTGTTACAAACGGAATGACTAGATTTGAGCGCAGTCTATTGCCATCAGTGTATTAAAATTTTCTATTACATAGGCCCTCCCAAATTTCTCCTTGTGTCATTCACTATACTTATACAAATACACCTGTTACAATCGTATTCACATACAAGTACTACGATTCACGTATCCACCTAGAAACGTAAAAAGATGATTCCATTCTTAAAAGGAAATGAAGCATTAATTTACCTTAAGCTATTGTGCTGAGTATACCCAGCAGGCCGACACGTCAGATGGTCTTAGTAGAAGGGTGCATGACCATATTATTGATGACATTTTCATATAGTTGTTACGAAAATCATGCATGACATTGTGAACGAACATGTCATCATGTCACATGACAATTCAAGTTATAAGTCCGTTACGATGTCTTTAAAAGAACGTCTTTTTTCGAAAAAAATAAGTAACATTTAAAATTTCTCAATCAAAAAACTTGTGCTGACTTATTCTTGGACACGGTTAGGGAATTCGCCGACAATCAAATTGTATTACAGACAATCTGTAAGAAACATCAGAAGATACGTATACCATATCGGTGACAAAATTATCTTAAAGACGTCTTTGAAGACAATGTCATGATAGACGTTTGGACTGCTGGGTTAGTATGAAAATACTTCTCTGATGCTCATGTTCGCACACATACACAAGCTTCAGTCTACGTGTCTGAGCTTGTCAATGTATGCTGTTGTGAATAATAAGAAATATTTTCAATTGCTAGTGATACATTTTATTAATCATTGTTGTCCTGGCGACGATAACACTTCCAATGATGATAACGTGTGTCTTGATGACATTATGATTAGGTAGTGAAGATAGACACACTTCCCGGCCCTCCTGTGCCAATACCTACGCGACTACGTTGACATTATCCTTGAGATGAACAAGGGCTTGCTATGTTATGTGTGGCTGATTGTTGGTATCTGTTTCTTGAATTAGCCGAGATACCAAAGCCGCATCCAGTCAATGAACAAGTATTGCTTGCAAACATCATTAGAATTCTGTGCGAAGTCGCACAAACATTTTATTCAATTTACCCACTTTCTCACTATAACACCACCAATACAGAGACACTACTTGATGTAGAGCAATATAAACCAATAGCATATGGGAGTTGGTAAGGTGGAGTGTGTGCTTCCTTAGTACTGTTAACTTTAAATAAGGAAGTTTGAATATATAAATTTGAGATCTCTCGGTTTAAAAAAAATTTGGATTTTATATTACCACAGGTACTATTTTCACTTATTGAGCCAATTTTTCGGCTAGCTATTCTTGAAACGACTCTAGTTTAAAGTTGTCATTTGAGATATTTCCATTTGTAGATACATTTCCTCACAGGAAAAACTACAATTGATTTATTTGTCATTTTCATTCGTGATTCATTTAAAAAAAGAATTTCGCCAGCGAAAAGCGAACATGGTTGCATAAATAATTGTATAATTTGCTTCCAAATATCCACGTTCATTGGTTGTCATTATTTTTTTTTTTTATTTTAATTATTGTATTTATCAATACCACCAATTACGATTTTTTCACTGTCTTAGAAAACATTATTTTTTGTCGTGAACGAAAACCCCTTAAGCCAGCGATTTGTACGACAAGATTTAAGTTCGTAATTTTATTGAAACCAGCTAAATCCGATCTGCTTGCGGCAAGGGCAAGCCCACTAAATTAACGAATTATGATCAATGACACTTCTTGGCATTGAGAGTGCCTACAATAATGTACAACCGATGTAAATCATGAAGGTGCTCGGAAATCTAGCCGTTTTTTACTACCGCACAGTGGCATACGATAAAAAACTGGTAAAAATATATCATTTGAGAACGGATAGGGATATTTCTTTGAAGTTTGAAATGGTTAGAGCTGAGGTGTTATCCAGATCAGGTGCAATATTTCAAGGGCACCTTTTCGCAGGGTTCTTAATTTGGTCACCTCCGCATTTCGAAACACTGTTCAGAATACCAAATCTGACTGACATAAGCTTCGTATTTTGCGATTTACAAAGGCATTTGTGGTTCGATTTTCATTTTGATGCATAATTCGGATTAGTTTAAAACAAGTATAAGCATGCTAAGTTCGGCCGGTCCGAATCTTTTATACCCTTCATCATGGATCGTATTTGGCAAGTTCTTTGCCCGGTAATCTTGAGAAACCACCACCAAGGATTCTGCTAAAATTTTATACAAAATAAGTTTAGTTGAAGGGCATAATTTTATGTTTATTTGCACCGTACTTGGCACAGTTGTCGGAAGTCATATCAGAATGAATGTGCAAAATTTTAACGAAATCGGGCGAAAACTGCAACTTTCAGGGGCTCAAGAAGTCAAATCGGGAGATCGGTTTATATAAGATCTATATCTAAATCGAAACCGATATGGCCCATTTGCAATCCCCAACGACCTACATCAATATTAAGTATCTGTGTAAAACTTCAAGCGGCTAGCTTTTATGTGTTCGACCTCTATCGTGATTTCGACAGAAGGACGGACGAACGGACATGTCTATTTCGAATCAGAACGTCGAGACAGACGATCAAGAATGTATATTCTTTATGAGGCCTTAGATGAATATATCGATTAGTATACCCTCATACTATGGTGGTGGGTATACAAAACTAACAACGAATACAGATATCTTAACATTTCTTCTTGATTATTGCAGATAAGGTTAAACACCAAAAATAAATTCTGTCCGAATTTTTTTTCGCAAAAATCCCCCAATACCCATTTCCATCAAAGTTAGTTACCACATTGGCATATTTTAGTAAATTTTCTGTGGAGGCTAAAAATATTGTTCGGGCAAAAAAATGATTGCATGTGTTTAGGGGACAAATGATTTGAACAAACCAGTAAAAAGTCGTTAAGGTTGGCCGGATCGTAAACCACCTTTCGTCAAAATCCGGTGAAAAATGAATACCTTATACCATTCATTATACTATACTATACTAATAAGTACATGTCATTTTTCAATTGTGTATAACAAAATATTGGGATTTTTAGTTGCTTTATCTAAAAATAAACCGATCTGAACCACATACAATATGGATGTCGAAAGGCCTAACATAAGTCAATGTGTCAAATTTCAGTTAAATCGGATTATAAATGCGCCTTTTTTGGGGTCAAGACTTTATATCGAGATATCGGTCGATATGGCAGCTATATGCAAATCTTGCTCGATCAAGACTAAATTGCCGAAATATGTGGAGGGGCATAACTTAACTCTCTGTCCCAAATTTCGGCAACATCGACCAATAAATGCAACTTTTATGGACCCAAACCCTTAAATCGAGAGTTCGGCTATATGACAGCTATATTCAAATCTGGACCGATCTCAGGAAAATCGGATTATAAATATGGCTTTTCATTGTGTTGCAAACAGAATGGCAAAATGAATATACCGCCAACCTCCGGTGGTAGGTATAAAAAGTAAAAGGGTAAAAGGGCATGGATCGAATTTGTCAAGTTCTTTGCATGACTTTTAAAATGGCTGTAAGAAGTCATAGAAAAATACCATTTCCAAAATTTTGGCAAATGGAGTAATAATTGCGCCCTCCAGAGTCTCAGGAAGTTAAATTGAGAGATCATATCATCAGCTGTAGCACGTTGTGGGCCGATGTAGGCCATACTTGGCACAATTATTGAAAGCCAAAACAACAAAATCGGATAAGAATTGCGCCTTCCAGAGGCTCAAGAAGTCAAAACCCCAGATCGGTTTATATGACAGCTATATCAGGTTATGAACCGATTTTAACCATATTTGGCACAGCTATTGACAGTCAAAAAAACCCAACGTGCAACATTTCCTTCGGAAGTTAGCATGCATCCGACAGACGGACGGACGGGCATGGCTAGTTCGACCTAAAATGTCATGACGATCAAGTATACATATATATATATATATATATATATATATATATATATATATATATATATATATATATATATATATATATATATATATATATATATATATACATATATATTTTATGGGGTCTCAGACGAATATTTGGAAGTGTTACAAAAGGAATTCATATACCCCATCCTATGGTGGAGGGTTTTAAAAGTTAAGGCATTTAAGCAACTTTTTTTTTCTCAATTTACACAATGATTTCTACTACGGTCTCTAACAAACAAACCAAGTATGGTCCGAATCGATGATATTACAATAGGACTCAAATTCTGGCTACCGCAGTTTTAATAAGTAAAAAGGCGTTAAGTTCGGCCGGGCCGAACTTTGGATACCCACCACTTCGGGTATATATGTAAAACACCTTTCATCAAAATCCGGTGAAAAATGCATGCCCCATAGCAGCTATATCGAAATATGTTCCGATTTGGACCAAATACTTATAATTACAAGTTTTTTTTCAATTGCGTGTAACAAAATATTGCTCTTTTAAGTAGCTATATCTTAAATCAAACCGATTTGAACCATGTACTAAACTGATGTCGAAATGCTTAGCATAAGTCACTATGTAAAATTTAAGTGAAATCGGATTTAAATGCGACTTTGTGGGACCAAGACTATAGATCGAGATATCGGTCTATATGGCAGATCTGGACAGATCTGGATCAAATTTAAAAAGAATATCGAAGGGCCTAACACAACTCACCATCCCAAATTTCGGCGTCTTCGGACAATAAACACGGCTTTTCTGACCCCAAAACCTTAGATCGAGAGATCGGGCTATATAGCAGCTATATCC
Source organism: Stomoxys calcitrans (assembly GCF_963082655.1). NCBI lineage: Eukaryota > Metazoa > Arthropoda > Insecta > Diptera > Muscidae > Stomoxys > Stomoxys calcitrans. The sequence goes on along the minus strand of NC_081552.1, from coordinate 158,039,285 downwards.
AAATCTGAACCGATCTGTGCTATATTGCAGAAGTATGTCGAGGGGCTTAATTTAACCCCCTGTCCCCATCGGACAGTAAATGCGCCTATTATGGGCCCAAAACCTTTAATCGAGAGATCGGTCTATATGGCAGCTATATCCAAATCTAGACCGATCTGAGCCAAATTGACAATGGATGTCGAAGGGCCTAACTCTACTCACTGTCCTAAATTTCAACAAAATCGGGTAATAAATGTGGCTTTTATGGGCCTACAACACTAAATCAGGGGATCGGTCTATATGACAGCTATATCTAAATCTGGACTGATCTGGGCCAAATTGACGAAGGATGTCGAGGGGCCTAACACAACTAACTGTCCCAAATTTCAGCAGAATCGGATAATAAATGTGGCTTTTATGGGCCTAGGACCCTAAATCGTAGGATCGGTCTATATGGCAGCTATATCCAAATCTAGACCGATCTGGGCCAAATTGACGAAGGATGTCGAGGGGCCTAACACAACTAACTGTCCCAAATTTCAGCAGAATCGGATAATAAATGTGGCTTTTATGAGCCTAAGACCCTAAATCGGAGGATCGGTCTATATCGCAGCTATATCGAAATCTGAACCGATCTGAGCCAAATTGACGAAGGATGTCGAGGGGCCTAACATAACTCACTGTCCAAAATTTCAGCAAAATCGGATAATAAATGTGGCTTTTATGGGCCTAAGACCCTAAATCTGAGGATCGGTCTATATGGCAGCTATATCCAAATCTAGACCGATCTGAGCCAAATTGACGAAGAATATCGAGGGGCCTAACACAACTAACTGTCCCAAATTTCAGCAAAATCGGATAATAAATGTGGCTTTTATGAGCCTAAGACCCTAAATCGGAGGATCGGTCTCTATGGCAGCTATATCCAAATCAGGACTGATCTGAGCCAAATAGACGAAGGATGTCGATGGGCCTAACACAATTCACTGCCCCAAATTTCAGCGAAATCGGATAATAAATGTGGCTTTTATGGGCCTAAGACCCTAACTCGGAGGATCGGTCTATATGGCAGCTATATCCAAATCTGGACCGATCTGAACCAAATTTACGAAGGATGTCGAAGGGCCTAACTCTACTCACTGTCCCATATTTCAACAAAATCGGGTAATAAATGTGGCTTTTATGGGCCTAAAACTCTAAATCAGGGGATCGGTCTATATGGCAGCTATATCCAAATCTGGACTGATCTGGGCCAAATTGACGAAGGATGTCGAAGGGCTTATCGCAACTCACTGTCCCAAATTTCAGCAAAATCGGATAATAAATGTGGCTTTAATGAGCCTAAGACCCTAAATCGGAGGATCGGTCTATATGGCAGCTATATCGAAATCTGAACCGATCTGGGCCAAATTGACGAAGGCTGTCGAGGAGCCTTACATAACTCACAGTCCCAAATTTCAGCAAAATCGGATAATAAATGTGGGTTTTATAGGCCTAAGACCCTTAATCGGCGGATCGGTCTATATGGGGGCTATATCAAGATATAGTCCGATATAGCCCATCTTCGAACTTAACCTGCTTATGGCTGTGCGAAATTTCAGCTCAATATCTCTATTTTTAAAGACTGTAGCGTGATTTCAACAGACAGACGGACGGACATGTCTAGATCGTCTTAGATTTTTACGCTGATCAAGAATATATATACTTTATAGGGTCGGAAATGGATATTTCGATGTGTTGCAAACGGAATGACAAAATGAATATACCCCATCCTTCGGTGGTGGGTATAAAAATATGAATATGGGAGCTACACGTAAATCTAGGCACTCCTGTAGCCGAGTTGGAGGCGTGCTCTTATTGCCAGAGAGGGGTCATGGTTTTGATTCCCACCAGAGGTCTCGGTCTGTTGCTATTGTGGTATCACAATGGACTTGAAATTGTCTAAGTGAGTTTGTAAAAGGCTGTCACTCTAAATCTGGGACCATATTTGATGAAATTTTTCACACATATTGGGACTTCCTATCGGATGCAAGATATATATGGGAGCTATATCTAAATCTTAACCGATTTTGATGAAATTTCGATCTTATCGATGGGTAAAGCTCTTCTCCTTAATACCGTTGCAAACAAATCCACAAAGTTATAATACCCTGTATCACAGTGGCGGTGTAGGGTATAAATTGCGCCATTGTTTGAAAGTAAGTTGTTGTTGAAAGTTTTTATACCCACCACCGAAGGATGGGGATATATTCATTTTGTCATTCCGTCTACATCGAAATATCCATTTCCGACCCTATAAAGTATATATATTCTTGATCAGCGTAAAAATCTAAGACGATCTAGACATGTCCGTCCGTCTGTCTGTTGAAATCACGCTACAGTCTTTAAAAATAAGCAAGTTAAGTTAGAAGATGGGCTATATCGGACTATATCTTGATATAGCCCCCATATTGACCGATCCGCCGATTTGGGGTCTTAGGCCCATAAAAGCCATATTTATTATCCGATTTTGCTCAAATTTTGGACATTGAGTTGTGTTAGGCCCTTTGACTTCCTTCGTTAATTTGGCCCAGATCAGTTCAGATTTGGATATACCTGCCATATAGACCGATCCTCCGATTTAGGGTCTAAGGCCCATAAAAGCCACATTTATTATCCGATTTCGCTGAAATTTGGGGCAGTGAATTGTGTTAGGCCCATCGACATCCTTCGTCTATTTGGTTCAGATCGGTCCAGATTTGGATATAGCTGCCATATAGACCGATCTTCCGATTTATGGTGTTAGTGGTACAGGGTATTGTAACTTAGTGAATTAGTTTGTAACTCCCAAAAAGAAGAGAGGTAGACCCATTGATAAGCATACCGATCGACTCAGAATCACTTTCTGATTCGATTTAGCTGTGTCCGCCTGTCTGTATGTATGTCTATCCGTCTGTCTGTCCATGTTAAATTGTGTACAAACAACAGGTGGGAAATTTCATCCGATCGTCTGCAAATTTGGTATGGGCATGTTTTTCGGCCGAGAGACGAAGCCTATTGAAATTGGAAAAAATCAGATTTGGATATAGCTCCCATATATATGTTCGTCCGATTTCCAGTAATATAGCAATAAAATGGTCTTTTGTTGACCGATTCTCAGATATATATATATATATATATATATATATATATATATATATATATATATATATATATATATATATATATATATTTATATATATATATATATATATATAAATATATATATATATATATATATATATATATATATATATATATATATATATATATTTATATATATATATATATATATATATATATATATATATATATATATATATATATATATATATATATATATATATATATATATATATATATATATATATATATATGTATGTATGTATATATATATATATATCTATATCTTCTATTGTATATAAAAATCAATTTGTGTTTGTTTGTAGGTTTGTGTGTTCCTTATAGACTCAGAAACGGCTGAACCGATTTTCTTGAAATTTTCACTGATGTTGCATAATGATCCAGTGCTGAAAATAGGGTACTACGTTTTTTTAAATCTGAAGGTCGGAGGGACCCTCTCCCTTACGCTAATTTTCAGAAACGCCAGATCTCGGATGGGGTACCTAGGGGGGCTGCCCCACCCTAAAATCCTACCAAAAATATATTTTGACCAATCACGACAATAAAAGATTCAAAAGAAAGGTATTTAGGATAAGAAAACGTATCTGATATCCATTGGTCGGACCAAGTTTTAGGGGGACCAACCCAAGCCCCAAACCATCCCTAAATCGGACATATTTACCGACCATGGCAATATGAGACTCAAATGAAAGGTATTTGCGAGTAGAATACGAATCGGATATCCAAATGTGGGACCACGTTTTTGGGTGTCCACCCCTTTCCCAAAACACCCCCCAACCAGGACTTATTTTCTGACCATGGGAATATGGGTTACATAGAATATGAATTTGATATCCAAGTATTTGGGGCCGCCTCTCACCAAAAACATCCCCCAAAGGGGACAAATTTACGACCATAGCAATATGGGGCTCATATGAAAGGTTTTCGGGAGTAAATCACGAATTTGATATCAATATTCGGGAAAAGTGTCTATGAGGCCAACCCACCCTCACAACACCACCCAAATAGGTTGTATTTTCTAACTATTGTAATATGAGGCCCAAATAAGAGGTTTTTAAAGTGGAACACGAATCCGAAATATATTTTCAAGGCCAACTCACTGAGTGGCCGCCCATCCCCCAAAACACCACCTAAGCCGGTCATGTTTGCCGACTATGGAAATATGAGGCTCAAATTAAAGGTATGTGGGAGTAGACCACGTATCTGATATCAACATTAGGGGCCAACTGTCTAGCGGACGTCCCACCACCATAACAACCCCCAAATAGGACGTATTTGCTCACCAAGACAATTTGGGTCTTCAAGAGAGTGGAACTAAATATTCATAGTTTTTATTGACATTACCCCAAAACGGACATTTTTTCTGACTGTTGCAATATGGAGTTTAAATGAGATTAGAAAACGAATTTCATATTTGATATTCAATTTTGAGGGCAATGGCAATATGGGGTTCAAATAAATGATATATAGATATATGACAATAGAGCACGTTGCTGATATATTTTCAGGGCTTAGGGGGACCACCCCACTCTCACCCCACTGACTATGTGGGGCCTAAATGAAAGGTATTGGGAGGTAGAGCAAGAATTGATACCCATTTTCGGAGCCAATTTTCTGGGGGTCTTCGCCTTTTCCAAAATACCCCACAAACAGCAATTTTTTACTGACCATCGCAATATGGGGCTCAAATAAAGGTATTTGGGAGTAGAATACGAATTTGATATCCAAATGTAGGACCATGTATATAGGGCTTCACCCCTTTCCCAAAACACCCCCAAAGGGAAAAAATTTTCGACCATGCCAATATGTGGCTCAAATGGAAGGTATTTCGGATCCATGTGTTTGGTAGACGCCTCATCCTATAAACTCCTCTTAAGCAAATGGCAATATGGGGTGTAAATAAATGGTATTTGAGAGAAGAGCACGATGCTGACATTTTTTCAGCGCCAAGTGTCTGGGGGACAACCTCTCCCCCGAAAACACCACTAAATCAGACATCATGAGAATATTGGGCTGAAATGAAGTATTTTAAGAATGGAGTACACCTTTCATCCAAACTTAAATTCGTAGACCAATAAAGATCATATGGGATTCAGATAAAGGCACTTGTATTGTTAAACTGTTAGTCAAGCGATAAACTATTTTCGTAGCATGGTATTTCACTAAAAGATCTTTAATTGTCGAAAATAAATATTCCAAGGAAACTTTTGTCCCATATAAAGTAAAAGAAGGCGCAGCGGAGCTCCTCTCCAAGAGACGCTGCAAGCGCATGTTTTGAGCAATCTTGCCAAAATATTGCACAACGCTTTTCTAGAAGACTACCACAATATCTTAGAAGTTTGCTCGAAATCGGTTCACAATTAGATATAGCACCCATATATATGTTCGCCAGATTTTGGGTAATTTGCATTAATGTTTTTATTTGTCAAACTTAGTTATTACGGTTTGAACATATTTGCTCGAAATTTGAATCTAATTGTTTAATTTGTTACCAATCTAAAAACATCCGCCGAAGTTCATCAAAATTGGTTCAGAATAGCTCCCACATTGTACTTACAGGGTAGGTGTGGGGTATTATACAGTCGGCACCGCCCGACTTTTGCCCTTAGTTACTGGTTTAATATTGCTTATAATTCAAAAAAATCCGATCGTGTGTTCTGTTTGGACTGCCAGAAATGAAAAAACCATAAAACCAGCATGCGCAACTCTTTATGGTGGGCTAGGTAAATGTATTGTGATATACAGTGAGCGTCAAAATTAAGCGTAGAAAAATATTTGATTAAAAAAATTATTTCATCTTTAAATTTACTAGTTATACGAAATACGAAAATAATAAACTTTCTTTCTGAAACAACTTAATATTAAGTGATGAAACTATGTTTGAGGTACCTGTAAAAGAATGGCTTTCGTACACTTTATGTTGGCGCTCACTGTAAGCTTACCTATATAACAAAAATCGGTCAAATCAGATAAAAATGAGTTATCTAGAGGCTCAAGAAGCAAATTCAGAACTATCTCGGGCATATCTGGTTTGGGTATAAGGCTCATAGGGGGTCAAGAAGTGAAATCTGGTGATGTAGAGGTACATTCGTATATAAACCGTTATGAAACCTATATCAAACCTATATCAAACAAATAAGAACGGGTTAAAGTCGGGCGAAAACGTCAATTTGATACCCTACACCACATTGAATATGCAGGCTTAGTAGTCGAATTGAAAATCTGATATGTAGAATTTCAATCAAAATCCATTGTATGAGCCATAGAGTTAACCGTTGTGTAACTTCTTGAGAAGATCGATTTATCAATGAGTTAGCAAAGGCATAAAAAGTAAATATCGGGAGATACATATAAAGGGTGACTTTTTAAAAGCAATAGGATTTTTTTTTTTTCAAAAAAAGCACATAAAATTCAATAAAATGAATAAAATATTTATTTGAATCGATAGTACGGTCCACATAATTTAATGTTTGAAAATTATTTCATGCAAACGATTACAACGACTGCGCCTCAAATGGTCAATCCGCTTAGTCCAATTTTGGCATACTCTTTGAAAAATGTCATAAGTTTACACTTTATTATGTTCAGATCCAGTAGGTTATCGTTACACCAGTTGTACAAACTATTGAGATCTGTCTGCAGTAAACTCCGACATGCTTCGATATTAAACGAGCAAAATATTTATAACTCATCCGCATACATAAGTACTTTAGAATGGAGTACTTTGTTAGGTAGGTCATATATGAACAAAGTAAACAACACGGGTCCAAGACTGCTCCCCTCAGAAATATCAGAGCGTACGTTGATTTTATCAGAAATCGCTTTGCCAAATTTAACCATTTGTTACCTCTCACCTAAGTCCGATTCCATCCATTTCAACAACTGAAGTAGGTATAAACCCTGTATTCACATTCGTAGTGAGCTCTATAAGATTCGTGAATATCGAGCGCTGTTTTTGAAACCAATGCTGGTATTTCGATAATATAGAAGATATTTGGAATAACAATGAAGTTATGATTATTTTCTCAATATCAATGAGTTGATTTTAATGGGTTAAATTTTTTACCCTCCACCCTCCAAGGATGAGAGTATACTAATTTCTTTATTTCGTTTGGTACACTTTGAACTATTCGCCTAAGACCCCATAAAGTATATATATTCTTGATCGTCATGACACTTTAAGTCGATCTAGGCATGTCTGTCCGTCCGTCCGTCTGTCGAAAGCACACTAACTTTCGAAGAAGTAAAGCTAGGCGCTTGAAATTTTGCATAAATACTTCTTATTAGTGTAGGTCAGTTGCGATTGTAAATGGGCCAAATCGGTTCATGTTTAGATTTAGGTGCCATTCAAATCGATCTTGAGTTTTGGCTTCTTCAGCTTCTAGAGGGGCTATTCTTATTTGATTTGGCTGAAATTTTGCATACATTAATTTGGTATGATTCAATGTGTCAATTATCGTCTAAATCAGTCCATAATCTGTTATAGATGCCATATAAACTGATCTTGGGTCTTGACTTCTAGAGCCTCTAGAGGGCGCAATTCTCGTCCGATTTGACTGCAATTTTGCACGTATTGTTTTGGTATGACTTCCAACAACTGCGTCAAATATCGCCCAAATTAGTCCATAACCTGATATAGCCGCTATAAAAATCGATGACCTGAATTGATTTATTGAGTCCAATCTGGCTGAAATTTTGAATATGTCGTTTTGGCATGATTTCCAAAAACTGCGCGAAGTATGGTCGAAAACGATTCATAACCTGACGTAGCAATGTCAGGTTATGAATCGTTTCATGGAAACCGATCTCCCAAATTGACTTTCTGAGCCTCTTGATGGCGTAATTGTTACCTGATTTGCCTGAATTTATGGAGGTGACATTTTTATATGACTTGTACGGCATGACAAGTACTGTCCATGTCATTTAAAGAACTTTACATATGCGATCCATGGTGGAAGGTATATAAGATTGGGCCCGACCGAGCATAGCACGATTTTACTTGTTTTTATACCCACCACCATAAGATGGGGGTATACTAACCTACTCATTCCGTTTGAAACACCCCGAAATATTGATCTAGGACCTCTTAAAGTATATATATTCTTGATCGTCTCGACATTCTGAGTCGATCTAGCCATGTCCGTCCGTCTGTCGAAATCGATAGCGGTCGAATGCCTAAATCTTGCCGCTTGAAATTTTGCACAGATACTTAATATTGACATATGTAGGTCGTTGAAGATTGCAAATCGGTTCCAAATTGGATATAGCTCCCATATTAACCGATCTCTCGATTTGACTTCTTGAGCCTTTACAAGCCCCAATTTTCATCCGAATCGGCTGAAACTTTCTAATTTTTTCGTCCGATTTGTCTGAAATTTTGCATGTGATATTCTGTTATGACTTCCAAAAACTGTGCCAAACACGGCCAAAATCAGTCCATAGCCTGATATAGCTCCCATGTAAACCGGTCTATCGATCATCGTTGTTCGGTTCCTGAAAGTTTTAATTTTTGCTGGTTTGACAAATTTGGTATTTAAAATAAAATTATGCCATTCTACTACATTTAGTTTGAATTAATTTATAGCAGAATCAATGACTGCCAGTGTGGGACACACTCACAGATTATTAGAGGCACGACAGGAGAAAACGCGGTGTTTTCGCTTTAAGATCTTATAGGAAACTGATTTTATTCAAATCAATATCTTAACTCTAAATCTATATGTACAAATAGCCTTTCCTATAGTGTCACACATGCAGCGATATGCATAAAGATGCACTTAAGACCACCCTAAACCATGCGCCCAATACCACATGGGTAACTCATAAGACTAGAATTTGTTAGGCTTAATGCTGCTGGGCATATCATTGCCCAGCAGCATTAAACATTCTAAACATTGATAAGAACTTAACTGCCTATGCGTTTTCTGCAGTCCTTCCTTAGACCAACAACTCTGGGGCCCACCATGGCGGTTGCTGTTTGCCCCTTGGCTTGACAATAGGACATGCTGACACAAGTGAGTCATTCAGGGCATTCGTAATCCGCTTGACCACTATGTCTATATCCTCCGCAGTTTCCAATTCCTTTTCTAGTCTAGAAGGGATAGATGTGCAGAATTTGTGCCGAAATTTATCCCATTCCGCCTTTTTTCTGTTAAGCCGTGGGACCACCTCTGCAGTAATGAAGGCTGAAACTAATATAACGATGATCAGAGAAGCTGTGGTCATCCAAAACTTCCCAGTTGCAAATTCTTGCAGTTATATCTTCCGATGCAAACGTAATATCAGGAACATCCTGCCTATTCCTGGTAATAAAGATCGGTTTATCCCGTTTATTACAAATCGCCAGATTGCAACTTATAATATATTCGATAAGCAGCTCACCGCTTTCGTTGACATCCCCATATCTGGTGATGTGCATTAGCATCACTTCCTACCATGAGACTCTTTTTTCCCTGAAGAAGCGGCTTCAACCAGCAACTTAAGGCTTGAAGGCGGCATCTCTGAATCGTGTGCCGTATATAGGGAAGCCAGCCAGTAATAAGACTTATTTATTTCAAGAATGGCTACTGCTGAATCTTCAGTGCTAAGCAATGGAAGAAGACAAACATTTAGACTACTCTTTGCAAGAATACAGGCTCTGTGTCTCCCATTGAGAAATTCTTATACGACGAACCATTCCTCTTAACACTCATGGTTCCTGGATGAGAACCACGTCAAATCCCCCATGCCATCAGAAGGACCTTTAGTGTCGCCAAAGCGGACTTACAATGGTGGAGATTAATCTGCAGAAACCGGACCATAGTCAGGATTCAGAGTTCCCACCACTGTTGCGTTAGCCTCGTCTTCTGAGTCCGCCGGGACTTCACCCTCACAAGGTTCGTTAGATCTTGTCATAATGAGCTTCCGTGCGCATCCAGGGGCAGTTGGGAAAGCAGCGGAGCCACTCTTCCTCAGGACACTGGACACTTGCGGTGTGAACGATTCCTGCTTCGATGCTTCACTAGCTGCTGCTGTCGAAGTCCTTTTTGAGTTCCGTCCTTCCCCGGTGGTGCATAACTGAGCCCAATCCAACTGAATGATCCCACCACTCAGGACTTGCCGGTCCCGTTTCGTTGCCTTCCCCTCCTATTTCGATCGTGGCAGAGGGATTTTCAGTCTCCTGCAATCCGCCAAAATTTAGCGGTGTGGTCGATAGTTCCTCAGGCAAGTGTTCAGCATCAACTGCTGAGTCGTCTCCTGATTCCCCAACTCCACCTTCAATTTCAACTTGTTGAATCCGTAGGATAAAACTCCTTCGGACCTGTTGAAGTCTACGAGTCAGCCGGAATTTAGTACGAATACTGCATGTCTCAGGTCACCATCAGCCTCATCCAATCTTCCAGTTGGTGGCTGAAAGATTGGCATTAGTCTTCCAAGTAAGGACTCAGAATCTGATGGAATCCTTGATATCCAAGTTCGGCTTAAACGTTTAAAAATTTTATAAAGAAACAAGTAAAAAAGCGTTAAGTTCGGCCGGGCCGAACTTTGGATACGCACCACCTCGGGTATATTTGTAAACCACCTTTCATCAAAATCCAGTGAAATTTGCATACCCTTTGTCCCATAACAGTTATATCGAAATATGATCCGATTTGGACCAAATACTAATAAGTACAAGTCAATGTTCAATTATGTATAACAAAATATTGGTCTTTTTAGTAGCTATATCTAAAAATAAACCTATCTGAACCATATACAACATGGATGTCGAAAAGCCTAACATAAGTCAATGTGTCAAATTTCAGTTAAATCGGATTATAAATGCGTCTTTTTTGGGAACAAGATTTAAATCGAGATATTGGTCCATATGGCAGCTATATGCAAATCTTGATCGATCTGAGTGAAATTGAAAATGGATGTCGAAGGATGTCAACACAACTCACTGTCCCAAATTGCGGCGACATCGGACAATAAATGCTTTTTCTGGCCCCAAAACCTAAAACCGATCGGTCTATATGGCAGCTATATCCTAATCTTGACTGATCTGTGCCATAATGTAGAAATATGTCAAGGAATTTAACCTAACTCAATGTCCCAAATTTCGGCGACATCGGACAATAAATGCGCCTAAGACCCTCAATCGGAGGATCGGTCTATATGACAGCTATATCCAAATCTGGACCGATCTGAGCAAAATTGACGAAGGATGTCGAAGGGCCAAATACAACTCACTGTCCCAAATTTCGGCGAAATCGGATAATAAATGCGCCTTTTATGGGCAAAAACCCTTAAATCTGGACCGATCTGGGCCAAATTGAAGAAGGATGTCGAGGAGCCTAACATAACTCACTGTCCCAAATTTCAGCAACATTGGATGATAAATGTGGTTTTATGGGCCTACGACCCTAAATCGGAGGATCAGTCTATATGGCAGCTATATCCAAATCTGGACTGATCTGGACCAAATTGACGAAGGATATCGAAGGGCCTAACACAACTTACTGTCCCAAATTTCAGTAAAATCTGATATTAAATGTGGCTTTTATGGGCCTAAAACCCTAAATCAAACGATCAGTCTATTTGGCAGCTATATCCAAATCTGGACCGATCTGAGCCAAATTGACGGAGGATATCGAAGGGCCTAATACAACTCACTGTCCCAAATTTCAGCAAAATCAGATAATTAATGTGGCTTTTATGGGCCAAAGACCCTAAATCGGCGGATCGGTCTATATGGGGACTATATCAAGATATAGTCCGATATAGCTCATCTTCGAACTTAACCTGCTTATGGACAAAAAAATACTCTGTGCAAAATTTCAGCTCAATATCTCTATTTTTGAAGACTGTAGCGTGATTTCAACAGACAGACTGACAGACGGACGGACATGTCTAGATCGTCTTAGATTTTTAAGCTGATCAAGAATATATGTACTTTATAGGGTCGGAAATGGATATTTCGATGTGTTGCAAACGGAATCACAAAATGAATATACCCCCATCCTTCGGTGGTGGGTATAAAAACCAAATAGGGGGCTTTCATGCCAATCCGAAATTAAATGGATGATTTTTTTTTTTTTTTTCGAAATTTATTGTACATATCTTTAAGTGAATTTTCGCTTTTACGAAAACCCAACCAAAGAGCAATGTATTTTAATTCATTGTGGACGTTTTATTTCCAATTTATTGTTTGCAGCGAAACTTCCTCTACTTCAATGGGGATACTATTTGCGAAAACAATAAGGTAAGAGTCAATGGATGTGCACTGCAGCGTTTTAATTATTTTTGTGTTAAAAGGAAAGCACGCGTCAGTAACATAGCAACAAGTGCTAATGGAAAATATTGTCGTACACCTTGCCCTTTTAATTAAAATAGTAATCAAATGTGTTTTGTGTGGATATGAAAGCAAACCCACCATGCCAACAACAGTTGCACTGGTTGGCATTTGCTTCGCTCAATTTTAAATATATGACGCACATTCATACATGAAATTAATATACTAGTACATAGTTATACGTAATCGTATTTGGGAACGCTGAGACTAATTCAGAGAAAATAATTATAACTTTGTATACCATAACATACCACATAAGGTTTCATGAGTCTATTTCGGATAAAATAAAGACAAGGAAAGTTATAATCATTTGAAGTTGTATATTTATGTATTGTAAGTAAATAATTTGGTGATTGATAGGTATCACTTACCCAATCAGGGGACAATCAGCGGTATCGAGCAAAGTCTCAAAGAGAGGCTGGGCGGCACGGGCTCATGCATAAATACTGAGTGCCTATGATGCTCGATATGAAAAGGCGAGTTTTTGGAGCCATTAAATAACTAATGGCCATCATGTTCCCGCAGCGATTGGTCCTTTGGACAAGAATGAGCTTGCTCACCTACACACAAAAAAATAACTCGTTTGCCATAAAGGACTCCTTTTCGGAAAAACGTTGAATTTTGTTAACGACAAAAGTAAATTTTTTACGAATTATAAGCAGATCTCAGATTATTTGCATTTATTTCGATGCTATGATACACAATTACAATAAAAGCCTTCCATTTTCGCACAACTTCATTATGGTTTTGTATTGTGATCTGAAATATGATATTCGTTATGCTATAAATAAATAAAAAAGTTGTTGTTTTCGCATATTTAAATACCTACTTTGTGATGGATTTGTTGTTGCATTTGCTTGTACCTGGCAGCTATTTATATGTTGCTTTAATAATATTTATCACTAGACATGCCAACATTTTTAGTACCGAAACTTTAATAATTATCACTTTCCGAGTTTTACACCCGCACTCGTCCGAGCTGCTCAATATACTGACTGCTCTTTGTTTGGTAAAAACAAAAAAGGAAAAAAATGTTGTGTGTGAGAATGTGTCTATACCATTGACGTGCACACAATTGCATTTATTTGCAAGCCTAGTGGTCTGCTTGGGATTGTTTTCTTGTGTACCTACAAAGCAATAGAGTGAGTATTTTAGCCAACCACTGGTCTTTACGCTCAAATACTTATCTTTTCTCTCTAAAAAGAGAGACACAAAAGAATAATTATTGGTCGAGTACACCAATAATCGTTTGCGACTGTTGAAACACTTTTGCAATTATGGAGTTTTTAGTTTTACAACTACAGGAAGGTCCTTTTACCGTAGACGAAGCTGCTAAAGGATTTACGATAAACAAAGTTACGTTCCATAATACTACGTTTATGGCTATCTTTTGATATTTTTAAGTAGTTTGTTTGTCATAAATAGTAGAAGTAGTTTGTTTGTCATAAATATTTCCCAAACGTTTTATTTTTTGCGTTCATAAGAGCTAGACGAGGTTCACCACCTCCACGCATGGGCATGTGTCTGCAAGAACAACATTGATCGAGAAAAAGTGAAACCTAAGGTTAATACGACAGGTTCAGGAGCAGGTCATACCACAATGGTATAATCGAGGTGACGATAGGAAACCTGGAAGATGTTTCCGATCGAATAACAGGGATTTAGAGCGGAGCAAACAGATTTTTGCCAGAGCGGGAGCGATTTTTTTTGGACACGGAGCAGAGCGGGAGCAAAACGGTTTCCAATCTCAAAATACGCTCTGCTCAGATAAAATAAAAATCAAAAAAAAATTCATTTTTAATAAAACTTAGAATGAACTTTAATCAAATATACTTTTTTTACACTTTTTTTCTAAAGCAAGCTAAAAGTAACAGCTGATAACTGACAGAAGAAAGAATGCAATTACAGAGTCACAAGCTGTGAAAAAATTTGTCAACTCCGATTATATGAAAAATCCGCAATTACTTTTTGGGCAACCCAATATATTCTTGATCAGCGTAACAATCTAAGACGATCTAGCCGTGTCCATCCGTTTGTCTGTTGAAATCACGCTACAGTCTTTAAAAACAGAGATATTGAGCTGAAACTTTGCACAGATTCTTTTTTTGTCCATAAGCAGGCTAAGTCCGAAGATGGGCTCTATCGGACTATATCTTGATATAGCCCCCATATAGACCGATCCGCCGATTTAGGGTCTTAGGCCCATAAAAGCCGCATTTATTATCCGATTTTGCTGAAATTTGGGTCAGTGAGTTGCGTTAGGCCCGTCGACATCCTTCTTATTTGGCCCAGATCGGTCCAGATTTGGATATAGCTGTCATATAGACCTATCCGCTGATTTAGAGTATTAGAATAGAAGACTTAAGGTAATGGGCCCATAAAAGGCGCATTTATTGTCCGATTTGGCCGAAATTTGGGACAGTGAGTTGTGTTAGGCCCATCAACATTCTTCTTCATAAATACCCAAGGTGGTGGGTATCCAAATTTCGGCCCGGCCGAACTTAGCTCCTTTTTACTTGTTTCTACTAGATAATATATATATCTTACTAAATCTTTTCGAATATTAAAATTAGAAGTGTCCTTAAAAAGCTAAAAATAAAATCTGCCCGTTTTTTTTTTCAAAAATCCCCAATATACTCCTTTCAAATATGGTTAAAAGTTTGCATTTTTTAGTAAACTTGCTGTGGAGGCTACAAATATTGTTAAGTGCAAAAAATTTTTTCCATGGGTTTAGGAGACATATGGAGTAACCAAACATGTCCCCAATTGGGGGATCTGGGCTTTGGAAAACGTTAACCTCGAGGGGGTTTTCCAATTTTTTAATAAAAAATTGCCTATTTTGTAGTACATATTGCGCCCTTGAAACTGACATATCTTGTTCAAATTTTAATTAAAACTTGAAACGTATGTACGCTTCACCAACAAAAAAGAAAAATTAAGGTATTGAAGCACGTTTTTTCAATAAAGACTAATCAATGAAGATATTCTTTTTTTTTGGCCACAAAAGTGCTAAAAAACACTTTTTCACATTTTTTGACTTCGAAACTGTATAAATTTTGATTAATTAATCAGGTGTAGACAGTTGTCGTGGCAAAGTCGTTGTAAATTTTGTCACGAATCCAAGTCATTAAATCATAAGAACTAAAATCGAACCCCAAATGTTTTCGCAAATAGCAAAATACGAAGCAGATCTCGGTCAAAATTGCACAAAAACAAAAATTTAAGTCGAATATCTCCTAAACCAGAGGAGATATTATAGACCTCAGGCCGTCTTTTTTTGTAGGAATTCACAACCTCTATACCGTAGGGATTTACAAGCTCTATCCAGTACAAAAAATTGAAAATTAGACAATAAATGAAGATTTGGTAGCCCAAACTATTTTTCGAAATACCGAGGTGACCACCTTTAGGGGCCTGCCAAAAGGTGCCCGGTTAACTTGAAATTCTCCACACAATCTCGCTAACACCTCAGCTCTAACCATTTAAAATTTCAAAGACATATTTCTATCCGTTCTCAAACGGCATAATTTTTAGTCGTTTTTTTCGATTTTTTCCCACTGTGCGACGTTCAATAACCGTGCCAAATGCGATTGAAATCGGTCTATAACCTGATATAGTTCCCATTTAAACCCATTTTCTTGATTTGACTTTTTGAGCCCTTACAAGCCGCAATTTTTGTCCGAATTGGGTAACATTTTGCATGTAGTGTTATGCTACGACTTTCAGCAACTATGCTAAGTTCGGTCTATAAACCGATCTCCCGATTTGACTTCTTTAGCCTCTGAAAGCCGCAAATGTTGTCCGATTTCGCTGAATTTTTGCTGATGGTTTTCTATTATGGCTTCTAACAAATGTGTTAAGTACGTTTTAAATCGGTCAATAACCTGTTATATATCTCCCATATAAACCGATCTCCCAATTTGACATTTTAGCCACTGGAAGCCGCAGTTTTCGAGATGTCTTTCTCCACTTTGCCTCTCTATCGGAGTTTTGGTCTTCTCCTTTTGCATATTTTGTAATGGACGCCTTCAGAAGATTTTTCGCAGGAGCTTCTTCATTCATTCTGACACCATGACCTAAACAACGCTACCGTTGTAGTGTTATGCGTTAAACTATGCTATCCTCGTTATACAGTTCGTCATACCAAAGATGGCTTTATTCTCCATTCACGCAGACTGGTCCATATATTTTACGAAGAATCTTTCTCCCAAACACTCCAAGCACTTCCTCATCTGCTTTCAAAAGCACCCCTGCCTCAGAACCATATAACAACACGGGTAGTATCAGTGTATGGTCTAATTATCGTCTGCCGACAGGAGGCATTGCTCCTGAACTACTTGCTTAATCCAAAGTAGCATCTGTTAGCCAACATTATCCTCCGTTTAATTTTAAAACTGGTGTCATTTGTATCGTTCACGGCGGTGCCAAGGTAGATAAAATTGCTGACTATCGCAGTTATAGTTCTTAACTTTCTCCATTTTCTTTATCTGCTCGGATGTACAGCGCTTTGTGGGAGTTGATACCGTTGATTCTCCTTGGATACTTTCAAAGGCTGCAATTGCTTCTTCCCGTGACTGACCCATAATATCGATGGCATCGGTATAGACGAGTAGCATATGTTGTCTTGTGAGTAGTATGTTACGCCTTTTCACATCTGCATCTCGTATAATCTTGCCATGGGGATGGAGCTTATTTCCCTGTAGTTGTTATACCCTCCACCATAAGATGGGGGGTATACTAATTTCGTCATTCTGTTTGTAACTACTCGAAATATTCGTCTGAGACCCCATAAAGTATATATATTCTTGATCGTCGTGACATTTTATGTCGATCTAGCCATGTCCGTCCGTCTGTCCGTCCGTCCGTCCCTCTGTCTGTCGAAAGCACGCTAACTGCGAAGGAGTAAAGAAAGCCGCTTGAAATTTTGCACAAATACTTCTAATTAGTGTAGGTCGGTTGGTATTGTAAATGGGCCATATCGGTCCATGTTTTGATATAGCTGCCATATAAACCGATCTTGGGTCTTGACTTCTTGAGCCTCTAGAGTGCGCATTTCTTATCCGATTGGGATGAAATTTTGCACGACGTGTTTTGATATGGTATCCAACAACTGTGCCAAGTATGGTACAAATCGGTCCATAACCTGGGATAGCTGCCATATAAACCGATCTTGGGTCTTGACATCTTGAGCCTCTAGAAGGAGCCATTCTTATCCGATTGGAATGAAATTTTGCACGACGTGTTTCGTTATTATATCCAACAACTGTGCCAAGTATGGTTGAAATCGGTCCATAACCTGATATAGCTGCCATATAAACCGATCTTGGGTCTTGACTTCTTGAGCCTCTAGAGTGCGCAATTCTTATCCGATTGAAATGAAATTTTGAACGACGTGTTTTGTTATTATATCCAACAACTGTGCCAAGTATGGTTTAAATCGGTTAATAACCTGATATAGCTGCCATATAAACCGATCTTGGGTCTTGACTTCTTGAGCCTCTAGAGTGCGCAATTCTTATCCGATTGAAATGAAATTTTGCACGAAATATTTCGTTATGATATCCAATAACTGTGCCAAGTATGGTTGAAATCGGTCCAAAACCTGATATAGCTGTCATATAAACAGATCTGGGGATTTGACTTCTTGAGCTTCTAGAGGGCGCAATTCCTATCCGATTTGGCTGAAATTTTGCATGACGTATTTTATTTTTACTTTCAACAACTGTGTCATATAAGGTTCAAATCGGTTCATAACCTGATATAGCTGCCATATAAACCTATCTGGGATCTTGACTTCTTGACCCCTAGAGGTCGCATTTATTATCCGATATGCCTGAAATTTTGTACGACGGATCCTCTCATGACCATCAACAAACGTGTTTATTATGGTCTGAATCGGTCTATAGCCCGATACAGATCCCATATAAATCGCTCTCTCTATTTAACTTCTTGAGCCCCAATGGGCGCAATTCTTATACGAATTGGCTGAAATTTTACACAGGTCTCCAACATATAATTTAATTGTGGTCCGAACCGGACCATATCTTGATATCGTTTTAATAGCAGAGCAACTCTTTTCTTATATCCTTTTTTGCCTAAGAAGAGATTCCGGGAAAAGAACTCGACAAATGCGATCCTTGGTGGAGGGTATATAAGATTCGGCCCGGCCGAACTTAGCACGCTTTTACTTGTTTAATTGTTTGTTTTTCAATTTTTTTGCCTGTTAGGGCGAGATCATTAAATTTAACAAATTTTGTTTGTTTCTCTTTCGAGACGAGCTCAATGATCGGAGATGGAAATGGAAAAGGAAAGCCAAAGATAGCAACACACACCAACCATTATGGCAAGCGCTTCGCCTTTGGTTAGAAGACTTTTCAACCATATTAGGTGTGATGGCTTCAAGGACCGTGCGTTGGTATGTTGTATTTGAATCGTATTAATAGCGAAAATGCATTTATAATACAATTATCGCATTAACCACACTCGACAACCGTGTCTATTAACCGTACTTTTCCTAATGCATATATTTTTGTGTCATGACAGACATTCTTTCTGTGACAAATTACACTTCTTCCGTATTACACATGATTTGTGCATCTGTTGGAAGTTGTATTGATGGCTTCGAACGCTAAGACAACTGCAATGACTCTCGCTGCTGCTCGGTGTGCCCAGGTTTGAATCCTGGCCGGGCTCCGCCGAATTTTTAATTTTTGAAGTTTTTTTACCTATTAGGGCGAGATCATTTAATTTTTTGTTTGTTTCTCTTTCGAGACGAGCTCAATGATCGGAGATGCAAATGGAAGGAACGGGTTCAAATTCCTCTTCGGTAGATCAATAATAGGTCATTTATGGTGGTCACCCATAGGAGTGGCGATAAAATACCCCCCCTGTGGTGTGCCCTGTGCCACTTTCTCCCTTATATTAATGCCATGGGACACACCATTTATCCACCTGTTCCTTAGCATGTGGTTTATCCAGTCTCTAAGGACCGGGTCCACCCGGTACTGGTCTAAGGATTGGATCAATGTGTCGGTCCGCACATTGTTAAAAGTCCCCACGATGTCAATGCATACCGCCAGTGTGTACGTTTTGGCATCGAAGGATTATTCTATTTTATGCACAACCTCGTGCAGGGCAGTCTCCACCGACCTTGCCTTGACATAGGCATGCTGTTTGTATTTGAGCAGTTCGCTGGATGTCATACTCTTTATCATGGTGTCCACAATACGTTCCATGGTTTTCAGTAGAAAGGACGCAAGGCTTATGGGTCTGTAGGCCTTTGATGTCGCATAACTTGCCTTGGCGGGCTTGGGTATAAACACCACCCTTGCCTCCTACCAGGCTTTCGGAGTATATAAAAGTCCTAGGAACGCTGTGAAAATTTTGGCCAGACGAGGCGCCAGATAGTCGGCCTCTTTCTGTAGTAACGCCGGAAATATTCCATCAGGTCCAGGTGACTTAAATGGTTTGAAGCTCCTCAAGGATGCCTTCACCATAAATTCCGTTATTATAAACCTTCGATAAACGTCATTATTCCAAGATTCCGGTGTCTCAGTAAATCCGTCGTATCCTGGGTAAAATGGGTTTTCATCGAAAGCCTCAAAATGTCCTCCGTTGTCTCTGCTCTCACTCCCATGTCGTTTACTAAAGTTTCAGTTTGGACATGGGTTTTTGAGAAAAACTTTTTTATCTTGGCGGCGTCATTAACGCTATCGACCTGTTCGCAGAAAAGCTTCCAGGAGGCACGTTTTTCCGCTCTGGTAATCTTATTGTATTCCTTGAGCCGTGTATAATACACATCCCAATAAACTTCCGCTTTTTTACGACGTGCTCTGTTTAAAAGTCTGCGGACTTCTTTCCCAATATTGCGAATCTCCCCGGTCATCCAGGGTTTTCTTGGGCTGATTTCCTTTCCCGAAGAGGACAACTATCTTGTAAGGACCACACCAGTGCAGTCGTTATCCTGTTGACATTTTTCAATGTCTTCTATGCTTTGACAATCTAAATTATCTTGCCCAAGTCTTCTTCTGAGTAGCCTTCCGAATTTTGTCCAAGTGGTTTTCAATTTATTCCGAATGCTTATCGGATTCGGCGCTGGCCGTGCTGTTCTAAACCTAAAGTAGCGATGGTCAGAGAAAGAGTGTTCAATGGAGACCCTCCAATCCTGAACCTCATCGATTAGATTTTCTGAACATATCGTCACTTATAATACCTCCTCCTTAATCCTATTAATAAAGGTAGCGGTGTTACCAATATTAAGTGTTATTAGGTCGTTAGTATTCAAGAACTCTGCCAGGGCTTGGCCCCGCTTATTAGTATTGGCACTACCCCACGAAATGTGGTGAGAGTTCGCATCGCACCCTATTAGTACCTCGTTTCCTGTCTGTTTTTCTTTCCTCACCAGCCGTTGCAGCTCCGACGTGGGTGGCGGTGTCGGAGAGTCAAAAGACAAATGAAGTGATGCCAGGTATGCTCCACCGTCTCCCTGTCTCACCACTGTTGCATCCGACGTTCACATCTCTGGGGAAAATATATAATTAAAATTTTTGTGACACATAAAGCAGGTGCTTGGCCGAGTACCAGTGTTAGTATAGAATAATTGGTAGTTGTTATGGTACAGTCCAGAAACTTTGTTCCGGGTCGTCCATGGCTCCTGAATTAAGGCAATATGAATATTGCTCTTGCTGATTTTCCCCATCAGAGAAATGTTTCGTGTAGATATTCTTATATTCTTATCAAATGTTATAGAATTATTCCAAGGATTTTTTGACTGTGGGACATGTCCTGCAAACACTTCTTGAACAATGCCTTTTTATACCCTCCACCATAAGATGGGGGGTATACTAATTTCGTCATTCTGTTTGTAACTACTCGAAATATTCGTCTGAGACCCCATAAAGTATATATATTCTTGATCGTCGTGACATTTTATGTCGATCTAGCCATGTCCGTCCGTCTGTCCGTCCGTCCGTCCGTCCGTCTGTCTGTCGAAAGCACGCTAACTTCCGAAGGAGTATAGCTAGCCGCTTGAAATTTTGCACAAATACTTCTTATTAGTGTGGGTCGGTTGGTATTGTAAATGGGCCATATCGGTCCATGTTTTAATATAGCTGCCATATAAACCGATCTTGGGTCTTGACTTCTTGAGCCTCTAGAGTGCGCAATTCTTATCCGATTTGAATGAAAATTTGCACGACCTGATATAGCTGCCATATAAACCGATCTTGGGTCTTGACTTCTTGAGCCTTTAGCGTGCGCAATTCTTATCCGATCAGAATGAAATTTTTCACGACGTGTTTTGTCATGATATCCAACAACTGTGCCAAGTATGGTTTAAATCGGTCCATAACCTGATATAGCTGCCATATAAACCGATCTTGGGTCTTGACTTCTTGAGCCTCTAGCGTGCGCAATTCTTATCCGATCAGAATGAAATTTTGCACGACGTGTTTTGTTATGATATACAACAACTGTGCCGAGTATGGTTCAAATCGGCCCAAAACCTGATATAGCTGCCATATAAACCGATCTTTGGTCTTGACTTCTTGAGCCTCTAGAGTGCGCAATTCTTATCCGATCAGAATGAAATTTTGCACGACGTGTTTTGTTATGATATCCAACAACTGTGCCAAGTATGGTTCATATCGGCCCATAACCTGATATAGCTGCCATATAAACCGATCTTGGGTCTTGACTTCTTGAGCCTCTAGAGTGCGCAATTCTTATCTGATCAGAATGAAATTTTGCACGACGTGTTTTGTTATGATATCCAACAACTGTGCCAAGTATGGTTCAAATCGGTCCAAAACCTGATATAGCTGCCATATAAACCGATCTTGGGTCTTGACTTCTTGAGCCTCTAGAGGGCGCAATTCTTATCCGATTTGGCTGAAATTTTGCATGACATATTTTATTTTTACTTTCAACAACTGTGTCAAATAAGGTTCAAATCGGTTCATAACCTGATATAGCTGCCATATAAATCGATCTGGGATCTTGACCCCTAGAAGTCGCAATTATTATCCGATATGCCTGAAATTTTGTACGACGGATCCTCTCATGACCATCAACAAACGTGTTTATTATTGTCTGAATCGGTCTATAGCCAGATACAGATCCCATAACAATCTTTCTCTCTATTTTACTTCGTGAGCCCCAATGGGCGGAATTCTTATACGAATTGGCTGAAATTTTACACAGGTCTCCAACATATAATTTGATTGTGGTCCGAACCGGACCATATCTTGATATCGTTTTAATAGCAGAGCAACTCTTTTCTTATATCCTTTTTTGCCTAAGAAGAGATGCCGGGAAAAGAACTCGACAAATGCGATCCATGGTGGAGGGTATATAAGATTCGGCCCGGCCGAACTTAGCACGCTTTTTCTTGTTTACATTTTTCACTTTAAAAAAATTGGTGCAACTACGGGCAGCCAAACTTTATGGAATTGTGTTTAGGGGAATTTGAAGAGCGTATTTTGAAAAAATAGATAGGATTATTTGGAGTATATTATCTTTATTTTTCATCAAAGTTGAAATATAGTGAAAAATGGGTACTTTTTAAATAGTGATTTACCTGGAAAAGCTCAAAGGAATCATTATTTACTTTTTTTTTTGATAATTCTACACTTATTAAGAATATCCTACCATAGACAAAAAAGGACAATCCCTCAAATAATTTTCGAGATATAACACTTAAAAACCGACAAAACACATAAAAATTGTGTGTTTTTTTTTTTTTTGAAAATCGAAGAAGGCCATCTTTAAACGACCGTATTTCCAAAAATCGGACATTTTTGTGGATAGCATTTTTGAAATCGTTGGAATGTTCTTCCAAAATTTCGTGGGCTCAGTACCTTTAAAAGACATTAAAGATAGCTACCCGGTGACACCGCGGGAAAGTTTGTGTCCAAATTTGAGATGAAGGTAGGCCAAGAGAAGCCCGGATTTTGCCAAGTTAAAACCAATCAGAACTGTTGCATGGTTTCCAACATCCCCAAGTATGATGTTCAGGTAATACAAAATCTACCAAATAATACGATGAACATAATTCTTCTCATTTAGCTGTTGTGGTATTGTTATGTTCATTTAAGAGTCCTATGTTAAACTTGCAACCTATCGACGGCACTATCGATAGTAAAATTTTTGCACCAATATCGATAGTTTTTAACACTAAGGCGAACAACAGTAGTATGGATTGAAGAAACTTGTGGCTAAGGTCAGCTTGGGGATTGTAGTTGTCGACAAGGGAGAAGAACAGGGCTGCAAACCTAGGAACAACAGGAGTGGGTTAGTCAATAGACTGCCATCTGTATACTCCGATGTCCTTGCGGAATTGCATAGGCCTCCTCCAGTTTGTGACGATGCAGTCTGGTATCGGGCCAATACAAACCAATGTCTTTCGTGGATCAACGCTCAATTGAAATGTATCGTTGCGCCCTAAAAAAGATTGACAAGATCTGTCCTGGTTCAACACTGGATTAAGTCAAGAATCAGGGACGTCGCCAGAGGGGGTTATCTGGCCCGAACAACCCATATTTGTTTGTCTAAAGCAGAAAATTTAAGTTTAATTTATTCTAAACACAAAATTTCACTTACATTTTCTTTAACGTTAAATTTCATATATTAATATTCCATACAGGCAAAAGAAATGAGAACCTAAAGTGGAACTCCTTCTGACTGCCAACGCGGGACACACACAGCAGATGTTCTTTAGAGATAGATCTGCGATAGTCGAAGGTCGGTTTTTGCATTCAGAAATACGTTCTCCAGGGATTTAATGGCTGCCTGATTGTCTGAGAAAATAATTATGCCAGTAGTCGTGATGTCATTATATTGGTTGCTCAAAAAGTAATTGCGGATTTTTCATATAGTCGGCGTTGACAAATTTTTTCAACGGCTTGTAACTCTGTAATTGCATTCTTTCTTCTGTCAGTTATCAGCTGTTACTTTTAGCTTGCTTTAGAAAAAAAAGTGCGCGAAATTTTGTTAACATTTGTTTGTTTGGCGTCAATTTTAATATGGAACCCACAAAGGAGCATTTTCGTCAGATTTTACTTTATTACTTCCGTAAAGAAAAAAACGCGGAGCAGGTTGCTAAAAAGTTACGAGATGTGTATGGTGGTAAAGCCTTAAAAGGAAGACAGTGTCAAAATTGGTTTCGCAAATTCCGTTCTGTACATTTTTCACTTAAAGATGAGCCACGTTCAGGTCGGCCAAATGAAGTTGATGATGAGCAAATCAAAGCATTAATCGAATTGGATCGTCATGTAACTGAGCGTGAGATAGGAGCGAAGTTAAATATACCAAAATCAGTTTTTAAAACGAATCATAACTGGAGATGAAAAATCGATTGTTTACAACAACGTTAGTCGAAAACGATCATGGTTCAAGCATGGTGAACCAGCTCAAACCACTTCAAAGACTGATATCCACCAAAAGAAGATAATGTTGTCTGTTTGGTGGGATTGGAAGGGTGTGATATATTTTGAGCTGCTTCCAAGGAACCAAACGAATAATTCGGATGTTTACTGTCAACAATTGGACAAGTTGAATACAGCCATCAAGGAGAAGCGACCAGAATTGGTCAATCGTAAAGGTGTCATATTCCACCAGGATAACGCTAGACCTCAAACATCTTTGGTCACTCGCCAAAAACTGAGTAAGCTTGGCTGGGAACTTTTGATGCATCCACCATATAGCCCTGACCTTGCACCATCAGACTACCATTTATTTCGATCTTTGCAGAACTCCTTAAATGGTAAAACTTTCGGCAATGATGAGGCTATAAAATCGCACTTGGTTCAGTTGTTTGCAGATAAATTTGCCAGGAAGATGGCAAAAGGTTATCGAACAAAATGGCAATTATATATTTGATTAAAGTTCATTCTAAGTTTTATTAAAAATGCATTTACTTTCTTTTAAAAAATCCGCATTTACCTTTTGGGCAGGAATAGTGGGGCAGCAGTTTGGAGGATAGAATATTCCTTAGCATAGAGGCGTCATATAAAAAGTAATTGCGGATTTTTTAAAAGAAAGTAAATGCATTTTTAATAAAACTTAGAATGAACTTTAATCAAATATACATTTTTTACACTTTTTTTCTAAAGCAAGCTAAAAGTAACAGCTGATAACTGACAGAAGAAAGAATGCAATTACAGAGTCACAAGCTGTGAAAAAATTAGTCAACGCCGACTATATGAAAAATCCGCATTTACTTTTTGGGCAACCCAATATATCCTCCGAGCAGCTGCAGAATTCCACCCAGGATTCGCCTTGTTAAGAGTTTTCTGCAACTCTTCCTAGATCAACTAGTTCTGGGGTTCACCATGGTGGTTGCTGTTTGCCCCTTGGCTTGACACTACAACATGCTAACATAAGTGAATCATTAACGGCTTTCGTTATCCGCTTGACCATTATGTCTACATCCTCCGTAGTTTCCTCTTCCTTTTCTAGTCTTTAAGGGATAATGGTGCAGAATTTGTGCCGAAATTTATCGCAGTCCGTCTTTCTTCTGTTTAGCCGAGAGACCACTACTCCAGTATTTTCTCCAAGGCTAAAACTAATCTAACGATGATCAGAGAAGCTGTGGTCATCCAACAGTTCCCAGTCCCATATTCTTCCACTAATATCTTCCGATACAAAGGTAATATCTATTGTAGTACCTCATGCCTGTTCCTGGTAATAAAGGTCGGTTTATCACCTTTATTACAAATCGCCATATTGCAACTTATAATATATTCAATAAAAAGCTCACCCCTTTCGTTGACATTCGAACTTCCCAACATCTGGTGTTGTGCATTAGCATCACTTCCTACAATGAGGCTATTCTTCCCTACAGAAGCAGCTTCAACCAGCGACTTAAGGTTTGAAGGCGGCATCTCTGAATCGTGTGGCATATAGCCAGCCAGTAATGAGACATATTTATTTCAAGGCTGGCTACTAGGTTTTTGAATCTTCAGTGCTTAGCGACAAAAGAAGGAAAACATTAAGACTACCCTCTGCAAGAATACAGATTCGTTAGAACTTGTCATGACGAGCTTCCGTACGCATCTAGGGGCAGTTGAGAAAGCAGCGGAGCCACTCTTCCTCAGGACACTGGACACTTGCGGTGTGAACGATTCCTCCTTCGATGCTTCACTAGCTGCTGCTGTCGAAGTACCTTTTCAGTTCCGTCCTTCCCCGCTGACGCACACCTTGCGCTCAATCCAACCGGATGACCCATCCACACAGAGTTTATCGGGTCCCGTCTCACTGCCTTCCCTTCCTGTTTTGGTCTTAGCACGGCAATTTCCGTTTCCTGCTTTTAACCAGACTTTAGAGATGTGATTGATAGTTCCTCAGGCAAGTGTTCAGCAACAACAGCTAGGTCGTATCCTCATTCCTCAATTTTCTTTACGAATGAACGTTGAATACGAATTTCATGTTATGACCTGAAATACGCATCTGGATTCCCTAGAAACGTAGAAATGTCGAATATATAGCACATTTTTGGCTCAAATATAAAATTTCAAAGATCTTAGAGTGATTTTCATCTTAGAGTGATTTTCTCTCTCTAAAACCTACCTTCTTAAATATTCAACGTCAGGTGGGCACAACACAACCTAACAGCAAATTCACAACTATGTTTCCAAATTGTCACAAAATATACATTTGGCATTGTCGTAAATAACTAAAAAGTGAAATTGTTCTTACACTGAACTTGTTCTCAAGTAGCCCATAACATATGACCCTGTTCGTTTAAAAGTAACTGAATACACATACATACATTCACATGCGATTATGGCCGTGCAGCGTTGACCAACTGAAGCGGCATATAATACCAGTTAAGGTGTTAACATGTCTGGCGATTACTGCGCAATCGTTTGTTTTGTGGTGAAAATAATAAATCCACACACATTCCAAGTTCAATTTCTAGCCACAAGTGTGGGAAATGAAAAGTAACCGACTGTGCTTTTACTTATTTATGTATATGTTGTACAATTCTGTAAATCTAAACAACAACTAAGATTATTACGAGCATTTTTACGCCTAAAATGGGCTTGAACCGGTTGTTATCTAAATATTTTTAAAGGGTGATTTTTTAGCTATTATCATTCACAGTGGGACGGGGAAAAAAAAGTGAAAATAAGTTTGTCATTTTGGAACGGATAGAGATATCTTCATGAGATATCTTACATAGTTATAGCTGAGCTGTGATCCAGTTTATATGCAAAATTTCTGGGCCCAAAAAGTCCCAGGGGCCCATTGGTGGGCCTTCACAATTGGTCACCTCGCCCCTACAAAATTTTGCTCGGGCTGTCAAAATCGCATTTATGGTCCGATTCTCAATTTATTTTCAAGATATAACCCGAAGGTACAATGTTTTTCACTAAAAGACATTTTAAAATTTTTAGTTGTGTTCTTACCTGTTGCGAAGGGTTGGGTTATTTTTGGCAGGGGTAGAAACATTTCATGTTTTATGACATATTTCGACTACATACTATATTGATGCAATTTAAATTTGTGGATTAAGGTCAAACAGGTCATATTTTATGACCAAATATGGCGTAGGTCAATAATTTTATATTGCTAATATATAAGTAATGAACACAGTTATAATTTCGAGACTACTTTTTTGTCATGAATGAATGCCATAATGGCCGAGGTGTGCACATTGTGCACCGTTTTGGCCCATATAATAACATATTTATGTATACAAATTATATGTTTCTGGAAAGGTCAAGAAGTTTGCTACAATAAAATGCAAATAATTTAAACAATAGGTTACATTTTTGTCTTATTATTTGGGTATAACCCAAAATGAGGCCAAAAATTATACTTTTGTGAAAAATAAAATTCAAATTTCAAATATTATAAAACCAAAACTACTGAAGGTATCGTTATAATTTTTCACAAATTTGCAGGCAAATATCTTTAAAAAAAATGAGTAAAAATTTTGGCCACGTTCCTTGATGAAAACACCCAAAATCCCCACGCGAAGGAAAGATGTTAGCAAAATTGGCATTTTTTAGTAAAATGTCCGTAGAGACCTCAATACTTGGATGGCGCAAAAAAATTTTTGCATGCAATTAATTATTAATTGGGGGTCTCATCTTTGAGTTTTGAGAGCTCGAAGGGTTTTTCCAGTCTTTTTGTTAAAAATTTCCAATATTGTTCTTCATTCATTATTTATTCTCCTATTAGAGTTAACACAATTTATAAAAGTTACATTTAAAACGCATCTAAATTAAGTCTTCTTTACAGTACAGTAAGCAAAATTGATAGTGCTAGGCCAATTTTTCTGTATAAAGACAAAACCATGCTAAAAATTTACTTTTTTCACATTTTTATACCCTCCACCATAAGATGGGGGGTATACTAATTTCGTCATTCTGATTGTAACTA
Source organism: Stomoxys calcitrans (assembly GCF_963082655.1). NCBI lineage: Eukaryota > Metazoa > Arthropoda > Insecta > Diptera > Muscidae > Stomoxys > Stomoxys calcitrans. Next base: position 158,010,445 of record NC_081552.1, on the reverse strand, counting down.
CTCGAAATATTCGTCTGAGACCCCATAAAGTATATATATTCTTGATCGTCGTGAAATTTTATGTCGATCTAGCCATGTCCGTCCGTCTGTCCGTCCGTCCGTCTGTCTGTCGAAAGAACGCTAACTTCCGAAGGAGTAAAGCTAGCCGCTTGAAATTTTGCACAAATACTTCTTATTAGTGTAGGTCGGTTGGTATTGTAAATGGGCCATATCGGTCCATGTTTTGATATAGCTGCCATATAAACCGATCTTGGGTCTTGATTTCTAGAGCCTCTAGAGTGCGCAATTCTTATCCGATTGGGATGAAATTTTGCACGACGTGTTTTGTTATGACATCCAACAACTGTGTTCAAATCGGTCTATAACCTGATATAGCTGCCACATAAACCGATCTTGGGTCTTGACTTCTTGAGCCTCTAAAGTGCGCAATTCTTATCCGATTTGAATGGAATTTTGCACGACGTGTTTTGTTATAATGTCCAACAACTGTGCCAAGTATGGTTCAAATCGGTCCATATCCTGATATAGCTGCCATATACAACGATCTGAGGTTTTGACTTCTTGAGCCTCTAGAGTGTCAAATTCTTATCCGATTGGAATGAAATTTTCCACGACGTGTTTTGTTACATTATCCAACAACTGTGCTAAGTATAGTTCAAATCGGTCCATAACCTTATATAGCTGTCATATAAACCGATCTTGGGTCTTGACTTCTTGAGCTTCTAGAGGGCGCAACTTCTATCCGATATGGCTGAAATTTCGCAAGACGTTTTTTATTGTTACTTTCAACAACTATGTCAAATAAAATACAAGTCGGTTCATAACCTGATATAGCTGTCATATAAACCGATCTGGGATCTAGACTTCTTGAGCCTCTAGAGGTCGCAATTATTATCCGATTTGCCTGAAATTTTGTACGACGGATTCTCTCATGACCATTAACATACGTGTTTATTATGGTCTGAATCGGTATATAGCCCGATACAGCTCCCATATAAATTTTACTTCTTGAGCCCACAAAGGGCGCAATTCTTATTCGGATTGGCTGACATTTTACACAGGTCTCCAACATATTATTTAATTGTGGTCCAAACCGGACCATATCTTGATATCGCTCTAATAACAGAGCAAATCTTTTCTTATATCCTTTTTTTGCCTAAGAAGAGATGCCGGGAAAAGAACTCGACAAATGCGATCCATGGTGGAGGGTATATAAGATTCGGCCCGGCCGAACTTAGCACGCTTTTACTTGTTTGATTTGTAATTCGCATAACTTTTGACTAAAGAGTCGGACCATAGCACATATCGCGACAGAAAATATTAATTTTTTTAGCTTTCCAAATCAGTTAAAAAATTGAAATCGGTTTAGAAATGCTCTCATAAGCAACAAAATAAGAGTCCAGCCTCTGCGAAAGTTTCAAAAAAAAATTTTCAAATTTCTTGGACGCTATAAAAGATATCCCGCACATTTAGGGAAGGGCTTTTTAAGCACTTCCCAGCAAAAAAAAAAATCGGACCATAAATGCGCTTTTGACTGCCCGGCCAAAATTTTTGTAGGGCCGAGGTGACCAACTTTGAAGGCCCACCAATGCGCCCCTGGGACTTCTAGGGCCCTGAAATTTTGCATATAAACTGGATAACACCTCAGCTATAACCATGTAAGATAACTCATGAAGATATCTCTATCCGTTCCAAAATGGCAGACTTATTTCCACTTATTTTTTTCCCATCCCACTGTGGCACGTTTCGTGTTTTGTTTCACTATCAATATTATAATTTAACCATGAATCGTCTTACAAACGAACAACGCTTGCAAATTATTGAATTTTATTATCAAAATGCGTGCTCTGTTAAGAAAGTTCATCGCGCCCTTCTTACATTGAGCGACGAAGCTCATTTTGGGCTCAATGGGTACGAATTGTCGATTTTGGAATGAAATTCAACCAGAAGCATTGCAAGCGCTACCAATACATCGAGAAAAAGTCTCAGCTTGGTGCGCTTTATGGGATGGTGGCATCATTGGACCATACTTTTTCAAATATGATGCTGATCGTGTAACTATGATAATAAAGTGCTGATAAAGTAACTGTGAATGGTGAGCACTACTGTGAGATGATATCCAAATTTTTTTTGCCCAAAATGCAAGAGCTAGACTTGCATGACAAGTAGTTTCAACAAGACGGTGCCACATGCCACACAGCACGAGTAGTGATGGACTCATTGACAGGTGAGTTCGGTGAACATTTTATTTCTCGTTCGGGACCGGTCAATTGGCCACTTAGATCGTGCGATTTACCGCCTTTAGACTATTTTTGTGGGGCTATGTTTAAGCTCATGTCTATACAGACAAGCCCGCTCCAATTGAAGCATTGGAAGACAACATTGAAATATTTATTTGTGAGATACCGGCCGAAATGTTGGAAAGAGTATGCTAAAATTGGACTAAGCGGATGGATCATTTGAGGTGCAGTCGCGGTCAACATTTGCATGAAATAATCTTCAAACATTAAATTAAATGGACCGTACTATCGATTTAAATGAAGATTTTATGCATTTTTATACCCTCCACCATAGGATGGCGGCATACTAATTTCGTCATTCTGTGTGTAACACCTCAAAATATGCGTCTGAGACCCCCTAAAGTATATATTCTTGATCGTCATGCCATTTTAAGTCGAACTAGTCATGTCCGTCCTTCCGTCTGTCTGTCGAAACCACTCCAACTATCAAAGGAGTAAAGCTAGCCGCTTGAAATTTTGCACAAATACTTCTCATTAGTGTAGGTCGGTTGGGATTGTAAATGGGCCAAATTGGTCCATGTTTTGATATAACTGCCATATAAACCGATCTTGGGTCTTGACTTCTTGAGCCTCTAGAGGGCGTAATTCTCGTCCGATTTGACTGAAATTTTGCATGTAGTGTTTTGGTATCACTTGCAAGAACTGTGTTCAACATTCTTTGTTTGCCTAAAAAGAGATGCCGCGCATAGGACTCGACAAATGCGATCCATGGTGGAGGGTATATAAGATTCGGCCCGGCCGAACTTAGCACGCGTTTACTTGTTATACCCTCCACCATAGGACGGGGGTATACTAATTTCATCATTCTGTTTGTAACTGCCCTAAATATTCGTCGAGGACCCCATAAAGTATATATATTTTTGATCATCATGACATTTTAAGTCGAACTAGCCACGTCCGTCCGTCCGTCCGTCTGTCCGTTCGTCCGTCCTTTTTTACTTATTCAGCCCCTAAAGTGCGCAATTCTTACTAGATTTGTCTGAAATTTTACACAATGACTTCTATTATGGTATCCAATATTCAGTCTAATTATGGTCTGAAATGAACTATAACTTGATATTGTACCAATAACATAGCAATTCTTTTCTTTTGTCCTTTGTTTGCCAAAAAAGAGCTCGAAAAATGCGATCCATGGTGGAGGGAATATAAGATTCGGCCCGGCCGAACTTAGCACGCTTTTACTTGTTTTTAATTTTATGTTTTTTTTTTTTTTTTTTGACAATTTTTCCTATTGCCCTTGCAGACTCAGTTAATAAGGGTACATTTTTACCGGAATCCATTGTGGTGGCTACCCAAGATTCGGCCTAACTTAGTACGCTTTTAATTGTTTTTCCATACACATTTTTTCATAACCACCACCACCACCTGAAAATATTCGTTTAAGGCCCCATAAAGTATACATATATTCTTGATCGTCTCGACGTTGTGAGTCGATCTAGTCATGTCCGTCCGTCTGTCGAAATCACGATCAGTGTTGCCGTTTTTGTTAGGATCCTACGAAAATTGGTAGGTTTTTTACCTTGGTGGGTTGGTAAGCACACCCCAATTTTTGGTAGGATTTTTCAACATATAAACAACTAATTAATTACTGAGAAAATCGCTAGGTATGAGTCAAATTTCTGTGTATTCGTTAAGAGTGCAGAATAAAACCATGGTTGTCGAGGGGCCAAATACTGTTACAAAGGGTCTTACTGCTTAAAATTTCAGCAAAAAGGCGAAAGTTCTGATATTGACTATAACTGGTATGAGTGTTAAGGGATCTCTTCCAAATTTCGTTAATTCTGAATAGGGAATGCGTTAATCGGAAAACAGGGCTATATGACAGCAGCATAGAAATATGGTGAGATCTGGTTCATACTCAGATGTTGAGGGGTCCATGCAACTCACTGTAAAGCTGGGCATGTACCTCCAGCGAAATTTTCGGATGCAACCAAGAAATTTATGTCCCCACTGAAAAATAGTTGCGTAGAATACAAGATGGCGACAAACAACAATTTATAATTTTGGCCAAATTTTAATAATTTTTGGCTTACAAAGTACATATGTACTTAAATTCATGTTGCATGAGCCTATCAAAACATAAATTTTCATTCGTAATTGCAAGAAAAAATTCTTCAGTGTCTATTATGTCACCCTGTTACGCGAAAAAAAAATTCATTTGAGTTACGTACCTGCAAGCGAAATTTTCGGTAACTGTATCGGCAATGAAAATTTCGCTTAGGATTTGTCTATGCATTTCTTATATTGGGTTGCCTAAAAAGGTGATTGCGGATTTTTTAAAAGAAAGTAAATGCATTTTTAATAAAACTTAGAATGAACTATAATCAAATATATAATTGGCATTTTGTTCGATAACCTTTTGCCATCTTCCTGGCAAAATTTAGTATTCCATGCTCATAGAACTTCTGGCCTTTATCTGCAAAAAACTGAACCAAGTGCGATTTTATAGCCTCATCATTGCCGAAAGTTTTACCATTTAAGGAGTTCTGCAAAGATCGAAATAAATGGTAGTCTGATGGTGCAAGGTCAGGGCTATTGGCATCAAAGGTTCCCGGCCAAGCTCACTCAGTTTTTGGCGAGTGACCAAAGATGTGTGAGGTCTAGCGTTGTCCTGGTGGAATATGACACCTTTACGATTGACCAATTCTGGTCGCTTCTCCTTGATGGCTGTATTCAATTTGTCCAATTGTTGACAGTAAACATCCGAATTAATCGTTTGGTTCCTTGGAATCAGCTCAAAATATACCACACCCTTCCAATCCCACCAAACAGTGAGATGGTGGATATCAGCCTTTGAAGTGGTTTGAGCTGGTTCACCATGCTTGGACCATGATCGTTTTCGACTAACGTTGTTGTAAACAATCCATTTTTCATCTCCAGTTATGATTCGTTTAAAAAACAGATCGAATTCATTGCGTTTAAGGTGCATATCACAAGCGTTGATTCGGTTTGTTAAATGAATTTCTTTCAATACATGTGGTACCCATATTAAAATTGAGGCCAAACAAACAAATGTAAACATTGTTTGTTTGGCGTCAACAGTAACAGCTGATAACTGACAGAAGAAAGAATGCAATTACAGAGTCACAAGCCGTTGAAAAAATTTGTCAACGCCGACTATATTACTACTATATTACCGACAATTACTTTTTGGGCAACCCAATAGTAACGGAAATTTCGCCATTTTCGCCGTTAAGGGCATTATGTACACTGAACGGCGAAAATGGGTAGCAAAGGAGCATTTCTGGGCTCAAATACTTAAATCGGAAGATGGCTTTATCCAAATTCGGCACGATTATACCTTGAAATCGGGGCAAAAATACGACATTATGAACTCAATATTTCTTTTCGGGAGATCGGTACAAAGGGTGCTATATGAAGGTATACGACATCTTTGAGCTTTAGGCTGCAGAGTGACTCCAACAAACAGGCGGTCGATCATGTCCAAATTCTCTAAAAATAACGATAATGTAGTACTTTGCAGAGTTGGAAACGTATATTTGATGTGTTCCAAATGGGACAGCAAAATTAACAACACATATGCCGCACATTTGGCTTGTAGAACATTTGGTAGGTTTTGGACGCGTTTGGTAGGATTTTTCTTTAAATTTAGTGGGAAACAATTTTCTTGAGTGGGAACACTGATCACGATAGCGGTCGAACGCGTAACACTAGGTGCTTGACATTTTTGCGCAAATACTAACTACTGATGTAGGTCGTTGGGGATTGCAAATGGGCCATATCGGTTCGGATTTAGATTTAGCTCCCATCAGGGACGTAGACTCGGGCCCAAACCCCAATACCTTGTTTGTTAATTGAGCTAGAGCTTTGAATTTTGGAATTTAGGTACGCTATGACAACGTAATTCGGAATGTTAAAAGAGTTTAGACTTTTGGACATTTTGAAATAAAAAGTACCAAAAAGGTACGAAATAGGTGAACTTTGCATATGATGAACGGATAGAACTTGAACTTCGAAATTTTGCTTAAATGATTGTTGTTGCGAAATAAAGGGGGTAGATAGAAAAAATATGAAAAAAGTAATGGAAACGGAAGAAACGTACGTTTAGTACCGTATTTGAAACTATTTGTTTGCTGACTAAGTGATTTTTTAACATATCGTACATTTTGGTACCAAAAAGTACGAAATAGCTTATCTACTTCTACAGTGAACGGAGAAGGTTAAAATTAAAAAAAAAAAACAAGTTCGGCCGGGCCGAATCCTATATACCCTCCACCATGGATTGCATTTGTCGAGTTCTTTTCCCGGCATCTCTTCTTAGGCAAAATAGGATATAAGAAAAGATTTGCTCTGCTATTAGAGCGATATCAAGATATGGTCCGGTTTGGACCACTATTAAATTATATGTTGGAGACCTGTGTAAAATGTCAGCCAATTCGAATAAGAATTGCGCCCTTTGAGGTCTCAAGAAGTAAAATAGAGAGATCGATTTATAAATGGGAGCTGTATCGGGCTATAGACCGGTTCAGAACATAATACACACGTATGTTGATGGTCATGAGAGAATCTGTCGTACAAAATTTCAGGCAAATCGGATAATAATTACGACCTCTAGAGGCTCAAAAAGTCAAGATCCCAGATCGGTTTATATGACAGCTATATCAGGTTATGCACTGATTTGAGCCATACTTAGCACAGTTGTTGGATATCATAACAAAATACTACGTACAAAATTTCAGTCAAATCGGATAAGAACTGCGCAATATAGAGGCTCAAGAAGTCAAGACCCAAGATCGGTTTATATGACAGCTATATCAAAACATGAACCGATATAGCCCGTTTACAATACCAACCGACCTACACTAATAAGAAGTATTTGTGCAAAATTTCAAGCGGCTAGCTTTACTCCTTCGGAAGTTAGCGTGGTTTCGACAGACAGATGGACGGACGGACGGACATGGCCAGATCGACATAAAACGTCGCGACGATCAAGAATATATATACATTATGGGGTCTCAGACGAATATTTCGAGTAGTTACAAACAGAATGACGAAATTAGTATACCCCCCATCCTATGGTGGAGGGTATACAAATGCTATAAGTGATCGATGTTTTGACAAATATACGACAAGTTGTTCCAAATATGAAGTGTTGAAATCGCACCAGGAGTGGAATTAAAGCTTTTAAGTGCTATAATTGGTACTATTTAGTACTTTCTTTATAGATTGAGATACAGATCTAAAATTTGGGATAACTTCGCAGTATTTACCAGACGACTAGAAGATTTTGTTGATATTCTTACATTTTGGTTTAAAACGTAATATTTGGCACCTTCTTTACGAATTGAGCCACATCTCTGAAATTTGGAATACAGTTACATCTAGGCACTATGTATCGACCGGCTAGAAGATTTTTTCGATATTCGTTCATTTTGGTTTCAAAAACGTGCAAGGTGTTACTTTATTTACAGACTGAGCTACATCTGTGAAATTAGGGATACAAGTACATCTTGTCAGTATGTAACGGATCACTAGAAGATTTTTTGAAATTTGAACATATAGGCACTAAAGCGTACAAAATGGTACTTTATTTGCTGATTTTCACCTTGACAGTATTTATGGGCCGACTAGAGTTTATTTTTATACCCTCCACCATAGGATGGGGGGTATACTAGTTTCGTCATTCTGTTTGTAACTGCTCGAAATATTCGTCTGAGACCCCATAAAGTATATATATTCTTGATCGTCGCGACATTTTATGTCGATCTAGCCATGTCCGTCCGTCTGTCCGTCCGTCCGTCTGTCCGTCCGTCCGTCCGTCTGTCCGTCCGTCCGTCCGTCTGTCTGTCGAAAGCACGCTAACTTCCGAAGGAGTAAAGCTAGCCGCTTGAAATTTTGCACAAATACTTCTTATTAGTATAGGTCGGTAGGTATTGTAAATGGGCCATATCGGTCCATGTTTTGATATAGCTGCCATATAAACCGATCTTGGGTCTTGACTTCTTGAGCCTCTAGAATGCGCAATTCTTATCCGATTGGAATGAAATTTTGCACGACGTGTTTTGTTATGATATCCAACCATCTATGCCAAGTATGGTTTAAATCGGTCCATAACCTTATATAGCTGTCATATAAACCGATCTTGGGTCTTGAATTCTTGAATTCTTGAGCCTCTAGAGGGCGTAATTCTTATCCGATTTGAATGAATTTTTGCACGACATGTTTTGTTATGATATCCAACAACTGTGCCTAATATGGTTTAAATCGGTCCATAACCTGATATAGCTGCCATATAAACCGATCTTGGGTCTTGACTTCTTGAGCCTCTAGAGTGCCAATTCTTATTCGATTTCGAATGAATTTTGCATGATCTTGGGGACCCAAGATCATTATATCCAACAACTCTGCCAAGTATGGTTTAAATCGGTTCATAACCTCATATAGCTGTCATATAAACAGATCTGGGGACTTGACTTCTTGAGCTTCTAGAGGTCGCAATTGTTATCCGATTTGCCTGAAATTTTCTACGATGGATTCTCTCATGACCATCAACGTACGTGTGTATTATGGTCTGAATCGGTCTATAGCCCGATACAGCACTCAAATAGCCCGATACAGCCCCCAAAGGGCGCAATTCCTTATTCGAATTGGCTGACATTTTAGACAGGGTCTCCAACATATAATTTAATTGTGGTTCAAAACCCGGACATATCTTGATATCGCTCTAATAGCAGAGCAAATCTTTTCTTATATCCTTTTTTGCCTAAGAAGAGATGTCGGGAAAAGAACTTGACAAATGCGATCCATGGTGGAGGGTATATAAGGTTCGGCCCGGCCGAACTTAGCACACTTTTGCCTGTTTAAATTCGTACATTTAGGCTCTAAAAATTTCAAAATATTCTTTCTCTACGGATAAGGCTAAAGCTATTAAAATTACGATACAGCGACACCTTGATATTAGGTGTACCATCGGGAGCAGAGAAGCGACCTTGCATATGATAGTATATTCAGTTTGAGAATTTATATTGACGTAGTAATTTTTTCAAATATATTGAATTATAAAAATTAAAAAAAAAATCTTTTTATTTTCCCAAGCCCCTACAACAACAAAAATCACTTTCTTAATATATTATGACCATTTAGTGAAGAAAGCTGGATTTTATGATGTTGGCATAAAATAGAAACTGCTGTCAAAAGAAATAGGATTATTGCCATAAATTTTTTTTTATAGAAATCATCAAATGCTAAGAGATCTAAAACGGATTCCAGAAATCTCACTCCTAAGCATTTTGAAATATTTTTTCGTTTGATTTTTCGGATATATTGGGTTGCTCAAAAAGTAATTGCGGACTTTTCATATAGTCGGCGTTGATAAATTTTTCACAGCTTGTGACTCCGTAATTGCATTCTTCTTCTGTCAGTTATCAACTGTTACTTTTAGCTTGCTTTAGAAAAAAAGTGTAAAAAAGTATATTTGATTAAGTTCATTCTAAGTTTTATTAAAAATGCATTTACTTTCTTTAAAAAATCCGCAATTACTTTTTGGGCATCCCAATAAAAGATTTCCGACTATTGATAAGCCAGGTTTCAGTCGTCCACTTTACGCAATCCAAATTTCGTTACGATACTTCTTTTCCAAATCGACCTAGAATTTTTCTAAGGCAGCTCTATTCATGAGTATTTTCGTCGTTAATGCGAACCTGGGCACACAAGCAGCAGCAAGAGCCGTTGTCATTGTCAAGCGTTTCGAAGCCATCAGATACAACTTCCAAAAGATATTTGCACTGTGTTGGCAGTCATTGCAAAATTCAGACTCTGACTTCATGACCAAATGTCATCGCCGATGTGTCAGATCCTGCACCGAAAAGCGACCACAACTTTTCAAAAAAAAAGAAAAAATTAGGTTTCTTTACCAATTTCACAGCAACAAAAATCCCGGCCACGTCCTTGGATCCCACATAACCCGATCTCCCGACTTGACTTCTTGAGCCCTTACAAGCCGCACTTTTTGTCTGATTTGATTGAAATGTTGCTCGTAATGTTGTCTAAGACTTCCAATAACTGTGCTTTGTACGATCCAAAGCGGTCAATACCTGATATAGCTCCCACGTAGCCCTGATCTCCAATTTGATGTTTTAAGCCAAATCGGAAAATTTAGTATATCAAAGACTACAATTAAGGATGTAATATCCCCTTCCGCGAGTATTTAAGTTTTTTAAACTGGTTATAAAGGAAAAATTTTATAAATTTCCCATACCCAATTTATGTATATGAACAATAGCAATTTCTTTGAATATATGATATGTTCCCGTAGCTTAGCAAAATATCATAATAGAATAGATAATAAAATTTTTGTACCAATTACATTATTATAACATTATTGCAAATTGCAAATTTTGCCCTTGAACATTCCACTAAGGAACAAGGGCAAACTTCTCACATATCAATGAGTGCAGTCCGATTCAAGTTTAGGCTCAATGATCGGGGCCTCCTTTTTATAGCCGAGTCCGAACGGCGTGCCGCAGTGCGACACCTCTTTGGAGAGAAGTTTTACATGGCAAAGTAGCTAACAAACGTTGCCAGAATCAGGAGGGGAAAACCACCGCTGAAATTTTTTTTCTGATGGTCTCGCCAGGATTCGAACCCAGGCGTTCAGCGTCATAGGCGTACATGCTCACCGCTGCGCTACGATGGCCTCTGATTACATTATACGATACCTTTTTTCAGTGTAGATCTCTTCAAATACTTTCTGGTGTGGAGACTACATGTATCGATTTGACTTCCTAAGCCTCTAAAGGCTGCATTCGCCCTCTTCTGTGCCAACATGTGCGATAGTCTTGACAGTCCCCTGTCTATCACTTTGCTGTATACTAGTTTTTAGTCTGGGGTATATCTAAAAACCACTTTGAAATGCACTTAAAGTTGAATTATTCTTAAAAACTGGCATTAACTACTTCAAGTAATAAAAGTTGCCTCCAACTTTCCAACCAAACCAAAGTGCCAGTTGATGACAAAAACCAAGTAAAATCATTGCGAAGACTACACAAAAGTAAGCACAAAAATGTATTTTTGTTGGATTAGTTCAGCCCTAAAGTTTGCCAACGACGGAAGTGCAATTTTAAAGATGTTGTGAACGAAAGAATTAATCGCAAACCAATTTAGCAGCAAAGAAAGACCTCGTCTAAGTAGTAAATAAAAAAAAGGAAAAATTGTAGCAAAAAGGAAGAAATGTCTAAAACATTTAATAAATTGACAAGCATCATGTTAAAGCTGCAATGGTCTGTGTACATCTGGGCGCTTATTGGACTAAACTGCGTCGACAGCCAACCAGAATCAAATGTGGACTATTTTCAAATATTAAAATATCCAGCCGAGCACAGTGGATATGAATTTAATAACAACTCAACGCTTGAATTGTGCTATGATGGCCATGGTCCATGTCCCAGTGGTGCTGTTGACTTGCGAACGAGCACTTCCAAGCCTCCCAGCGACACCCACATCTATTCTCTAGTGGCAGTATACAATGCAATTCTATTAAATATTCTCGGAAACATTGCACAACAGATACGACAAAGCCAGCTTGGTCAGAAGAGCAAAAGACCAATAAAAGTATCGACAAGGAGCCATTCGGCCGTGGCAGAAATGGAGTCAGAAGCTAAAACTATGGCATCAGCCCAGAGGTCACTGCGTGTATACGTCAAAGGACAACAACGGCCAGAGGATTTGGATGAACGATTTGATATATTGGAGCAACTTAAACTGGATGAACAAAATGAACAGCAACAACAGCAGCAGCAGCAAGAACAACAAGGGCTTAAATTCCATCTACAATCTCAGTCAGAAATGCTACAACAGATGAATGAACAGCAACCAGAGTTCTGGGAAGACGTACCCAAAGACCACCAGGGAAAGGCTGACAAGAGGAAACGTCAGAAGAAGAAGAAGAAGAAGAAAAAGAAACCCGCAACAGACAAAAACAAGAATAGGAAGAAGAAGAAAAACAAGAACCCAACTAAACCCTTGGTGGGACAACCAGCACATGTTCTGTTTGCCAGTCTAACCAAAAGACCTCAATTCCAGCAACCGCTTTTGTCCCAGCCATTGACAACGAGCAAGCCGCAACATAATCATCATCAGTTCACACCCTTGAAGAAAATCAAATACGTACTGCGCAAAAATACCATTTTCAAGAAAAAGAAAAAGGAATATCTTAATCACTTGAAACATGTCCTCTATCCCTTTGTGAAATTCATCGCCTTCTTCACAGTCCTCAATCCATTCACACTGGCCGTATTCCTCTTCGCCCTCATCTCTCCCGTGGTTTTCGGTTTTATCGGTTTCATTGGATTGAGTTTCCTTATCAAGCCGGCTCTCAATTTACTCTTTGGCGTTAAACGTACCGTAAGTTCGATTAACCGCAAAAAATTACTTGAAAAAAGGCACAGGGAACGTTTGCGCCAGAGCCGTCGACCCATAACCATACACAAGCACTACTATCAACAGACCCGTTTGCCGGCCCCACACCATCGCCAGCAGCATCCACATACACGTCTCCACCAGCGGCGACCACAGCATCAGCAACATCGTCGCCATCGCCAGTCGAGACATTTTAATCCTTTATTGCCTCAGCTTAAACGTAAATTTAAAGAGGATACATTTGTGGTTGGTTCAAATTTTTTCTATTAGATACGAAAGGATTGCTGCTATTGGCTTACAAGAGCTAATACAAAAATCGAAAACTTAAAGAGCGACCTAATGTTTTCCACGGAGATAAAATGTTTTATTCATAAATGTTTATTTAGTGATGGCAATAAGAAAATTTTATAAAAGAAATGGCATTAATAAAATTAAAAATTAATTATTAAACTGTGTTTATATGTTATTGGGATAAAGTGTCCGAAACCCCAGCATCGAGACCAGTTAAGATACGATTTTCAGGATACGTATTGCCAGGAGAGAAGTTTGAAGAGCATGGTAACGCAAACGCTATAGAGCTAGCAAAAATACATTAGGTTAGGTTCAAGTGGCAGTCTGCCATCAACCTCACTTAGACGTTTTCGTCCATTGTGCTACCGTAGGAACAGAAGAATGAAGATGCCTCCTTGTTTCTACCGTTGAACCATCCAGATCGCTTTAAAAAACCCAACAACTTGCGAATGTTTACATCCGCTAAATCAGACAGGTTCTCAAAGAATTGAGAACCTAAAGTGGAACTCCTTCTAACTGCTAGTGCGGGACACACACACACAGATGGTGTTCTATTGTCTCGTCTTCTTCGATGTCCTCAAGCTTCTGCAAAAGTCGTTGCTGGCATTCTTTAGTCTGTCAGCATGTTTTCCGATTATACAGTGACTTGTCATGACGGACACAATGACTGTTCAAGCCAATGACAGCAAAGCAATAGACCTCTTCAAGTGTAGATGAGGGCACATAGTTTTGGAAATCTCACAGCCCCCTCTTTATGACCATCTATCACTCGTTACCCTTCAAGCCTGGTCCTGAAAACTTAGCTAACATGTCGCTAGAGGCATACCCACAGATTCCAGTATCCCTGGAGTGTGTAAGGTAGTTCCTAGTCTCGCAAGCTCGTTTACTTTAGAATTCCCCGGGATATCTCTGTGGCCCGGTACCCAGAACAGATGAATTTTGAACTGTTAATCCATCTCGTTGTGAGATCTGTGACATTCGGGGGCGGTTTTAGTGTTCAAAAATATGTTCTCCACTGATTTAATGGCTGTCTGAGAAGATATTTATGCCAATCGCCGTAATGACATTATATCTTAGCCATTCCACCACTTCCTCAATTCAAGGATCTCTGATTCATACACACTGCAGAGGTCGGGTAACCTCTTCGATATGATTAGTTCTAGATCTTTAGAGTACACCCCAAAGCTCACCTGGTCGTTTAGTTTGGAACCATCCGTATAAAAGTCTATCTAACTTCTATTACCAGGGATATGGTAGTTCCAATCGGTTCTATCAGAAATAGTGGTACAGTAATTTTTATCAAAAAGCGGCTCAGGTAGGGTGTAATCCACACTGCTTGGAACATCGGATATTGTTTCGAGGATAACACAGTGTCCGTAGCCGCCACATGACCAATGAGAAAGCTCCCTTAACCTCACGGCAGTGGTCGCTGCAATTTGGGTAGCCACAAAGCCCAATGGCATAAGATGTAGCATTAAATTCAGTTCATCAGATGGTGTCGTCCTCAGTGCGGCTGTGATGCGCAAACAAGCCACCCTTTGGATCCGGTTAAGTATTGAGCAGTAGATGGATTTTTTAAGCGCCGTCCACCAGACCACATCACCATATAGCATAGTAGGTCTGACAACTGCAGTAGATACCCAATGCATGACACGCGGTCTAAATCCCCAACTTTTGCCAATGGCTCTCTTGCAGGTGTATAGGGTGGCCTTTTTTGCCCTTTCCAAAATGTTGGATTTGAAGTTCAAATTACTGTGAAGCAAAACATCCAGGTTCTTTGCGCTTTCTGTAAATGGAACATTCTCTCCACCCAAGGTGACAGGTTCCACTGTAGGCAACTTGTATTTCCTGCTGAAAAGAACTACTTCTGTCTTGCACGGATTTATACCCAGACCACTTTCGGTAGCCACTTTGCTGTTGCACGTGGGGCTTCCAGAAGTACATATCTTAGAGTGCTGGGAAACTTTCCCCTAACCGCAATTGCCACGGCATAGCAAACATATATAACACTGCAGGATTTAGGACTGATTCCAAACCAGTGATTTCACCGGTTTTCAGTTTTTAATGACTAATCGCCGAACTATCCATATGACAGGTGATTTTAACATGGATATGTCATAGGAGTGGGTCAATAATTTCCATCCGTTCATTTCACCGGTTTGAAACACTGGTCATTTAAGCGATTTTGATTGAATTTTGTCCAAAAAAAAACACACACATCATCAAAATATCTTACAAATTTTGCTGTATTATTTTACAATATTCGTCTCTTAAGTCAAAAGAGAGGGCTTGTAAGAACTTAAGAATAAAAATTGGGAGATCGCTTTAGACGAGTATATCGAGGTGTTACAAACGGAATGACTAGATTAGTATACCCCCTTCCTATAGTGGTGGGTATAAAAATTGTGAAAATTAAATGGTGGTATGTGTTTTGTTGTTGTTGCATGTGCATTCTTTTGCATTTGCACTGGACAGCGAAAGCAAACAGTTTTTATTCCCACCACAATAGGATGGGGGTGTACTAGTCTAGACATTCCGTTTGTAACGACCCGAAATATTGATCTTGGACCCCATAAAGTATATATATATTCTGGATCGTCTCAACATTCTGAGTCTATTTAGCCATATCGGTCCATCTATCCGTCCACCTGTCTGTCGAAATCACGACAGCGGTCGATCGCGTAAAGCCAGCCGCTTTAAATTTCGCATAGATACTTCTCATTAACCTATGCCATTGGGGATTGGAAATTAGTCATATCCGTTCAGATTTGGATATAGCCCCATATAAACTGATCCCCGATTTTACTTCTTGAAACCCTAGGAACCTCAATCTTCATCCGATATAGGACCGAAGCGGTCCACAAGCAGATATAGCCCCCATCTAAACCGATCTCCTGACTTGACTTCTTGAGCCCTTATAAGCCGCAATTTTTATCCGATTTGACATGTAGTCTTTTGTTATGACTTCAAAAAACTGTGCCAAGTACGGCCAAAATCACTCTATAACCTAATATAGCTCCCATGTAAATCGGTTTCTCGATCATCCTTGGTTCCTAGAAGCTTTACTTTATCTGGTTTGACTGAAGTTTGGTATGTAGACTAAAGTTATGCCCTTCAACTTAATTTATTTTGTATACATTTTTAACAGAATCCATTGTGGTGGGTTCCCCCAGCTTCGACCCACTGTGGTACAGGATATCATAACTTAAGAAATTTGTTTGTAACACCCAGAAGGAAGAGAGCTCGACCCATTGATAAGTACACTGATCGACTCAGAATGTCGATCAGTGTACTCTGTCCATGTTAATTTGTGTACAAAGTACACAATTTTTCATCCGATCGCCTTTAAATTTGACACAAGCATATTTTAGGGCCTAAAGACGAAGCCTATTGGAATTGGAAAAAATCGGTTCAGATTTGGATTTAGCTCCCATATATATGTTCGTCCGATTTGGACTAATATTGGAATATTGTGGTCATTTGTTAACCGATTCTATCGAAATTTGGCTGGAAGGATTTTCTTATGAATCTTAATATTACTCGTGAATTTCATACAAATCGGTTCAGATTAAGATATAGCTGCGATATATATATATCGCCATATTTTCACTTCTAGAGCCACTGCAAGCGCATTTATTGACCAATCTTTCCTAAATTTTGTCCAACACTTTCCTCGATGACTACCACAGAAGTTTGCTCGACATCGGTTCAGATATATATATATATATATGTTCGTCCGATTTTGAGAAATATTACAATAAAGTGCTCACTTGTTAACCGATTCTCTGGAAATTTTGTCAGGAAGGATTTTCTCTTGGCTCTCGACATTGCTGGTGAATTTCATAGAAGTCGGTTTAAATTTTCATATAGCTGTCATATATGTATTTAGCTACTAGAGCCACTGCAAGCACATTTATTGAACAATTGCACAACGCTCCTGCATGACTACCACAATACCTAAGAAGTTTGGTCGAAATCGGTTCTGATTTAGATATAGCTCACATATATATATGTGTTTCTCAGATTTTGGCTAATTTGCAATAATGTTGTCAGTTATCAACCGTAGTTATTACAGTCTGAACATATTTGCTCGAAATTTGACACAGATTTTTTAATAATCCGTCTAAAAACATCTGCGAGGTGCATCAAAATTGGTTCAAAATTAGAAATAGATATTATTAGAACCTATATGGTAGGTGTAGGTTTGAACTTTCCTTACTGGTTTTATTCTTCCGAATGCGTGATTTGGTGAGAATGTGTAGGAAAAAGCGGAGATGTCCACATTGGGTAGACACTTTGCCGATATTTTCAAATATCTTATATATAAAAATAAACTTGTGTTTGTTTGTAGGTTTGTTTGTTTGTTTGTACGTATGTTTGTGTGTACCTTATAGACTCAGAAACGGCTGAATTGATTTTCTTGAAATTTTCACAGATGGTGCATAATGACCCCGTGGTGAAAATGGGGTACTACATTTGTTGATATCTGAAGGGGTGGCGGACTCTCTCCCTTACCCTACTTTTCAGAAACGCCAGATCTCAGAGATGGGTAGTGCGATTTAAGCGAAATTTTGTGTGCTTTCATATAGTACCCTAAAAATAAAAATTTGGTATCCAAAATTTCGGATGGGGTACCTAGGGGGGCCGCCCCACCCTGGGCCGCCCATCCCCCAGAACACCCCCCAAGCCGGTCATGTTTGCCGACTGTGGAAATATGGGGCTCAAATTAAAGATATGTGGGAGTAGACCACGTATCTGATATCAACATTAGGGGCCAACTGTCTAGCGGATGTCCCACCACCATAACAACCCCCAAATAGGACGTATTTGCTCACCAAGACAATTTGGGTCTTAAAGAGAGGTGAACTAAATATTCATAGTTTTTAGGGCCAATACCCCAAACCGGACATATTTGCTGACTTTTGCAATAAGGAGTTTAAATGATACTAGAAAACGAATTTCATATCCAATTTTGAGGGCAATGGCAATATGGGGTTCAAATAAATTATATATAGATATATGAGAATAGAGCACGTTGCTGATATATTTTCCGGGCCTAGATTTGGGGGACCACCCCAATCCCCAATACACCCCTAATTCAGGCATATTTGCCGACCATGTCAATCTGGAGCTTAAATGAAAGGTATTGGGGGGTAGAGCAAGAATTGATACCCATTTTCGGGAACAATTTTCTGGGGTTCTACCCCTTTCCCAAAATACCCCACAAACAGCAATTTTTTAGTGACCATCGCAATATGGGGCTCAAATCAAGGTATTTTGGAGTAGAATACGAATTTGATATTCAAATGTAGGGCCATGTATTTAGGGCATCACCCCTTTCCCAAAACACCCCCAAAGGCCCAAAGGGAAAAAATTTTTCGACCATGTCAATATGTGGCTCAAATGAAAGGTATTTGAGATTAGAAAACGAATTTGATAACCTATTTTGGGGCCATGTGTTTGGAGGACGCCTCATCCTGTATACTCCTCTTAAGCCAATGGTAATATGGGGTTTAAATAAATGGTATTTGAGAGAAGATATTTTTTCAGGGCCAAGTATCTGGGGGACCACCTCTCCCCCGAAAACACCACTAAATCAGACATCATGAGAATATCAGGCTGAAATGAAGTATTTTAAGAATAGGGTACACCTTACATCCAAACTTAAATTCGTAGACCAATAAAGATCATATGGGATTCAGATAAAGGCACTTATATTGTTAAACTGTTAGTCAAGCGATATACCATTTTCGTAGCATGGTATTTCACTAAAAGATCTTTAATTGTCGAAAATAAATATTCCAAGGAAACTTTTGTTCCATATAAAGTAAAAGAAGGCGCAGCGGAGCGGGCCCGGGTCAGCTAGTTTCATATAAAAAATAAAAATTTGTGAAAAGGTCAGGACTAGCTTTACAACGCAATGTCCAAGCTGAAATCAAAATTGTAAAGTTTGGCCAGATTATTTACGTAAAACAAAAATAAGCTCAAAATGAAAAAAAAAAATCAAATCTAAAATTCAAATCGAGATTATCATAAAAACCGAAAGGTAACGTTTAACATTTTTGTTTTTTTGTACATTCTATACGAATATCTCCTCAAAATATTAAGAATACATTTTGGCCACATTTTTTGATGAAAATACCCAAAATCCCTATACGGGGGAAAGATGGTTGCGAAATTGGCATTTCTTAGTAAAATGGCCGTGGAGGCTTCAATTCTTAAATGGGGTATAAATGTTTTTGCGTGTAATTAAAAATAATAAATTATGAAAGTGGGGGTGTCTGCTTTGCGTTTTGAGAACTCACAAGGTTTTTTTTCGTGAAAAAAATGTGTCAATATTGTACTTCTTATAGCTACTACAAGGTTTTTAAAAGAGGGACGCTACAAAAGTAGACCGATAGGGACAGCAAACGAATCCATATTTTTGCAGCTCTTTTGATATTACTCTTCAGTAGGGTTTACAATTTCGTGATGGAAAAATACCCGAGACAATTAAAAACAAGTAAAAAGGCGTTAAGTTCGGCCGGGCCAAACTTTGGATACCCACCACCTCGGGTATATATGTAAACCACCTTTCATCAAAATTCGGTGAAAATTTCATACTTAATGTACCATATCAGTTATATCAAAATATGTTCCGATTTCGACCAAATACTAAAAGGTACAGTAGCTATATTTGAAAATAAACCGATCTGAACCAAACACAACACGGATGTTGAAAAGCCTTACATAAGTCACTGTATCAAATTTCAGTGAAATCGGATTATAAATGCGCCTTTTATGGGGCCAAGACTTTAAATCGAGATATAGGTCTACATTGCAGCTATATCCAAATCTGGACCGATTAGGGCCAAGTTGCACAAAAATGTCGAAGAGACTGACACAAAGCCCTGTCTCAAATTTCAGCGACATCGGACAATAAATGCGTCTTTTATGGGCCCAAAACCTAAAACCTAGATATCGGTCTATATGGCAGCTATATCCAAATGTGGACTGATCTGTGCGATATTGCAGAAGTATGTCAAGAGGCTTAACTTAATTCACTGTCCTTAATTTCGGCAACATCGGACAATAAATCAAGAAATCGGTCTATATGGCAGCTATATCCAAATCTGAACCGATCTGGGCCAAATTGAAAAAAGCAAAATCGGATAATAAATGTGGCTTTTGTGGGCCTAAGACCCTAAATTTAAGGATCGGTCTATATGGCAGCTATATCCAAATCTGAACCGATCTGGTCCAAATTAACGAAGGATGTCGAAGGGCCTAACACAACTCACTGTCCCAAATTTGAGCGAAATCGGATAATAAATGTGGCTTTTGTGGGCCAAAGGCCCTAAATCGGCGGATCGGTCTATATGACAGCTATATCAAGATATGGTCCGATATAGCCCATCTTCGAACTAAACCTGCTTATGGACAAAAAAACACTCTATGCAAAATTTCAGCTCAATATCTCTATTTTTAAAGACTGTAGCGTGATTTCAACAGACAGACCGATAGACGGACGGACATGTTTAGATTGTCTTAGATTTATGCTGATCAAGAATATATGTACTTTATAGGGTCGGAAATGGATATTTCGATGTGTTGCAAACGGAATGACAAAATGAATATACCCCCATCCTTCGGTGGTGGGTATAAAAATTAAAATTTACTACCGAAATTCGGAGTCAGTGGCATCAACGTTAAGAGCGCCACGATGAGACTTATCTCTGGATGAATGGCTTCGTCAAAAGCAAATTATGCGTACTCCATGAGTTATGAGCGGTTTATGGGCCGGTGACGTCATTGGGCCATATTTTTGCGTGATGATCAAGATCAGCACGTTACTGAGAATGTAAATTGCTACCGTTTAGTGATAACAAAATATTTTTGGCCCCAATTGGGTGATATGGACTAAGAAGACATGTGGTTCCAACAAGATGGCGCCACAAGCCACGCAGCTAATGTCATAATCACTTTTTCGAAAACCAGGTTTGAAGAACGTGTTATCTCACAAAGGTCCGCCTCAGTCGTGCGATTTGACACCTTTAGCCTTTCTCCTGTTGGGTCTATGTCTGTGGCCTATACCAACAAGTCAGCAATGATTAATAGCCTTCGCATGAATATCGAACGCGAAATTGCAGCAGTATCGGCCGATTTATGCTTGAAACCCGTCGAAAATTGGATTCAGCGTGCCCGTGGTGACCATGCAAAAGAAATCGAGTTCCATACATAATGGCATCGAACATACTTTTACTGAAATAAAGAATTTCATTGATAACCACCACCATTTTTGTTTTATTTAAAAAATGTTTGTTGCGCTCCTATTGAAAACCCCAATATGAACAATCTTTCAAAAGTGAACTGGCTTGGTTTAAATTAATTCACATTATCGTGAGTGCACTGTACGCCCTATCCTTTGGTGATGTATACATACAAAATTTGTTCGTAGTTTGTTAAAACTTTAAAAGCAAGTACATTTGTGTTAAATTTTATATTGCCGTCTCCATTTTTTTGGCTAAGGTCTAAGTAAAATTATTTTTCTCCAACTCATTGCATAAAGCAAGCTCCAAAATGTACCACATGTAGTGCGAAATATACGTTTTCTTTCAACCGTAGCAAGATTTGTTAATTACCTTTAGACTTATATCATTAATACCAAATTTCGTAATTATATGTTAGCTCCCTCCGTTCGCTGTGGATTAAGATGTATGTACCTGCAAATGCAAATTTGCGCACGAACATTTCACAATGAACAGCGGGATACTTCTCTCATATTAATGAGTGTTGTCTGATTCAAATTCAAGGACAATGAAGAAGAACCCTCTTTTTATAGGCAGTCCAGACGGTGTGCTGTAGGGCGATACCTCTTTGAGAAGAAGTAGTTAAATGGCTCTGATAGCACTTTTATTGAAATGGCATAGTATCAACTCTGAAATTTTTTCTGATGCTCTCGCCAGGATTCGAAGCTGGGCGGGCATGATCATATGGTGGCCTCCAATTAGCTATTTTGAGCTATTTTGAGCTGGGCACTAATCGCTCTTTTAGTACAATACTCTACTCTGCAATATAAAAAGGAAGATTGTATTTAGCATATTTATACCCTACACCATCATTGTGGCACAGGGTATTGTGCATTTGTTTGTAATACCCAGAAGGAAGCGAGCTAGACCCATTGATAAGTATAAAGATCTGTCTGGCTGTCTGTTCGTCTGTCCATGTTAATTTGTTTTGCAAATTAAATGTCGAAATTTTCATCCGATCTTCTTCAAGTTTGGAACACACACTTTTTTGGAGTAAAGACAGAGTCAATTGAAGTTTGAAAATATGGGTTCAGATTTGGATATAGCTCGCATATATACGTTCGTCCGATTTCGGCTTATGTTGCAATAAAGTGGTCATTAGTTAACCGATTATATCGAAATTTGGTAAGAAGGATTTCCTCTTGACTCTCGCCATTACTGGTGAATTTCAAAACAAGTAAAAGCGTGCTAAGTTCGGCCGGGCCGAATCTTATATACCCTCCACCATGGATCGCATTTGACAAGTTCTTTTCCCGGCATCTCTTCTTAGGCAAAAAAAAGGATATAAGAAAAGATTTGCTCTGCTATTAGAGCGATATCAAGATATGGCCCGGTTTGGACCACAATTAAATTATATGTTGGAGACCTGTATAAAATGTCAGCCAATTCGAATAAGAATTGCGCCCTTTGTGGGCTCAAGAAGTCAAATAGAGAGATCGATTTATATGGGAGCTGTATCGGCCTATAGACCGATTCAGACCATAATAAACACGTATGTTAATGGTCATGAGAGAATCCGTCGTACAAAATTTCAGGCAAATCGGATAACAATTGCGACCTCTAGAGGCTCAAGAAGTCAAGATCCCAGATCGGTTTATATGGCAGCTATATCAGGTTATGAACCGACTTGTACTTTATTTGACATAGTTGTTGAAAGTAACAATAAAAAAAGTCTTGCGAAATTTCAGCCAAATCGGATAGAAATTGAGCCCTCTAGAAGCTCAAGAAGTCAAGACCCCAGATATGTTTATATAACAGCTATATCAGGTTATGAACCGATTTGAACCATATTTGGCACAGTTGTTGGATATCATAACAAAATACTACGTGCCAAAATTCATTTAAATTGGATAAGAATTGCGCACTCTAAAGGCTCAAGAAGTCAAGACCCAAGATCGGTTTATATGACAGCTATATAAGGTTATAGACCGATTTGAACCATACTTGGCACAGTTGTTGGATAATGTAACAAAACACGTCGTGCAAAATTTCATTTCAATCGGATAAGAATTGCGCACTCTAGAGGCTCAAGAAGTCAAGGTTAAGGACATGGCTAGATCGACATAAAATTTTACGACGATCAAGAATATATATACTTTATGGGGTCTCAGACGAATATTTCGAGTAGTTACAATCAGAATGACGAAATTAGTATACCCCCCATCTTATGGTGGAGGGTATAAAAATCGGTTCCGATTTAGATATCGCTCTCATATATATATCGCCCGGTTTTCACTCCTAGAGCCTGAAAAATCTTCCCAAACTTCTGTAGAACGCTTTCCTCGAAATCGGTTCAGATTTGCCCGAAATCGGTTCAGATTTAGATATAGCTCCCATATATATGAGATGGAATTTTGAGAAATATTGTAATAAAGTGCTCATTTGATAACCGATTCTCTCGAAATTCAGCAGGAAAGATTTAGATATAGCTGCCGTATATGTATTTCGTCCATTTTTATATCCTCCACCATAGGATGGGGGGTATACTAATTTCGTCATTCTGTTTGTAACTACTCGAAATATTCGTCTGAGACCCCATAAAGTATATATATTCTTGATCGTCGTGAAATTTTATGTCGATCTAGCCATGTGCGTCCGTCTGTCCGTCCGTCCGTCCGTCTGTCTGTCGAAAGCACGCTAACTTCCGAAGGAGTAAAGCTAGCCGCTTGAAATTTTGCACAAATACTTCTTATTAGTGTAGGTCGGTTGGTATTGTAAATGGGCTATATCGGTCCATAACCTGATATAGCTGCCATATAAACCGATCATGGGTCTTGACTTCTTGAGCCTCTAGAGTCCGCAATTCTTATCCGCTTGGAATGAAATTTTGCACGACGTGTTTTGTTATGATATTCAACAAATGTGCTGAGTATGGTTCAAATCGGTCCATCTTTTGATATAGCTGCCATATAAACCGATCTTGGGTCTTGACTTCTTAAGCCTCTATAGTGCGCAATTCTTATCCGATTGGAATGAAACTTTGCACGAAGTATTTTATTATGATATCCAACAACTGTGCCAAGTATGGTTAAAATCTCTTCATAACCTGATATATCTGCAATATAAACCGATCTGGGATCTTGACTTCTTGAGCCTCTAGAGGTCGTAATTATTATCCGATTTGCCTGAAATTTTGTACGACGGATCCCCTCATGACCATCAGCATACGTGTTTATTATGGTCTGAATCGGTCTATAGCCTGATACAGCTCCCATATGAATCGATCTCTCAATTTTACTTCTTGAACCCCCGAAGGGCGCAATTCTTATTCGAATTAGCTTACATTTTAAACAGGTCTCCAACATATAATTTAATTGTGGTCCAAGCCGGACCATATCTTGATATCGCTCTAATAGCAGAGCAAATCTTTTCTTATATCCTGTTTTGCCTAAGAAGAGATGCCGGGAAAAGAATCGACAATGCGATCCATTGTGGAGGGTATATAAGATTCGGCCCGGCCGAACTTTGCACGCTTTTACTTGTTCACTACTTGAGCCGCTGCAATCATATTTATTGACCAATATTGCCAAAAGTTTGCACAAACCTTTTCTCGACGACTACCACAATATCCAAAATTGAAATCGGTTAAAATTTAGATATAGCTCCCATATAAATGTTCGTACTATTTGGGGAAATATTGCAAAAAAAAGTGCTCACTTGTTAACCGATTGTCTCGACATTTGGCAGGAACTCTAGACATTGCTGGTGAATTTCACAGAAATCGGTTCAGATTCTGATATAGCTGCCATATATGTAATTCGCCCGATTTTCACTTCTAAAGCCACTGCAATCGCATTTATTGACAAATCTTCCCAAAGTTTTGTACAACGCTTTTCTCAACAACTACCACAATATCTGAGAAGTTTGCTTGAAATCGGTTCAGATTTAGATATAGCTCCGATATATATGTTCGTCAGATATTGGGTAATTTGCAATAATGTTGTCATTTGTCCGTTTGAACATATTTGCACTAAATTTGATACGGATTGTTTAATAACCCATATGAAAACATCCGGCGAGGTCCATCAAATTTGGTTCAGAATTTGATATAGCACCCACTTTGTACTTATAGGGTAGGTATAGGGTATGCTACAGTCGGCACTGCCCGACTTTTGCCTTTCCTTACTGGTTTTAGCATATTTTTGCGTATTTCTGCATATATTTTGGAAATATTTTGTATATCTTTAATATTCTCTAAAAAAAAACTAATTTTTTCCGTCAAAAAAATTATCCAAAATTCGAAAATAGAGTTCTATCTGATCAAAAACGCATTTTGCATAAAATTCCGGACACTAGTCATTTGGAAACTCTATTGATGTGAATTAGTTTTTGTCGTTTTTTTATACCCTCCACCATAGGATAGAGGTATACTTATTTCGTCATTCTGTTCGTAACACCTCGAAATATGCGTCTAAGACCCCATAAAATATATATATTATTAATCATGATGACATTTTAAGTCGATCTAGCCATGTCCGTCCGTCTGTCTGTCGAAAGCATGCTAACTTTCGAAGGAGTAAACTCTTGAGAGAGCAATTCCCGTCCGATTTGACTGAAATTTTGCACGTGGTGTGTTGGTGTCACTTCCAATCACTGTGCTAAGTACGATTTAAGTCGGTTAATAACCTGGTATAGCTGCCATTTAAACCGATAGTGGATCTTGACTTCGTGAGCCCCTAGAGGACGCATTTCTCATCCGATTTGGATGGTATTTGACATTAGGTGTTTTGTTATGATTTTCAATGACTGTGCTTAGTATGGTGCAAATCGGTAGCTAACATGATATAGCTGCCATACAAACCGATCTGGGATCTTGACTTCTTGAGCAGCTAGAGGGCGCAGTTATTATCCAATTTGGCTGAATATTTGTACAACGGCTTCTCCCATGCCCTTCATCATGAGAAATATGGTCTGAATCGATGCATAGCTTGATACAACTCCCATATAAACCTATCTTCCGATTTTGCTTTTTGATCTCCTACAAGCGCAATTTTTACTATAAAGCCCCAACTATTGGGTTGCCCAAAAAGTAAATGCGGATTTTTCATATAGTCGGCGTTGACAAATTTTTTCACAGTGACTCTGTAATTGCATCTGTCAGTTATCAGCTGTTACTTTTAGCTTGCTTTAGAAAAAAAGTGTAAAAAAAGTATATTTGATTAAAGTTCATTCTAAGTTTTATTAAAAATGCATTTACTTTCTTTTAAAAAATCCGCAATTACTTTTTGGGCAACCCAATATATAAAACTTGCTATAGCTCCAATCGCCTAACAGTTCTTATTCATTATTCTTTGTTTGCCAAAAAAGAGATAAAAGAGATAAAGAACTCGGCAAATGCTATCCATGGTGGAGGGTTTATAACATTCGGTCTGGCCGAACTTAGCACGCTCTTATTTGTTTAAGTTTCATAGCAATGGTGTATTGAAACCCATTCTTGTAAATAAGAAACACTAGTCTGCAAAAGCATAAAACAGCATTGGAAGGGGAATTACAAACGTTGCTACAGTAACAACAACATGAATACATTCGGAGTTAAATCAAATTCGCTTTTAGTCGAATAAATACATATTTCCTTGACAGGTTTTTTTTTTGTGTTGAGCTACTTGTGTTTGTTCCTTCAAAATATGTGCTCGTAACTAAGAAAAGATTTATAACCATAACACAGTGGGTGTTGGCAAAACGGCAAACGGAACTCTGGAAGGGGAGTAAACTTTTTGTTGATTTCCTTTTTATGGAAGAAGGAAATCAGCAATGGGTGTGATTGAAATGTGTTGGTAGAAGTTATATCAATTTAGGGATTTTCAATAGGAACTCGATGGTATTTTTGGTGTGAAAGATTTTTGTTGAAAATAATTGATTTTTGTGATTATTTATGATATGTGTGGTATACGCACATGTAGCATTATGCTTACACGCAAAAAAATAATTCCTTTGCCATAAAGGAAATTTTTGCCAAGTAAACTTCTTTTCTGAAAAACGTTAAACTTTGTTTAAGATAAAATTACATGTTTTCATACCCACCACCATAGGATGGGGCTATACTAATCCAGTCATTCCGTTTGTAACACAACGAAATATTTGCACAGATACTTTATATGGATGTAGGTCGTTAAGGATTGCAAATGGTATAGGTGCCATATAAACCGATCTCCCGATTTGACTTCTTGAGCCCATGGAAGCCACAACTTTTGTCCGATTTGGCTGAAATTTTGCAAATAGTGTTCCGTTTGACTTCCAACAACTGTGTAAAGTAAGGTCCGAATCGGTTTATAAATTGATATAGCTCCCATATGAACCGATCTCCCGATTTGAATTCTTGAGCACCTGGAAGCCTCAACCGATTTGACTGAAATTTTGAACATGGTGTTCTGTTATGACTCCCAACAACTCTGCTAAGTACGGTTTAAATTGGTCAAGAAAATGATATAGCTCCCATATAAACCGATCTCCCGATTTGACTTCTTAAGCCCTTACCAGCCTCGATTTGTATGCGATATGGCTGAAATTTTGCATATAGTGTTCTGTTATAACCCTCAACAACTGCGCCAAGTACGGTCCAAGTCGATCTATAACTAGATATAGTTCCCATATTTTAACAGAATCCATGTGATGGGTTCCCAAGATTCGGCCCGGCCGAACTTAGCACGCTTTTACTTGTTTGCGATAAATTCTTTCAAGAATTTGAGACAAATATAACGTTTTTATACTCACCACCGAAGGATGGGGGTATATTCATTTTGTCATTCCGTTTGCAACACATCGAAATATCCATTTCCGACCCTATAAAGTATATATATTCTTGATCAGCGTAAAAATCTAAGACGATCTAGACATGTCCGTCCGTCTGTCTGTTGAAATCACGCTACAGTCTTCAAAAATTGAGATATTGAGCTGAAACTTTGCACATATTCTTTTTTTGTCCATAAGCAGGTTAAGTTCGAAGATGGGCCAAATCGGACTATATCTAGATATAGCCCCTATATAGACCGATCCGCCGATTTAGGGTTTTAAGCCCATAAAAGCCACATTTATTATCCGATTTTGCTGAAATTTCGGACAGTGAGTTGTCTTAGGCCCTTCGACATCCTTCGCCAGTTTGGCCCAGATCGGTTCAGTTTTGGATATAGCTGCCATATAGACCGATCCTCCGATTTAGGGTCTTAGGTCCGTAAAAGCCACATTAATTGTCCGATTTTGCTGAAATTTGGGACAGTGAGTTGTCTTAGGCCCTTCGACATCCTTCGCCAATTTGGCTCAGATCGGTCCAGTTTTGGATATAGCTGCCATATAAACCGATCCTCCGATTTAGGGTCTTAGACCCATAAAAGCCAGATTAATTGTCCGATTTTGCTGAAATTTGGGACAGTGAGTTGTCTTAGGCCCTTCGACATCCTTTGCCAATTTGGCCCAGATCGGTCCAGTTTTGGATAAAGCTGCCATATTGACCGATCGTCCGATTTAGGGTCTTTGGCCCATAAAAGCCACATTTATTATCCGATTTTGCTGAAATTTGGGACAGTGAGTTGTCTTAGGCCCTTCGACATCCTTCGCCAGTTTGGCCCAGATCGGTCCAGTTTTGGATATAGCTGCAATATAGACCGATCGTCCGATTTAGAGTCTTTGGCCCATAAAAGCCACATTTATTATCCGATGTCGCCGAAATTTGGGACAGTGAGTTGTGATAAAACTTTCGATATTATTTTTCAATTTGGCTCAGATCGGTCCAGATTTGGATATAGCTGCAATATAGACCGATCTCTTGATTTAAGGTTTTGTGGCCATAAAATGCGCATTTATTGTCCGATTTCGCCGAAATTTGGGACAGTGAGTTGTGTTAGGCTCTTCGACATGTATCTGCAACTTGGTCGAAATCGGTCCAGACCGACATCTCGATTTAAAGTCTTGGCCCCATAAAAGGCGCTTTTATAATCCGATTTCACTAAAATTTGACACTGTGACGTATGCTAGGCTTTTCGACGTCCGTGTCGTTTATGGTTCAGAGCGGTTTATTTTTAGATATAGCTATTAAAAAGAGCAAAATTTTGTTTTAGACAGATGAACAATGACTTGTATTTATTAGTATTTGGTCCAAATCGGAACATATTTCTATATAGCTGCTAGGGGTCATAAGGTATGCATTTTTCCCCGGATTTGACGAAAGGTGGTTTATATATATACCCGAGGTGGTGGGTATCCAAAGTTCGGCCCGGCCGAACTTAACGCCTTTTTACTTGTTTACCCTGACAATGTCTTTCATTCTTGACATATATAGAACATGTTATTCGGGATTTTAACTATTTTTTCTTTATTTACAAATTCATTTAACATCAAACGTTTAAAATGGATTGCGCATATTGAAAATGATGCCAAGTTCAATAAAATTTTGTAACATAACTCAATCTCAAATTTTTACGATTAAGTTGATAATTCAAACTTTTTCAGAATATCCTGGCGAGACTATCAGAAAAAATTTTAAGCGGTGGTTTTTCCCTCCTAATGCTGGCAACATTTGTGAGGTACTACACCATGTAAAACTTCTCTCCAAAGAGGTGTCGCACTGCGGCACGCCATTCGGACTCGGCTATAAAAAGGAGGCCCCTTATATATACATGTTATGATACACAATTTTATTACAAGGCTTCGCTTTTTCGCACAATTCCATTATGATTTTGTATTATGATCTGCTGTATTCGTTATGCTATATATAAAACAATACATAATATTGATGTAGGTCGTTGGTGATTGCAAATGGGACATATCGGTTCAGATTGGGATATAGCTCCCATATAAACCGATCTCCCGATTTGACGTCTTGAGCCCCTGGAAGCCTCAATTTTCATCTGATTTGGCTGAAATTTTGCAAATACTGTTGTGTTATAACTTCAAACAAGTGTGGTTTGACAGAAGTTGGTATGTAGAATTAAATTATGCCCTTCAACTAAAACTTTTTTTGTATAAATTTTTAGCAGAATCCATGGTGGTAGGTTGCCAAGGTTCAGCCCGGCCGAACTTAGCACACTTTTACTTGTTGCACTTAAGGCGAAATTTTAAAATGTTTCACTTTCCGAGTTTACCATCCGCACTCATCCGTGCGTAAGCATGTGTCTTTACAAGTGAAGAGCACACAATTGCAATTATTTGCAAGCCTATGGCTTTTGCTAAATTGGCACACATTTTGCTAAAACATCAAACATTTTCTGTTTTTATACCCTCCACCATAGGATGGGAGTATACTAATTTCGTCATTCTGTTTGTAACTCCTCGAAATATTCGTCTAAGACCCCATAAATTAAATATATTCTTGATCGTCATGATATTTTAAGTCGATCTAGCCATGCCCGTCCGTCTGTCTGTCAAAGGCACGATAACTTTCGGAGGAGTTAAGATATCTGCTTGAAATTTTGCACGAATACTTCTTATAAGTGTAGGTCGGTTGGGTATGTAAATGGGCTATATGGGTCCATGTTTTGATATAGCTGCCATATAAACCGATCTGGGATTTTAACTTTTTGAGCCACTAGAGGAAATTTGGCATGAGATGTTTTGTTATAGATTCCAACAACTGTATCAATTATGGTTCAAATCAGTCCATAACCTGACAAAGCTGTCATATAAACTGATCTGGGATTTTGACTTCTTGAGCCACTAGAGGGCGTAATTTTTATCCGATTTGGCTGAAATTTTGTACAACGGCTACTCTCATGACCTTCAATATACGTGTCAAATATGGTCTAAATATGTCTTCAGCCTGATACAGCTCCCCTATAAACTGATCTCCCTAATTTACTTTTTGAGCCCCTAAAAGGCCCAATTCTTATTTGATTTCGCTGAAATTTTTCACATAGACTTCTACTGTGGTCTCCAACACTCGCTTGAATTAGA
Organism: Stomoxys calcitrans; assembly: GCF_963082655.1. NCBI lineage: Eukaryota > Metazoa > Arthropoda > Insecta > Diptera > Muscidae > Stomoxys > Stomoxys calcitrans. Next base: position 157,979,307 of record NC_081552.1, on the reverse strand, counting down.
TTAGCAATTCTTTTATTTTATCTTTTGTTTGTCTAAAAAGAGATACCGGGAAAGAACTCGACAAATGCGATCAATTGTGGAGGGTATATAAGATTCAGCCCGCCCGAACTCAGTACGCTTTTACTTGTTTCATATATCAAAGAGTTTAAAATAGCTTAAAGGTGTCATAAATGTTTCCTAAAAACTTTAAGTTTCGTCTTGTCTTTCAATTTAAGCACCATAACGTACATGTTTTCTGATTTTATAATTTTTTAACGATTTTATATAACAGCAGACAAAATATATAAAAGAATCATTTAAATGCTTTTGTGGCAAATGTTTCAATAGTTTCATTCAAAAGTTGAAAAATTTTAATTTAATATCAGCAGACAGTGTTTGCTGGTATCAGCAGACTAATTTCTCTGGGTGTGCCAAAATATCGATCGGCGATTTGAAAGCTCGGCAGCTGGTCCGATTTGGACCATAACAGATTGAATGTTGGAGGCCACAGTAAAAGTCATTGTGTAAAATTTCAACAAAATCGACAAGGATTTCGCCCTTATGGGCTCAATTCAAATTTCACCCAAATCAGATAATAATTGCGCCCTATAAAGGTTCAAGAATTCAAGATCCCAGATCGGTTTATATGGCAGCTATATCAGGTTTAGAACCGATTTGAACCATACTTAGCACAGTTGTTGGAAGTCATGACGAAGAACGTAGTGCAAAATTTTAGCCACATTGGATAGGAATTGCGCCCTCTAGAGGCTCAAGAAGTCAAGACCCCAGATCGGTTTATATGACAGCTATATCAGGTTATCAACTGATTTCAACCATGCTTAGCACATTTGTTTAATATAAAAAAAACTCATGCAGAACTTCAGTCAAATCGGATAAAAATTGGCCCCAATAGTGGCTCAAAAAGTCAAGATCTGTTTATATGGCAGCTAAATCAAAACATAGACCGATATGGTCCATTAACAATCCCAACCGATCTACATCTATAAGAAGTATTTGTGCAAATTTCAAGCGGCTAGCTTTACTCCTTTGAAAGTTAGAGTGCTTTCGACAAGCAGACGGACGGACATGGCTAGATCGACATAAAATGTCATGACGATCAAGAATTATATACTTTACTAGCTGACCCGGGCCCGCTCCGCTGCGCTTTCTTTTATATAGAACCAAAGTTTCCTTGGAATATTTAGTTTCGACAATTAAAGATCTTTTAGTGAAATACCATGCTACGACAATAGTATATCGCTTGACTAACAGTTTAACAATACAAGTGCCTTTAACTGACTCCCATATGATCTTTATTGGTCTACAAATTTAATTTTAGATGTAAGGTGTACTCCATTCCTAAAATACTTTAGTGCAGCCCGATATTCTCACGATATCTGATTTAGTTGTGCTTTCGGGGGAGAGGTGGTCTCCCAGATACTTGGCCCTGAAAAAATATCAGCACCGTGCTCTTCTCTGAAATACCATTTATTTAAACCCCATATTACCATTGGCTTAAGAGGAGTTTACAGGATGAGGCGTCCCCCAAACACATGGCCCCAAAATAGCTTATCATATTCGTTTTCTAATCTCAAATAACTTTAATTTGAGCCACATATTGGCATGGTCGAAAAATTTTGGGAAAGGGGTAGACCCCCGGAAAATTGGTCCCGGAAATGGGTATCAATTCCTGCTCTATCGCCCAAAACCTTTCATTTAAGCTCGACATTGACATGGTCGGTAAATATGCCCGATTTAGGGGTGTTTTGGGGAGTTTGGTGGTCCCCCAAATTCTAAGCCCTGAAAATATATCAGCAACGTTCTCTATTTACATATATCTATATATCATTTATTTGAACCCCATATTGCCATTGGCCTCAAAATTGGATATCAAATTTGTTTTCGTATCTCAGTTAAACTCCTTATTGCAAAAGTCAGCAAATATGTCCGGTTTGGGGTATTGACCCTAAAAACTATGAATATTTAGTACCACTCTCTTTAAGACCCAAATTGTCTTGGTGAGCAAATACGTTCTAATTGGGGGGGCTGTTATGGTGGTGAGACGTCCGCTAGACAGTTGGCTCCTAATGTTGATATCAGATACGTAGTCTACTCCCACATACCTTAAATTTGAGCCCCATATTTCCATAGGTGTTTTGGGGGATGAGCGGCCACTCAGTGAGTTGGCCTTGACCCCCAGAAAGGTCATCCCACATTTGGATATCAGATTCCTATTCTACTCGCAAATACCTTTCATATGAGTTCCGTATTGCCAAGGTCGGTAAATATGTCAGATTTAGGGGTGTTTTCGGGTTTGGGGTGGTCCCCTTAGCACTTGGTCCGACAATTGGATATCAGATATGTTTTCTTATCCTAAATACCTTTCATTTGAGTCCCATATTGTCGTAATTGGTCTAAATATATGTTTTTTTTTTAAGTTTTAGGGTGGGGCGGCCCCCCTAGGTACCTTATCCGAAATTTGGATACCAATTTTTTATTTTTATGGTACTATATGAGAGCACACAACATTTCGCTTAAATCGCACCACCCATCTCCGAGATCTGGCGTTTCTGAAAATTAGGGTAAGGGGAAGGGTCCAAAATTTTCTTCAGATATATTACCACACAGTTAATATTTTGGATATTTTATTCCATCAATTGTGTTGATTTCAGTTCAAAATATCCGTTACGATTGTTCATCATATGCACTGAATAAAGAATAATTTACTTACTTTAATTTAATTGGCTATGTCAGAACATTTGTTCCACTAACCGAACCTCGAATAGCGTTGTAAGCACCTTGATCTTCTGCGCTCCTTCTAAAATCTCTGACACCAAGTTTCGAGGTGCCTCCCACCACTTGATCTTTCCATCGGACTTTTGGTCTTCCCGGTTTTCGTATACCACCGTGTTTGCCTTCAAAAGACTTCAAAGCTGGAGCTTCTTCATCCATTCTGACAACATGACCTAGCCAAAGCAGCCGTTGTATTTTAATGCGTGTAACTATGCTATCGTCGCACAGTGGGCCAAATGGCAAAAAAATTGGAAATAAGTCTACAACTTTTTATCTGTTGATTTTAGCCATACAAAATGTTCTAGACATTTGTAGAGGAGGACATAGGCTTTCAGAAAAGTGCTGTTGTTGGTCCATATCTTTAATACAGGGTGAGCTACAGGGTGTGAAAGTTGACCACTTTTGACTTCTCCAAGCTTCTGGGGGCCATAACTTTTGATCTACCCAACCGATTTACATGATTTAGGACTCTAGAGAAAGAGCTTGACAAGATCTAAAAAACTTATGTATAAAGTACCATGCCATCGTGTACTGTTAAGGAGTTATGAATTGTTTAATTTTAAAATATGAAAATTTGGCCTTGGTTTTTTTCAGTGTTTTTTTAATAACTCCGTCAATTTTAAAGCTATAAACTTCATACTTCACACAAATTATGCCAGCATATGTGTGCATAAAATACAAAAGGAATCACGTGAATATCTTTGGCGGTTTAAAAATGGCATCGTTTTCAATATGAAAAATATTTTTTTTGTCAAAAAATTGCAAAATTTTTCAAAAAAGATACTCCCATTTCCTTTAAGTTTTCGCAAACTTTGGCCGTCAAAGCATTATCATTTCTTTCCATTTTCACAAAGTCGAGGTATTAAGAAAAGTTTTAAGTGCTAATTTGGCTAATTTCGATATCAAACAACACCGTTATCTTAAGACCAAAATGGCCAATTTTTTTACTAAACTTCAAAAGTTTCTCACTGGAAAAAAAGTTCCACGGGGATTTTTTCGCTTTTTTTGAACTTAAATGAAAGCTTAAAATGTTCCCAACATTTTAAGGTATGTCTCGCCATATCCTAGCCATAAATGAGATCGTAGCGATCAAAATACTGAAAAAAGTCAATTTTCAAGTAGTGCTATATTCATTGCTAAAAAACAAGTATTACGTCACATTTTATTGCAAAGATGTTAAATAAACTTTTATTTGGTAACACTTCTTCTACAAAACACAAAAAGAATCATGGAAATATCTCTATTCTATTCCATTTTATGGAACCGGCAATAAAAAAGTCAATTTTTCAAAAAAGTCGAATTTCCCAAATTTTGTTTTTGTTGTCCTAATTGCACATGACACACTATAGCCATATTTACGCAATATCATACCTTATCGTAAAGGAAATTTTCATACCTTTCCAACGATGTATAAAACATTTCTCAACTCGGATTCTATCTACTCTAAAATTCATTTACACTTCATTAAACTCTATATAAAAATGTCTATTTGTGAAATGGAACCTTATATGGGGCCTACACTAAAACATTGATAGATTTGCCCAGGGTTTACAATACAAATGTGTTAGAATAAAAAAAGGTCTCCTGCCAAAGTTTAAAAAAATTGGAATAAAAATATGTGTTTTAGAGCGAAAACACTTCGCATCGGCGTGCGTTTGTATAGTACCTACATCTATTTTTAATGTAAGCTGATGATTTTTGAATAAAAAGTAACCTAGAAATATACCTGCATATATATATATATTTGTGTTAAGATTTGATGCAGACAAATGTTACCTGTTTCGCTATGTCGAATTCCCAGGAAATCCACCGTATCAATGAATGTGAAAAAACCTACCCATAAAAAATTCATTGTCATTTTGTTTAACCAAATTCGAGTCCAGGTAAATAATTATAGAAGAGTAAGTAAAAAGAGGCACTTTGGACCCCTTTTTACGATTGCGTCTGATACCTGAAATGGGTCATTAATTGTGAATATATTGCATAAATATTTGAACAAAATCCAAATTTTCTTCATTATATTTTGTAGAGGCGTAAAGGACATTTATAAGTTATGGAAGTCATACTGAAGTATTCCACTCTTTCGAAAATTGTATGGGACATCAAAAATGATTCCAAATCATACACGGAGTCATTTAAGGAACTTGTTTACACTTTGGACCACATATATGGAATAAGGCTAAATAAAGACGCTTTAGACAAACTTGAAAAATTCTACAAATCATTTGAGAGAAGGTTGCCAGAATGTTCATTCGCAAAAATCAAGTTTTTCAAAATGTATGAGAAGTGGCTGAAATCGGATCTACTTATTGAAATTAAACCGCTGATTCCCGGCCGGCCTAGCAAAGCATACGACGAAGTTACGGAGAAAACCAAAAAGAAAAAACAAGAGGAACTATTGGCGGCACATCCGCCAAATTTAATAAAAGATACGTTCAAAACAGCATTGTTAAAAACACAACCAAAAAATGTTGGACGAATTGTCGATGTTTTACCATTAGCATCTCCGAAAAGGGTAAAGAGAATGGTAGAAAGTATTCCAACTCCAAAATCGACTACAGAATTCACGGAGGAAGATGCACTGGCCCTGATTTTGAACCTAGGCCTCTCAAGAAACAAATACTCAACAATGAGGAAGGCTCTTCGTGAAAAAGGATGGGGTTGTTTACCCTCAAAACATAAATTGTACAACACCAGGACGAAAATGGTGCCATCAAATATATACGTGGACGAATTAAAAGCAAGAGTGAAACTTGCTGATCTTGTTGAAAATACAGCTGTTAGAATTATTTCTAATTTTACTGAAGAACAGTTGAACACATGTAATAATTCCGAAGTGGTTTTGATCAGCAAATGGGGTTGTGATGGATCATCTGGATTTTCCGAATATAAGCAACAAACAGAAATAGATACCAACTTCGCATCAATTTTCATGGCATCATTAGTACCATTGAGAATGAGATTGTACAAGGACCAATCTTCATCATCGAAAGAAAATGCATTTCAAGATATATGGATAAATAGAACACCTGGGTCAAAATATTTATGTCGCCCAATTCGGTTTGAGTATACAAAGGAAGACCGGAACACAACACGATCTTTGGTGAACGAAATAAAGGAAGAAATTGCTGCATTACCCATGATTGTTATAAACCAATTGGGAAGAAATATAAAAGTTTCGTTTCAACTACAACTCACTATGATCGATGGAAAGGTGGCAAACGCATTAACTGGCGTTATGTCCAATTGGAGATGCAATATTTGTGGCAAGAAGAATGGGCAATTCGAGGACAAGTCTGATGAAAATTTAGTAAACGAAAATGCGCTCAATTTCGGTATTTCGCCCCTGCACTGTAGAATTCGATTCATGGAGTATTGTTTGCATTTATCGTATGACCTTAAATATCGGACTAGCCCTGGAAACCGCGATGTCTCTGCTAGAAACAACCAAGATCTTCACAAAATGAGGCAGGAAGAGAAGAATCGAATCCAGTTGGAGTTTAAACAAAAGGGACTTATAATAGATAAACCTCTTTACGGATACGGAAGCACAAATGATGGCAACTCGGCAAGGCGGTTTTTTGAGGACCCCGTATCGACATCTAAAATAACCGGTCTTGATGAACACTTGCTAAGACGATTCAAAGTGATTTTGGCTGTAATCAATAGCAAAAAGATGATAAATTCAACCAAATTTGAAGCTTATAGTAATGACACAAAAAACATTTTATCTGATTTATATTCGTGGAAAGCTTTAACACCGACAGTACATAAAGTCTTACATCATGGCAAGGAAATTGTGGAATACAACATACTTCCGTTAGGAGAACTTACAGAAGAAGCTCAGGAATCCCGTAATAGAGATGTTAAACAGTTCCGGCTTTTCAATACCCGAAAGAGCACCAAATTTAACCAAAATTATGATTTACTTCAATATTTATTGTTATCGTCTGATCCGGTACTATACAGCATCAGAACTAAATGGCTACCAAAAATATGTGACGATATAGATAAGGACGATCCCGATGCCATTCAAATTAAAGAGCTTTTAAATTTTGATACCTTAGATTATTTGGTAGAGAATAAAATCAAATAATACAAAACTAAAATGCTTTTTTATTTTGGGAGTAGCTAATATACATATAAACGCACGCCGATGCGAAGTGTTTTCGCTCTAAAACACATATTTTTATTCCAATTTTTTTAAACTTTGGCAGGAGACCTTTTTTTATTCTAACACATTTGTATTGTAAACCCTGGGCAAATCTATCAATGTTTTAGTGTAGGCCCCATATAAGGTTCCATTTCACAAATAGACATTTTTATATAGAGTTTAATGAAGTGTAAATGAATTTTAGAGTAGATAGAATCCGAGTTGAGAAATGTTTTATACATCGTTGGAAAGGTATGAAAATTTCCTTTACGATAAGGTATGTTGCGTAAATATGGCTATAGTGTGTCATGTGCAATTAGGACAACAAAAACAAAATTTGGGAAATTCGACTTTTTTGAAAAATTGACTTTTTTATTGCCGGTTCCATAAAATGGAATAGAATAGAGATATTTCCATGATTCTTTTTGTGTTTTGTAGAAGAAGTGTTACCAAATAAAAGTTTATTTAACATCTTTGCAATAAAATGTGACGTAATACTTGTTTTTTAGCAATGAATATAGCACTACTTGAAAATTGACTTTTTTCAGTATTTTGATCGCTACGATCTCATTTATGGCTAGGATATGGCGAGACATACCTTAAAATGTTGGGAACATTTTAAGCTTTCATTTAAGTTCAAAAAAAGCGAAAAAATCCCCGTGGAACTTTTTTTCCAGTGAGAAACTTTTGAAGTTTAGTAAAAAAATTGGCCATTTTGGTCTTAAGATAACGGTGTTGTTTGATATCGAAATTAGCCAAATTATCACTTAAAACTTTTCTTAATACCTCGACTTTGTGAAAATGGAAAGAAATGATAATGCTTTGACGGCCAAAGTTTGCGAAAACTTAAAGGAAATGGGAGTATCTTTTTTGAAAAATTTTGCAATTTTTTGACAAAAAAAATATTTTTCATATTGAAAACGATGCCATTTTTAAACCGCCAAAGATATTCACGTGATTCCTTTTGTATTTTATGCACACATATGCTGGCATAATTTGTGTGAAGTATGAAGTTTATAGCTTTAAAATTGACGGAGTTATTAAAAAAACACTGAAAAAAACCAAGGCCAAATTTTCATATTTTAAAATTAAACAATTCATAACTCCTTAACAGTACACGATGGCATGGTACTTTATGCATAAGTTTTTTAGATCTTGTCAAGCTCTTTCTCTAGAGTCCTAAATCATGTAAATCGGTTGAGTAGATCAAAAGTTATGGCCCCCAGAAGCTTGGAGAAGTCAAAAGTGGTCAACTTTCACACCCTGTAGCTCACCCTGTATTAAAGATATGGACCAACAACAGCACTTTTCTGAAAGCCTATGTCCTCCTCTACAAATGTCTAGAACATTTTGTATGGCTAAAATCAACAGATAAAAAGTTGTAGACTTATTTCCAATTTTTTTGCCATTTGGCCCACTGTGCGTCGTCATAAAGCTCATACAGCTTGTGGTTCATACGTCATCTATATTCTCCATTAACGCAAACTGGTCCATATAATTTACGAAGAATCTTTCTCTCAAATACTCCAAGCACTGCCTCAGCAGCTTTCACAAGGACCCATTCCTCAGAACTATATGACAACTCGGGTAGTATCAGTGTCTTGTATAGTTCGATAGGTGGCATTATATTTAAACTGCTTTCTTAATCCAAAGTAGCATCTGTTTGCCACTATTATTTGTAGTGTGCAAGGGTCTAGTCTGAGCAAAACTCCACATAAATGTCTATAGATGAAACAAAACGGCATGGCACGCATATTACACCGGCCTTATTGCTCGTCGGATGGGGGGGATCTTGCCAATGTTCATCGTTTAATTTTACCAACTACCAGCTTTAATGTTAATGCGTGCACGAATGATAGCAAAACCAAAACAAAAGAAAGTCAGATAGAATAGACAAATACACAAAGTATAAGGGGGTCACAACACCAGAGGATCTATTTCCGACATCATTCGATCGGCTGTGCTAAGGTGTAAGCTGCACAGCATGCCCTCCCTTCCTGTTTACCAAAAGCATCCAAAGAAATCGCTTCTTGGTTGGTAAACCCATAATATTTACCCTACCTTCCTTTACCGACCCTACAAATCAAACTCAAAGGTTTGGGCTTACTCCATATTTAACAAATTCATTAAATTTATTAAGAAAAAGTTCATTATCAAATCCGGTCGCTCACTATAGAGATGAATCACATCATACTTTAAAAACAGACAAAAAAAAAATATAATAAAAGAAATATTAAAGTCAAGGCTAACAACCAATTTTTTTGTATATCTAAATTGATCCTTTAATTTACTAAAATTATTTTCATAACTCTAAAAAAAAACTAATCATTTAAATTAAATCTCAAAACTTAACAAGAAGGGTAAAAGAAAACACGGCATGAAAAAAAAATATTTATATAATATATCAAATAAGAATCAATAGGCGAGTTTATTTGAATTCATAGCACGGCAGAAAAAAAAACTAAATCGGCTGTGAAACAAACTTCATTTAAAAGGCTCATTATGAAAAAAATGATATGTAGCTGTGTGAGTGTATTTCCATTTGTACTTCTGTTAAAGTAAAACAGCTGTGAGTGCATTGACCCCTTTTTTCCCTTACTTCATTTTTTTCCTCTAATCACACATACATCAACACAACCCACTCGGTTGTATAAAACGAAAAACTAATTTTAAATCGCGAAGTTTTGACTAATATGCAGCCAAATTTCAATAAAAATGGTATCAAATGTAAAAACAATATTTTATAGGCATACTGGGCTAGATATGTCAATGATCAAAAGGCACCAAAACGTACATTCATATAAAAAATATGGCAAAAAAAATGTATCAAAGCTATTTCAATCGAAGCAGTGCTTTTCAGACCCAAGAACATTTTCTGAGAGTCTTGTTAACAGCGAATCAACATAGTTAACAGAGGTTCCAATAGCATGTTAACACTTTAGCATTGACATATCCACCAGCACAGAATCAGATATATATGTATATGCAGGATATTTAACTGAACAAACACAAACAGATCATCTGAAAGTTGCCAACTTGCAAAAATTCCAATTTAAAAATTATGGGGGAAGATTTAAAACATTTTTAAATTAATTTAAAAGAAAAAAATTATTTAATTTGACAAAAATTACCTGAGAGAGGTAACGGCATCTCTCTCACTCTCCGAAAAAAAATAAATCTGTTTGGCTTTGCTCAGTGGTAGTATAACAGTTTGCACTTACTTGGTTTTTGTTGGAGCTCCCACGTTGAAAGGCCTTTCGAGGGGTGAGGGGTTATTAAAACAAACCAGCAAACTCCAGCCAATTGCAAGTTTTTAACAAAATACGCGGCATACACAAAAAATCACTTTTTTCAATATAGTCTTTAACATTTGATACGATTCACTCTATCGGTTTTTTTTATATTCGCCTTTTTCTAAAACATTGGATTGCCAAACTACTTTTACCAAAAAAAATTCTCAATTAGGCATTAACTTTTTGTTTCACTTCCGATTCGGTTCTCCATCTCTGCCTTACCAATGAGCAAAAATTAAACTATATAACACTTGAGGCCAATTACATGGGCAAAAATACGGAAAAATAATTATTTTTTTAAGGTCTTTTTTTTTTAGCAAGTTACAAAACCTAAGAATTAGCACGCAAGAGTTTTTTTTCCTTTTCGAGAGTGATTTTTCAACCAAAACGCGTTTGTTTCGATTCCCGAAAAACAAAAACTAAATGAGTTGCACCAATCCCGACGGCTCTTTTTTTTCCTTGTACTTGAAACCAAGACAAACGATCCATTTAAAACACCAGAATCCACTGATCAAAAAAAATGAAAAGACTTTTGTTAGACTCTCTCAGGCAGCCAAATCTGCACAGCAGAAACAGAGAAATCCATATGAGCACAGGGAAAGGGGGAATCCTAGAATCAGAGAAACAAGGCCCACAGAACAATGAGTTCTCCAAAGAAATTGAGAAATTGTTTAGAAAAAATGCCACCTTACCAAATGTATTAATCCAGGAGTTAAATGATCACAGGGGACCAACACTCCAGCTTTGGGGATAAAACCCTCAGCAAAAAGAAAATGCAGGAAACCAACACTTGCAACAATTATTTACCCGCGATTTTATAAATAAACATCGATTCTGCAGGACAATAAAAAAATAAAAATTGAGGAGAACTGCCACCAACAAAAAAAAAATTTAATCCCTTTTTTACTAAAGCAAGGATAACGCTTTTACACTTTTAAAGAATCTCAAGTCCTTTACGACACAAAAACTTAAACTTTTGGGTGCACACGGTTGCAAGGTTGGAGCAAAATGGATCTCAAATCAGTCTGCTACCACCTTTTGTAGCCTTGACCTAAACAATGGGGCAAATTGCTGAATTACTACCACAAATTAAAATTCTCAAAACCAAAAATGTCTTCTTTTACATACATGCCACAAATACAATAATAATCCATTTGTGAGTGTATGGGAACTCCAATGCGAAAGAAAAGCTACAAAGAACATAGAAAAGAAGTTAACATTCACCACTATGGCTAAGGGGAAATTATAGCAACTTTTCAATATGGAGACAAAGTGCTCTAAACCTATGATTTGGTCGGACTTATATGTGTGGATGTTAACAACCAAAACCATTTTCCACCTTATCCAATAGTTGTCAAAAAAAAGAAAACCAAAAGGAAAAAAAATTAAACAACTCATTTGAACTTTGATGTGATCAAATGATCAAAAAAAAAGAAAACAAATGAAATGAAACAAACAAAAAAAAAAAATAAATAAATAAAAAATATAAACGTGTAAAGAAACACTGCTGCCGGTATTCGAACTCACGCTCACCGGTTCGTAGGCTGTAACGCTTCCCCTAGGCTACCGCCTATGATGCGTCTCTGTTAGCTAAGTGATTATAACACATGATCACACTAAGCTTTGAATCATCAACAGCGGTCAATGTAAGTGAATCCAACTGTAACAGTGCTACAAGGAAGAAGAAGAAGAAAAACAGCATAGGCAAAGCTCCAAATATGTTCCAATAAGGGAACAACATGAGACAAGCAATCACAACAACAAAAATACTCTAGCATCCACATTGTATGTTAACTCGCGTTGGGGTTGGAAAAAAAACAGGAATGTCCATATCTATTATCAGGCGGGCCAATTCCAAGAAATATATTCATATTGGGTACATCGACATGCGCCACTACATATTCTTCGCTTTATCTCAAAACTGGTCTCATTCGTTTCGGTTACGGCGCTGCCGAGGTAGATAAAGTTCCTGACTATCTTAAAGTTGTAATTCCCAACCCCATTTTCTTTATCTGCTCGGTTGTGCAAGGCTTTTTGGGAGTTGAAACCATCCATTTCGTCTTATCTCTATTTACTACCAGACCCATTTTCGCTGACTCTTTTTCGTTTCTTTCAAAGGCTGCAGTTACTACTTCCGGTGACCTATGACATCGATGTCGTTGGCATAGGCGAGTAGCATGTGTTCTCTTGTGATTAGACTGTCATATCTATTCACATCTGCATCTCGTATAATCATCACCAGCTGGATATTAAAGAGATCACACGATAGGCTGTCTCCTTGTCTGAAACTTCGTTTGATATTAAATGGTTCCGAAAGATTCTTACTGAGGAACGCGTATCAGCAAGTGCCATCCTGCAGAGTCTTATTAATTTTCCAGAGATACCTAACTCAAACATGGCTTGAAACACCTTTGAAGAGGTGGTAGGTGTTGATTTGTCCTTCTCGGGTCTTTTTCGGGATTTGGCGCAGTGTGAATATCAGGTGCAGGGTGGATTTACTAGGTTTAAAGCCGTATTGACAGGGCCCAATTATCTCATTGACTTTAGGTTTTAATCTTTTACACAGTACGCTCGAGAGTATCTTGTATGCGATGGGGAGAAGACTTATTCCTCTGTAGCTGGCACATTCTGTCTTGTCTCCTTTCTTGTGTACGGGACATAGTATGCTGAGGTTTCAATTATTGGCTATGAGTTCTTCTAGCCAGATTGCGCAGATAAGATGATGCATATGCCTTATCAGCGTGTCGCCTCCGGTTTTGAATAGTTCATAGGGTAACCCATCGGCTCCTGCTGCCTTGTTGTTTTTCAGTCAGGTCACTGCTACTTGGAGCTAATTCTGACTAGGAGGTAAACATTCTATACCATCTTCATTGATTGATTCTGCGGTATCCTCTTCGCCGCCAACGTCGAACAGTAGCAGTTGGCTAAAATGTTCTTCCATATCCCCAGCACACTATCTGTATCATATACCAGATTTCCTTCTTTGTCTCTGCAGGAGGCTGTGCCAGTACCAAAGACATCGGTTTGATGTTTGATTCTTTGGTTGAATTTTCGGACTTCATTCTGACTCCTGTACATCTCGCTCATAATCACGTCATTCCGTTTCCTTTTTCTTTCTGTGGAATAGACGTTTCTCCTCTGTTCTTTTCTACCGATACCTTTCCTTCCTCGTTGCTACTGATTCCAGGGAAGCTCTTTATCTCGCATTCTTGGCTTCAGTTCCTTGGGGAGGCTTCTGGTACCCAAGTACGGATTTCGCGGCAATATCCATGGAGTGGGCAATTATTTGCTACTAAGCCATTATTTCATCGGAACAAGGAGTGCTTTCATCAAGCAGTTGAGTCAGTCGAGTGGAGTATGCCGCTGCCATCTGTTGTGTTTGCAGCTTTTCAATGTCCAGTTTCCGTGTAGTGTCAGATCGTACTTTCCTCGCAATGTTCAAACGGGTCCGACCCTTTGCTACAACAGTGTAATGATCCGAATCTATTTTCGCTCCACGGATCGATCGTACATCTAACACGCTGGATGAATGCTTTCTAGCTACCACAATGTGAACAAGTTGATTCCTCGTATTTTCGGGTGACAGCCATGTGGATTTGTGTATATTTTTATGTTGAAATCTGGTGCTACTAACTACCATGTTTTTTGCCGAGGCGAAATCAATCAGCCTCAACCAATTACTAGACGTTATCTCGTGCAGGTTAAACTTTCCGGCTGTTGGACCAAAGATGTCTTCCTTCCCTATCTTCGTATTAAAATCTCCCAGAACGATTTTAATATCATGGGCGGGGCAGCGGTCATATTCTCTCTCCAGGCGCTCGTAGAAAATATCCTATATTTTTATTGATAAAAATGTCTTTAGCGCTGTATGAAGTTCAACTTTATTCGAAAATAGTTTAACTCAACCATTGGGTCACTTGTTTTTGATTGTACTTGAGGTTCCTCTTACTAATTAGAGGTTTGATAAGAGTATGCATTCAAACATCGACGATGCAAGGTTTACAAGAAGTAAGGCATGGAAAGTCTTTCGTATTGCGAATTAGATAACCTGATTAATTATGTTTATTAAAAAAAAAACAATTGTTTTTTTTTTTGTTTTTATTTTTTTTTTTTCTTTCTTTTATTTATTTATTCGTCGACTTGCGACTAAGAGGATGGAACTAAGACTAACTTTTACATTTTTCATTTACTTATTCTACAGGTATTATTTGTTAATTAATTATTGCAGTGTTAGCATAAGTTTATTTTAAATGAAATTTGATTAACACACTTTTGTAAATAATTGTATACTCAGCTCCAGACAGTTTTAACTGGAAAAATAAAATAAAGTCAAACTAAAGAATGTCAAATTCACTTATGCTTACAGTGCAATAATTGTACACGTTTTATTGGCTAATTGTTTCCAAGAACTTATCAATTTTATCAGGGGTAGTATGATTATACGTAACTACTCCCCCCTTTAGACTAGAATTCTCCTGAATTCTTTTATTTAATTTTACAGTTATATATTTATGTTTTGTTATGATTATGAAAATTAAAATAATTATTACAATTACTATAGAAATATTACATACATATGTTATTTTAGTGTGGTATTTTAATTTTCCGATATTTCTTACATTGTATTGATGTTCTTTTTCAATTTGTTCGAACGATATCTTATGTTTAAAATTTTGAGTTTTGTTTGTATTTTCAATTATTTGTCTTTCTTTTGTAATTTCTGCAATATTTGAAAAATAATAATCTTTTATCCTAACTGAACAATTATTAAAATTAATTAAATAATTTCCATTTAACAAAATTTTTTCAAAGTTACAAGTTTGATTTACAGTCGTGTTTATTGCATTTTTAATTATAATTGTGTCTATATCTAACTGTATAATTTCAAAGTCTTTATTTTTTATCAATTGACAATTATTCTTTATTAAACAATGATGACTTAACTTTAAATCTTTTAAATGTTTATTCTCTTCAAATTTATAAGTTTTATTTTGAAATTCAAAAAATCTTTCCATATTAGATTCTATTTCATTATTTTCATTATCTGGTATTGGTACAATAAATCTTAATTTTACTGTTATAAATTGTTTAGGTATTTTTATTCCAAACACAAGATAAGAGTTGTTAAGAAATGTTGTTCCAAACTGAATATATTTAAGTTTGTTATAATCTATTTCATATTTTCTTATTTCTCTACTTGTTAAAATACTTGGGTGTACAATCCCGTATTTTGCAGAAATTACATTGTCTTGCAAATGCTCTATCTTATTCTTAATTAATTGTATATTAGTCAATTGTTCTAAGTATAAACTTTTATTATTTTCTTCCTCTAAAAATTTGTTTATAGAGTTTAATTCTTGTTCTATTTTCTTTCTATCATTCTTAATTACCATCTTTAAATGACTTAAAGTTATATTGAAATAATCATTAATTACAATCTGTTGATTATTATTTTCCTTAATTTCATTAATATTAAGAAGATGTTCTTGTATGTTCCGTCTGTCTTCATCGTCCATCGTCCCAAATAACCATTTGGTCATACTTCCTATACCGTTAATTAGTCCACGTCTTTTTCTATTTTGTTTGGGTATCAACGTCATTAATTTATTTCTGGCATCTAATAGTTCTAACTCAAGTAATTCTTTGTTTTCGATTTTCATTAGAATAATGTTATCTGTTATGTCATCTAAAATTGTTTCAATTTCGTGGAGATTGATTATATGTAAAATTATGTCCGATTCATTAACAATTTTCTGATTTCCCATGCAAATGTCCATATATCCTCTTTGTTCTGTCAGAAATTTTGTAGTAATTATCCCTCTAGTCTGTGGTATCCATATTAGTATCATCAGTATTGTCCAAATCTGCAAATTTCAAAGGTCTTTTAATATTGCACGGATGTATTCGCTCCAGTTTTGTCTTTTTATATTTCGGTTGTTCCTTATGTCGGACGGCCTTATAATTTTTTATAAATCCTTCTTTTCTATTTTCCTTATAATCTTCTCTAGAGTTATTTATTTTATCTATTATTTTTCTTTTACTGTCCTCTAAATACTTTCTAACTTTATTTTCATCCATTTTTCCTTGTTGAACCTCTTTAGGAGTACATTTAATAGTTGAGTGATATCGTTCGTTGTAATTTCTAATTGATCTCTGAATTAATTGTTTCACCGGTATTTCCTTATTTGCTTTATACATTATCCTAAACTTTTCCGCAATTGTGTTGTGAAATCGTTCTATGTCGGCGTTTCCCGTGTGACTATTAGGTTTGGTCAGATGCAATTCTATATTTTCATTGTCTAAGAATTCCTTTAGTCTAGTGGCTTTAAATTCATTATCGGCTATTATTTTCCTTGGCTTCCCTACCTTTGTAAAATGATCATCTAATTGCTCCATTATTGTTAAATGATTTCTATCATTCAATGGATACGCTGCACCGAATTTAGAAAATTTATCAATTATTGTCAAAAAATGAAATCTTTTAATCACATATGTGTCAATATGTATTATTTCGTTTTTCGTCGACGGTGTTTCTGTGTATGAGAATTTCAATTTAATTGGATTTCTATCATATTTTATCTCCTGACAAACCTCACATTGATTTATAACTAATTGAATTAGTTCCATTAATCTTGGGTAATAAATTTTATTTTTTATTTGGTTATAGGTTTCCTGTATGCCCGAGTGCATACTTTCTTTTACATGATATAATGATATCTGTTTCACCGCCTCCACTTCTGTTTCTATATCTTGAGCCCTGATGGTGCATTTAATAAATTCCACTTGTTTCTCATTAGAGTACATTTCTATTAGTTTTTCCTGAACAGTATTATAGCTTCTCTCCGATACTTCCGAAAATATACCTATTTTTCCTTTGGTAATATACTTTCTAAATATTTCCCCCATTTCGTGAAAATCACTTTCCGCTATGAAAATTATCCTTTTATTATGTAAATGTTTTATTTCCTGAACTTTATCATTTGTAAGTATAATCTGTGTCCTGTACTTATTCACTATTTCTTCTTTTATAAAGAAATGATCTTGTAAATTTTCATCAGCTGAATGAATTGTAATCATTGATACATCATCATCATCCTCAATATTATTTATTATTCTCAATTCTGAATTATTCTCCGAATTTTGTACCTTATCTGAAATGGTATCATCTTCATTATCTTTCTCAATTCTACTTAGAAAATCTGCCACCTTGTTTTCCTTGCCTTTTATGTATTCTATATTAAAATCGTATTCTCCTAATTTCAAAAACCATCGCTGGTGCCTGGGTGACATGTCTTTCCCTCTATATTTTGTGTGTAAAAATCTGATGGGTTGGTGATCCGTAAATATTTTAAATTTTCGACCATAGAGGTATGGTCTCAAATAATTAACGCTCCATAATATTGCTAGAAATTCTTTGTCCGTTGCCGAATAATTTCTTTCGTGATTGTTAAGCGTTCTTGATGCAAAACAAATTGGATGTCCCTCCTGTGACAGGACAGCACCGATTGCGTAATTCGACGCATCTGTAGTTAATGTAAATTGTCTTTCATAATTTGGGTATCTTAAAATTGGATGAGAGCTAATTAAAGATTTTAATTTTTCAAAAGCTTCTATGTATGTAGGGTCCCTTAAATTTATTTTTACACCTTTCTTTAAGTATTTTGTTATTGGCTGTGCGACTTTAGCATAATCTCTCACAAATTTTCTATAATATCCCGTTAATCCCAGGAAACTTTTGATTTGTTTTTCTGTTTTAGGTAAATCTAATTCTTGAATAACCTTAATTTTATTGGGGTTTGGTTTTAGTCCTTCCTTTGTCAGAATATGCCCCAAAAATTCCGTCTCTCTTTTCATGAAATTACATTTGTCGATTTGTATTTTTAAATTTGCCCGTTCCAATACCGTGAAAATGTCCGTTATGGCTTTAACGTGTTCCTTAAGAGAAGTACTAAAAATAAGTATATCGTCCAGATAAACTACACATGTTTTATTAATGAAATCTCTTAGTGTTTCATTCATTAATCGTTGGAATGTCGCTGGGGCATTTTTTAACCCAAACGGCATTCTTATGAATTCATATAATCCGTGAGGTGTCACAAAAGCTGTTTTCTCTCTGTCCTGTTCTCTTATTAGAATTTGATGGTATCCCTTGGCTAGATCCAAGGTAGTAAAATATTGTGCTCGTCCTAGTTTATCTAAAATTGAATCTATGTTCGGTAGTGGATATTTATCATCGATCGTCACTTCATTAAGCTTCCTATAATCTACCACTAATCTATATTTACGCTCTCCAGAATTATCTATTTTCTTGGGTACTACTATTAATGGGCTTGAATATCTTGAACAACTTTTCCTAATTATGCCCTGTTCCTCCATTTCCCTGATCTGTCGTCGTACTTCTTCTTCATGTTGTGGCGGATATCTGTATAATTTGGAATTTATCTGTTCATTTGTTGTCGTTCTTATTTCATGTTTTATTGTCATTGTACTTGTCAATTGGTCCCCTTCTTTAAAAAATATTTTGTCGAATCTTCTTAAAATTCTCGTAACTTCTAAATGCTCCTCTGCATTTAAATGATTCAACTGAATTCTGTCCAAGTCAACTTCCAGTTTTTCCAATGAACATATTTCCAAATCCCTATATGGATTAATTAAAAATTTTGTAATCTCGTTATTAAATGTTATGTGTCCGTCTATTAAATTTATCATCGTGTTAAAATGGTTTAGTAAATCAACTCCTATAATAAAATTGTACTTTCTTCCTTTTAACTCTTGCATTTTCCACTTAATTTTTGTATAATTTGGTAAGTTAAATTCCATAGGTGCGTCAGTTATAACTTCAAATTTAATTATGTCCTTCCTAGTTATGGTGCTAAATTCTATAGGTTGTTTTAGTAAAACTCGTTCAAAATCTTTTACCTTACTGTCAATCAGGCTTAAGTTTGCGCCTGTATCAATCAAAGCTTTATATTTCCTTTTATTAATCGTAATGGTTATGGTAGGTAAACAATCGGAGGTTGTTTCCGAAAAAAATTATTTTGTCTTTGGTCTTGTCCGTTATCCTGATGTAAATTTGGTTCAGAGTTTCCTACTACTCGATAATTATCTACTTCTATATTGTCTATTTCCATAGGTTCCTGCTGGTCTTGCCTAGGTTGATTCAAGCGATTTTGGCTGAAATTTGGCCTAGGGTTTCCTACCTGTTGCTGAAACCTTCTGAAATTTCCCGGCATATTATTATAGTTACTTTGTTGGACTCTATACTGTCCTGAATGATTAAAATTTCCATTTTGATTCCTATTATTATAGTTATTATTATAACTGTTATTTTGTTGAACTCTATACTGTCCTGAATGATTAAAGTTTCTATTCCTATTATAGTTATCGTTATTATTATTATTATAGGTTTTATTATTATCATTATTATTTCGTTCTTGTCTAATATCCGACCTAAAATTATTTTGTCCTAACCAATTCCGTTGATTATATCCCTGGTTATTACTGTTAATCTGCGGATTAAAATTATTCCTATTTTGCGACCGATTTTGTCTAAATGTTACGTCGTCTTTAGTCCTAAACTTCCTATATTCTGGCCTAATGCATGTGTCTTCAAATCTCCTTCTTGTCAATATTTTTAATATATCATTAATGTTTCTTTCTTCGTAAATTTTGTCTAACAGTGTACCTTGTGTCATTTCCTTAACTGTATTTACTAAAAGACTGTCCACGTTTGATAAGTCAATATAGTGGTCATTTCGGTAATAAACTATTAGCTCATCTGCCTTATATTTTAGATTCTGCAACTCTATTATTAATTCACTTACCGAATTTACTTTTAAGTTGGCTATCATCCTATATATATTGTGTGGTTCCACGTTCGGTCTATACCTTAGTTTTAAAGTCTCCTTGATTAGTTGCCAGTTGTCCGGTGTGGGTATGTTTATTATGACGTCTTTAGCTTGTCCCTGGATTATTTTATAGAATATTGTTCTTATGGTCTCTTTCTTAATATTTTCATCTTGTATAGTTGACAGCAAGTACTCAGTGCTACTAAAAAAGCTGTTCACCGTTACTTCTCCGGTGCCGGTGAAAATGGGTAGATGATTTATCGTTTTTAAAATGTTGTCTTTTGCATTATTTGATTGTGTATCATATAACACCGGGTTACGCTGTTGTTGTTGTAGTTCTTGTGTTTGCTGTTGCAATTCTAGATATGCTTGGCGTAACCGTTCCAATTGTTGATCCTTTCTGGCTAGTTCTTCTGCCACATTTACGGATGCGATGTGAGCTTGTTCCTCCATTCTTCTTCGTTTGTCGAAGACTTTTTGCCTTTGCGAATACACTTTTAAAAGAAAAAAAAAAGGATTGACTTCCTTTATCTAGTGGTGTCCACTTAACTTAAATGTTCACTGCACTATTGTTTATTTTAGTGGTGTTCAATTTTTTGAATTATTCACTGCACTATTGTTTATTTTAGTGGTGTTCAATTTTTTGAATTATTCACTGCACTATTGTTTATTTTATAATCCTGGAGGGTCCCGTAGGATTCGCAGAATTTATTTAATTATTTATAATTTAGGTACGTTTCACTGGATCCTTTTTAATTCCTAAAGGATCCTACCGACTGCGCCAATTAGATAACCTGATTAATTATGTTTATTAAAAAAAAAACAATTGTTTTTTTTTTTGTTTTTATTTTTTTTTTTTCTTTCTTTTATTTATTTATTCGTCGACTTGCGACTAAGAGGATGGAACTAAGACTAACTTTTACATTTTTCATTTACTTATTCTACAGGTATTATTTGTTAATTAATTATTGCAGTGTTAGCATAAGTTTATTTTAAATGAAATTTGATTAACACACTTTTGTAAATAATTGTATACTCAGCTCCAGACAGTTTTAACTGGAAAAATAAAATAAAGTCAAACTAAAGAATGTCAAATTCACTTATGCTTACAGTGCAATAATTGTACACGTTTTATTGGCTAATTGTTTCCAAGAACTTATCAATTTTATCAGGGGTAGTATGATTATACGTAACTTGCGTGTTCGAAAAAAATTACCAAAAACGTTTATAAATATATAAAAAATATTGTATGACGTCCTTCAGAAGTTGAAAGTTTGTAATTTGCAATCAGCTTTCTGTGTTGGCTGACATCGGCATAACTCATTTCTCTGGGTTAGCAATTGATTAAATCGATATCATAATTTGTAATTTAAGATACAAGACACATAATTGAATAGAGATTTTATTTTCTTTCTTAGTGCAAAGACTCCGAGCCATACGGGCTAACTATGAGCACCACACAGGCTGGAACTTTCCATCGATGGTGTCCATCGTTATCACGGGAAGCTTAGCTGAAAGCTACCGGGCGCGTCCACAGGTTGCGGATAGTGGAAAGCTCCGTTTTTATGCGAGCAGTCAGCGATTTTCGAGAAGAGAGTCTCAGTGAGGAGTCAGGTGGAAATGGGTCTTAATTAAATACTAAGTGCCAACCATACTCGAGATGACAAGGCGAGTTATTGGCGCCTTTAAATAACCAATGGCCAACATCAGCGTCTGTTCCCAGGTTGGGGGCGGCTGAGAGCGAGCGTCGGATCTTGGATCAAGCGGCTCGCCACAACGAGGGTTACATGTGCAATCCCACAAAACCCATGCGGTTGGGGCGCTGGGCCAGTAACCCGCCCCTGGAAAACTATGAGAACTACTATGAGAAACAAAGTAATAGTAAAAACGGACCCCCCAACGTCGACGACCCACTCAAACGAAGAAAGAACCATGATTTGCGGATCTGCACCTGGAATGTCCGCACTGTTTATAGAGAAGGTGCAGTATACGCGCTGGTGGATGTATTGGAGAAGTACAAGGCATATATTTCCGCCTTACAGGAAGTGCGATGGACTGGGAATGGCGCCACTACAACACCAAACGGTGACGAACTATACTATAGCTGCCATAACACGAGGCATGAATTTGGTTGTGGATTTGTGGTTAGTCGGAGACTAAAACACCTTGTCTCCAGCTTTACTCCGGTTGGTGAGAGGCTAGCTACAATCTGCATAAAAGCCAAATTCTTCAACATCAGCCTTATTTGTGCCCATGCCCCGACGGAAGACAAAGACGAGCAGAACAAGGATATTTTCTACGAGCGCCTAAAGAGAGAATATGACCGCTGCCCCGCCCATGATATTAAAATCGTTCTGGGAGATTTTAATGCGAAGATAGATTTCAACATAAAAATATTCACAAATCCACATGGCTGTCACCGGAGGCCACCGTAGCGCAGAGGTTAGCATGTCCGCGCATGACGATGAACGTCTGTGTTCGAATCCTGGCGATACCATAAGAAAAAATTTTCGGCGGTGGTATTCCCCCCCTAATGCTGGCAAAATTTGTGAGGTACTATGCCATGTAAAACTTCTCTCCAGAGAGGTGTCGCATTGCGGCACGGCGTTCGGACTCCGTTATAAAAAGGGAGACCCCTTTTTACTGACCCAACTGCTTGATGAAAGCACTCCTTGTTCCGATGATATAAAGGCGCAGTGGCAAACAATTGCCCACTCCATGGAAAATACCGCGAAATCCGTACTTGGGTACCGGAAGCCTCCTCCAAGAAACCCATGGTACGACCAAGCCTAGAATGCGGCATAAAGTGCAACCCTGCAATTAGTTGCAACGCGCCAGATGAAGGAGAGGTACTGGGAGAAAAGGAAAAGGAGAAAAGGAAAGAGCAGAAACGTCTATTCCGCAGAAAGAAAAAGGAAATGGAAAGACGTGAGTGTGAGCGTATTGAGATGTACAGAAGTCAGAATGAAGTCCGGAAATTCGACCAAAGAATTAAACACCAAACCGATGGCTTTAGTTCAGGAACATCCTCCTGCAGAGACAAAGAAGGAAATCTGGTAACTGACACAGATAACATGCTGAGGATATGGAAAGAACATTTTACCCTACTGCTAGTGTCCGACGTTGGCGGCGAAGAGGATACCGCAGAACCAATCCCTGATGATGGTTTGGAATGTCTACCTCCTAGTCAGAATGAGGTCCAAGTAGCTGTGACCCCACTAAAGAACAGCAAGGCAGCAGGAGCCGACGGGTTACCGCTGAACTATTTAAGACCGGAGGCGACACGCTGATAAGGCATATGCATCATCTTATCTGCGCAATCTGGCTAGAAGAACGCATACTCGATGATTGGAACCTCAGCATACTATGTCCCGTACACGAGAAAGGCGACAAGACGGAATGTGCCAACTACAGAGGAATAAGTTTCCTACCCACCGCATACAAGATACTCTCGAGCATATTGTGTGAAAGATTAAAACCTAAAGTCAATGAGATAATTTGGCCCTATCAATGCGGCTTTAGACCACCCTAGACCAGATATTCACACTGCGCCAAATCCTGGAAAAGACCCGAGAAGGACAAATCAACACCTACCATCTCTTTGTTGAGTACAAAGCCGTCTTCGATACTCCTTTACGTTCAAAGGTATTCCAAGCCATGTCTGAGTTTAGTTTCCCTGCAAAATTAATAAGACTCTGCAGGATGACTCTTGCTGATACGCGTTCCTCAGTAAGAATAGGAAAGAATCTCTCTGAACCATTTAATACCAAACGAGGTTTCAGACAAGGAGACAGCTTATCGTGTGATCTCTTTAATATCCTGTTGGAGAAGATTATCGAGATGTAGATGTGAATAGATATGACAGTATAATCACAAGAGAACACATGCTACTCGCCTATGCCGACGACATCGATGTCATAGGTAGGTCACCGGAAGTAGTAACTGCAGCCATTGAAAGAATCGAAAGCGAGTCAGTGAAAATGGGTCTGGCAGTAAATGGAGATAAGACGAAATGGATGGTTTCAACTCCCAAAACCCCTTGCACAACCGAGCACATAAAGACAATGGAGAAAGTTGGGAACCACAACTTGGAGATAGTCAGCAACTTTATCAACGTCGGCATCGCCTAAACCGAAACGAATGACACTAGTTTTGAAATTAAGCGAAGAATAATACTGGCAAACAGATGCTACTTTGGACTAAGTAAGCAGTTTAGAAACAAGGCCACCTCTCGACAGACGAAGATTACACTATACAAGTCAGTGATAATACCAGTGCTGTTATATGGTTCAGAAGCAGGGGTACTTGTGAAAGCAGATGAGGCAGTGCTTAGAGCATTTGAGAGAAAGATTCTTCGTAAAATATATGGACCAGTTTGTGTTAATGGAGAATGTAGGCGACGTATGAAACACGAGCTGCATGACAACGATAGCATAGTTACACGAATCAAAATAGGTCAAAAAAGGTCATGTTGTCAGAATGGATGAAGAAGATCCAGCAAATAAGTCTTTTGTAGGCAAGACCAAAAGCCCCATGGAAAGACCAAGTTGTGGATTACACCTCGAAACTTGGTGTCAGGGGTTTTAGAATGAGCGCAGAAGATCGCGGCGCTTGGAACGCCATTCTACGTTACGCTTGGAACGCCATTCTAGTGGAACAAATATTCTGTCATAGCCAATTAAAGTAAGTAAGACTTTGTTGTGTTTTATTTAATATGATACGAATGCTAATGAAATGTCATTGAACCCATAAATGCTAATATAAAGCATTACATCTGCATAGAATTGGAGTATGAGAAGAAATGTGCGAAGTTGCCTTCAATGCCATATCCTGTAATCCTAATATTTTTGTAATACATTTTGAATTTATGACTTACATATCGATGAAGCATGGCCGACTCCATGAAAACAAAACATTAATAATAATAAAAAAAAAACATTAATAATTAATAAAAAAAATTAATAATATACATCGCATATCAAACATATCTTACTACGATTATCCGAACATGTACAAATGCCACATAAGTACAGGGTGAGTATATAATAAAAACACTCTGCCATAGAACTACATTCTATAAAAAATTCAAAGCACACAGTCCCAATAGAAGGTTATCAGACACGAATTTCCCATTACAGCTCATTGCATTGAACAAAACTATCTTCTTGGTTCAAAAACATGTGGAAGGAACAACTCCTTTTAAAAGGAATAAATTACATATTTTATCCCTTTCAAGTATTGCATGTCTTCACTATTTATTATATTCAATAGGTTCTCTTTAGACTGAAAAAATTTATATCTTGCCACACAACTTCATGGCCTATTTGAATATTTGTCAAAATTTGAACTTGACAGCATTAACCATGAACCCTACAAGATTGGGTTAGGTTTTAATGACAGTTTCCAATGCTGATTTTACACCCTTCTTGGTATCCCCGCTGACAAGGACTTTATATGCAACACTAAGTATATAAGTGTGAATAAAAATTTAGATTAAATCCTTTTCAATGACTATATCGAATCTCATAAAAAAATAACCGTAACTTTCAAATTTCGTGAGTAACGTACATTTGATTTTCGCATTTTTTTACCTAGCACTATGCTCTCAAAAAACAAGTAAAAAGGCGTTAAGTTCGGCCGGGCCGAACTTTGGATACCCACCACCTCGGGTATATATGTAAACCACCTTTCGTCAAAATCCGGTGAAAAATACATACCTTATGCCCCATAGCAGCTATATCGAAATATGTTCCGGTTTGGACCAAATACTTAAAAGTACAAGTCATTGTTCAATTGTGTATAACAAAATATTGGTCTTTTAATTAGCTATATCTAAAAATAAACCGATTTGAACCATGTACTACACTGATGTCGAAATGCTTAGCATAAGTCACTGTGTAAAATTTCAGTGAAATCGTATTATAAATGCGACTTTTATGGGATCAAGACTATAAATCGAGATATCGGTCTATATGGCGGATCTAGACGGATCTGGGTCAAATTTGAAAAGGATGTCGAAGGGCCTAACACAACTCACCGTCCCAAATTTCGGCGTCATCGGACAACAAACGCGCCTTTTATGACCCCAAAACCTTAGATCGAGAGATCGGGCTATATGGCAGCTATATCCAAATCTGAACCGATCTGTGCCATATTGCAGAAGTATGTCGAGGTGCTTAATTTAACCCACTGTCCCGAATTTCGGCCACATCGGACAATAAATGCGCCTTTTATGGGTCCAAAACCTTTAATCGAGAGATCGGTCTATATGACAGCTATATCCAAATCCGGACCGATCTGGGCCAAATTGACGAAGGATGTCGAAGGGCCTAACATAACTCACTGTACCAAATTTCAACAAAATCGGATAATAAATGTGGCTTTTATGGGCCTAAGACCCTAAATCGGCGGATCGTTCAATATGGGGGCTATGCCAAGATATAGTCCGATATAGCCCATCTTCGAACTTAACCTGCTTATGGACAAAAAAAGAATCTGTGCAAAGTTTCAGCTCAATATCTCTATTTTTGAAGACTGTAGCGTGATTTCAACAGACAGACGGACGGACATGTCTAGATCATCTTAGATTTTCACGCTGATCAAGAATATATATACTTTATAGGGTCGGAAATAGATATTTCGATATGTTGCAAACGGAATGACAAAATGAATATACCCCCATCCTTCGGGCTAAAGACAATTTTATTCATTCTAGTTAATGTATTGCTAAAATGTTATTACATCAAATGAACTTCTTTATGGTTCAACGTTAAATAAATGGAACTAAATTAATTATTATATTCGTATCTTCTGCGCTCATTCTAAAACCTCTGACACCAAGTTTCGAGGTGTCTCCCACTACTTGATCTTTCCATCGGGCGTTCGATCTTTCCGGTTTGCGTGTACCACCGTGTTTGCCTTCAAAAGACTTCTTTGCTGGAGCTTCTTCATCCATTCTGACAACAAGACCTAGCCAACGGAGCCACTATATTTTGATGCGAGTAACTATGCTATCGTCGTCAAACAGCTCATATCGCTAGTGGTTCATACGTCGCCTATATTCTCCATTAACGCAAACTGGTCCATATATTTTACGAAGAATCTTTCTCTCAAAAACTCCAAGCAATGCTTCATCTGCTTCCACAAGTACCCATGCCTTTGTTTTAGTTTATAAATATATTTCGAATTTACACTTTGCTAATACATATATATGTATATATCTATATATAAATGAATTTGTGTTTGTTTGTTTGTGGGTTTGTAAATTTGTTTGTTCCGTATAGACTCAAAAACGGTTGAACCGATTTCTTTCAAATTTTCACAGATTGTGGGGGGTGGTCCGAAAGGGGGAATAGGCTATCTAATTTATTGATATTGGCAGGGAGCGGACCCTCCCCCTTACCCTAAAAGTACGACCCCAAAATAAAAGTGAACCGATCGGGACAATATGGGACTCAAATGAAAGGTATTCAGGAGTAGGCTACGAAATTCATATTAAAAATTGGACACAAGTAACTGGGGGCGCCCCGACCCAAAACCCCTTTAAATAGGTTTATTGGATGATAATCACAATATGGAACTCGAATGAAAGGTATTCGGGAGTAGATTACGAAAATGGTCAGGAAGAAGGAAAAGGCTTTTTAGATGGTTGATATTGGAATAGGGCGGACCCTCCCCCGTTACCCCAAAAACACCACCTAAAATCAAAAGTGGACCGATAGGAATAATATGGGTATCAAATGAAAGGTATTGGGGAATATAAGACGAATATGGTATTAAAAATTGGGATCAAGTATGCGAGGGGTCGTCCAACCCCAAAAACTCCCTCAAAACAAACATATTGAACGTAAATATCAATATGGGACTCAAATGAGAGGTATTCAGGACTAGACTATAAATATGACATAAAAAATGAGGTCCATGTAATTGGGGTCTACCCACCCTCAAATGGGAATATAATTCGATCCTAGCTAGATGAGCCTCAAATTCAAAGCATTTGGTAGCAGATTACGAATATGACATTAAACTTTGTGTCCAAGAATCTAGGTGGTGCTTTACCTCCCCACTTAAACAATGGGAAATCAAGTGACAGATATTTTTAAGTGGAGTGCGTCATTCAAATTTATGCTCAAGTGGCAGATGGAGTGAGGCTGTGTGCACCAATTATGACAATATTCAAAGTGTAAGGTTGTGGACTGCGAATATGATATCTTCATTTTGCTCATATATTTAGAGGACCACCTCACCTTGAAACAGTTGATCAATTATAATGATCTAACAGGACACTGCCGCTGTATCCCAAAAGTTATGACGTTCAGTGTATAGGAGCAGTTGCAAAACTTAAGTCAAGGTGGCCGACATTTTTAGCTCATCGACAAGGAGCCTTTTTCTCCTAGACATGTCCAAACAACGTGCTGCTGGGCAACCCTTTCATGTTCAAAAGTTTTACATGGTTCAATTACTAAGAAGTGTCGCCACTGTTCTTTACCACTCAGAACCGTTTAATATGGCAATTTGATTTGATTTGAAAAAGACTAAATTATGACTATTTAACAGGTAGCCATATAATCAGTTATAGACGTTATAGTTATAGACGCTAAACCGCTCCAAGCGGGTAGCAGCATAGACAAAGGAGATTTATATATGTTCAAAAAAGCTCTAACAGATGGGAGAAATGTAAAATTCTCAGTCGTTTATATGTGATTGCGCAAGCATCCTGGGCGACATGGAACGGAGAACTTTTAAGTTATTTTGTTAACATTTTGGGTATTAAAGTCTAAAACTTTCCCTTATCGATGGCAGCACTAACATTTAAATAAGCGCCATCTATTCTGTTTGCAAATGCATCAACTGAATGGAGATCCCACCACGAACAGAGAGAGGGCAGAGTGGTAAAAATTGATCATGCAGCATTTATCTTTGTTATGGCAACCTATCGGTCCGTAAAATAAAGTCTAGGAATTTCATTGTGGTTGTTTGCTGTACTACTTTTTTGCAAATTTTCTACCCTAAGATAGATAATACAGGTAGTTTATGTGGCTATCTTTGCCATAGATAAAAATTTATTTAGTAGAGTGCGAATATCGAAGTTTGTGTTAAACTGTTAGTGGGGAAGGTTCAACGAACGTACACAGAATCAGAGCTGTTGGAGAGTAGGTTACGTTACGTTATATTAGCTGAAATATAAGAAGCCTACTTTTTATAGTCGAGCCCAAGTGGCATGCCGATGAGCACACATTTTTTTCGTTTTGTCACTCGATTCGTTCGCCAAGTCATTGAAAACAGCTGAATTTATAAAGGGAAAATAGCTGTTTTCAATGACTTGGCGAACGAATCGAGTGACAACAGTAAAAGCGGAAAAAGTTCGGTCGAGCCAAATCATACATACCCTCTACCATGGATCTCATTTGTCATTTTTTTTGCCCGATATCTCTTTATAGGCAAACAAAGGATAATGGATATAAATTGCAAAGCTATTGGAGCTATTTCAGGTTATCAACCAATTCGGAACATACTTGGTTTGGCTGTTGGAGACCATAGAACATGTCATTGCGCAAAATGTCAGCAAAAATTGGATCAGAATTGAGCCCTATAGTGGCTTAAGAATTAAAATCGGGAGATCGGTTCATATAGGAGCTATATCAGGTGATGGACCCATTCAGACCATATTTGGCACGTATGTGGAAGGTCATAGGAGAAGTCGTTAAAATAATGTCTAGCCAAATCGCATAAGAATTGCCCCCTCTAGAGGCTCAGAGAGTCATATTAGGAGATCGGTTTATGTGGGAGCTACACCAAGTTTTAAACCGGTTTGAAGCATACTTAGCACAGATGTTGGAAGTCATAACAAAGTATCTTGTACAAAATTAGATACAAATCGGATAAGAATTGCGGCGTTTAGGGGCTCAAGAGGTCAAGATCCAAAATCATTTTAGATGGCAGCTATATCAAAACATAGACCAATATGACCCATTGAAAATCCCAACTGACCTACACTAATAGGAAGTATTTGTGCAAAATTTTAATGCGCCTAGCTTTATCCTGTGAAAGTTAGCATGCCTTCGACAGATGGATGGAGCGTCATGGCTAAATCGCTTAGAATGTCAAGGCGATCAAAAATAAACATACATACTTTGTTGGTTCTCAGATGAATATTTCGGTGCTTTAGAAACGGAATGACGAAATTAGATTATGATGGAGGGTACCAAAAGAAAAAACAAATTTAGTGCTCTAGGCCGTAAGTCTTCGTACTGAAGTCATAAATGGACAATGATTATTGTCGCAACTATTATTGAAGGAATATCCAGTGCTCAAATTTTTTCTGATATTTTTTGCATGGGTATGCCGGAAATGCTTACCCATGCGCAACGGTGACATTAGAAAGGCCGAAAAAAGTGGAAATTCGATTGAATTTAGAAATAGACAAAATGATGAGAATGTGATTGGAAACAACAGCGAGCATCACCAACAACAAATTCAGCGCCATCTATTGGCAGAAAGAAATTACAATATGTTTTCGGTATTTTTGTTAAACCCTCCTACCATGGGACAAGCTTCCACAATAGTCCAAAAGTTCTATAAAAACATGGCCGCAAAATATATACGTAACTTAGTGAATCCAAAGAACTGTAATTGTCATAATTCACATGGTGTAAAAGGAAGCGTTGCGAAGCGGGCCGGGTTCACTTATCTTATATGTAAAATTCAATTTGTGTTTGTTTGTTTGTCGGTTTGTTTGTTTGTTCCGTATAGACTAAAAAACGGCTGAATCGATTACCTTGAAATTTTCACAGATTATGTAGGTTGGTTTGGAAGGAAACAGGCTATATAATTTTTTGATATCGGGAGGAGGGCGGACCCTCCCCCTTACTCCAAAAGCACTGCCCAAAAATAAAAGTGCTCCGATCAGGACGATAAGGGATTCAAATTAAAGGTATTCAAGAGTTGAGTACGAATTTCATAATAAAAGTTGGGTCCAAGTACCTGAGGGGCCGCCCCATCCCCAAAACTCCTTAAAATAGTATTATTTGACGATCATGACAACATGGGACTCAAATGGAAGGTATTCGGAAGTAGATTACGAATATGTTCAAGAAGTAGGAATAGGCTTTAAAATATATTGATAACGGAGGGGAGCGGACCCTTCACCGTTACCCTAAAAACACCACCCAAAATCAAAAGTGGACGGATAATTACAATATGGGTATCAAACGAAAAGTATGCTGAAGTAGATAACAAATTTGGCATACAAGTTCATGTCGAAATATTGGGGGTCACCCCACCCACACAAAAAAGCCCAAAATGGGCACATTAGTCAATCACGGATATGTGGGGCTCAGTTTGTTTGTTCCGTATAGACTGAAGAACGGCAGAACCGATTTTCTCAAAACTTTCGCATATTGTTTAGGTTGGTCTGGAAGGAAACATAAGCTATATAATTTTTCGATATCGGAAGGGGGACGGACCCTCCCCTCATGCCAAAAACACAACCCAAAATCAAAAGTGGAACGATCGGGACAATGTAGGTATCAAATGAAAGGTAATGGAGAGTAGAATACGAATATGGTATTATAATTTGATCTAAGTACCCTTCGGAACACCCCAATCCCAAAACTCCCCCAAACAGACATATTGGACGTTCATTTCAATATAGGGCTCAAATGGAGTGTAGATTTCGAATCTGGCATAAAAATCAGATCGTAGCATAGGGGGCCACGCCACCCCTCAAAAACGCCATTAGACCCATTATGACTACATGATACTTGGCTAAATCGATTTCATTAAAATTTTCATAAATTGTGTACGTTTGTCTGGAAGGAAACTCCAAAAACGCCACCCATATCCGAAAGTGGTCAAATGAATGGTATGGAAACAAGAAAACGAATATGGAATTAAAATTTGGGTACCGAGCGGGCACCCCCAACCCCAAAACTCCTCTAAACAGATATATTCGAAACTCATGCCAATATGGGATTCAAATGGAAACTATTAGGCAGTAGATTACAAATATGGCATAAAACATTGCAAATTGCAAATTTTGCCCATGAACATTCCACTAGGGAACAGGTGCAAACTTCTCACATATCAATGAGTGCAGTCCGATTCAAGTTTAAGCTCAATGATAAGGGGCCTCCTTTTTTTTATAGCCGAGTCCGAACGGCGTGCCGCAGTGCGACACCTCTTTGGAGAGAAGTTTTACAACATTACGTCCAAGTAATGAGAGGTCGCCCACCCCCAAATACCCCCAAATGGGCATATTAGCCGACCATGGCTATATGGGGACTCAAATGAAAGGTATCAGGGAGAAGTTTACAAATATGACATTAAAATCTGCGTTCAAGTCTAGGTGGCGCTTTTCCTTCCAAAAATAAGTCAAATAGATTTATATGGGACCTCAATGAAAGGTATTTGAGAGTAGAAAACGAATTTGATATCCAATTTTGGAGCTAAGTGTTTTGAGATACGCCTTAAGAACCCCCTAAACTGAGCTTCATTTCCTTTGGGAATAATGAACGAATTTGATATCTATTTTCAGTGCAAAGTGCCGGTGGATGCCCCAGCCCCAAAACACCTTCCAAACGGTTCATATTTACCGGCCATGCTCAAATTAAAGGGATTTGGAAGTGCAGCACGAGTTTGATATCCATATTTGAGTCGAAATGTCCGAGGTGCCATCCCTTCCCTAATGAGAACATTACCACCAGGAACCGAGAAATTCTCACATATCAATGAGTGCTTTCCGATTCAAGTTTAAACTCAATGATAAGGGACCTTTTTATAGCCGAGTCCGAACGGCGCCCGCAGTGCGACACCTGTTTGGGGAAAATTTTTTAAATTAGCATGCATGGCATTATACCTCAAATGGCAAATGTCGCCAACATTAAGAGGGGATAGACACCGCTTGTCCAATGTTCTTGCCAGGATTCGAACGCGTTCAGCGTCATAGGCTACATGGCACGAATTCGATATCAGCATTCAGGACGAAGTGTCCCCACCCTAAAAAGATATTAGAGACTTAAAGAACACGCAGCGGAGCGGGCCCTGTTCGGCTAGGTTAATATAAAAACAAGTAAAAGCGTGCTAAGTTCGGCCGGGCCGAATCTTATATACCCTCCACCATGGATCGCATTTGTCGAGTTCTTTTCCCGGCATCTCTTCTTAGGCAAAACAGGACATAAGAAAAGATTTGCTCTGCTATTAGAGCGATATCAAGATATGGTCCGGTT
The DNA here is from genome assembly GCF_963082655.1 of Stomoxys calcitrans. Classification (NCBI taxonomy): domain Eukaryota; kingdom Metazoa; phylum Arthropoda; class Insecta; order Diptera; family Muscidae; genus Stomoxys; species Stomoxys calcitrans. The sequence continues at coordinate 157,946,015 of NC_081552.1, read as the reverse complement.
TGGACCACAATTAAATTATATGTTGGAGACCTGTGTAAAATGTCAGCCAATTCGAATAAGAATTGCGCTCTTTGTGAGCTCAAAAAGTAAAATAGAGAGATCGATTTATATGGGAGATGCATCGGGCTATAGACCTATTCAGACCATAATAAACACGTATGTTGATGGTCATGAAAGAATCCGTCGTACAAAATTTCAGGCAAATCGGATAATAATTGCGACCTCTAGAGGCTCAAGAAGGCACGATCCCACATCGGTTTATATGGCACCTATATCAGGTTATGAACCGACTTGTACTTTATTTAACATAGTTGTTGAAAGTAACAATAAAATACGTCTTGCTAAATTTCAGCCAAATCGGATAGGAACTGCGCCCTCAAGAAGCTCAAGAAGTCAAGTCCCCACATCTGTTTATATGACAGCTATATCAGGTTATGAACCGATTTGAACCATATTTGACACAGTTGTTGAATATCATAACAAAATACTACGCGCCAAAATTCGTTCAAATCGGATAGGAATTGCGCCCTCTAGAGGCTCAAGAAGTCAAGACCCAAGATCGGTTTATATGACACCTATATAAGGTTATAGACCGATTTAAACCATACTTGGCACAGTTGTTGGATATCATAACAAAACACGTCGTGCGAAATTTCATTCCAATCGGATAAGAATTGCGCACTCTACAGACTCAAGAAGTCAAGATCCCAGATCGGTTTATATGGCAGCTATATCAGGTTATGGACCGATTTGAACCATACTTAGCACAAATGTTGGATATAAAAACAAAACACGTCGTGCAAAATTTCATTCCAATCGGATAAGAATTGCGCACTCTAGAGGCTCAAGAAGTCAAGACCCAAGATCGGTTTATATGGCAGCTATATCTGTTTATAAACCGATTTGAACTCCAATCGGATAAGAAATCCGCACTCTAGAGGCTCAAGAAGTCAAGACCCAAGATCGGTTTATATGGCAGCTATATCAAAACATGGACCGATATGGCCCATTTACAATACCAACCGACCTACACTAATAAGAAGTATTTGTGCAAAATATCAAGCGGCTAGCTTTACTCCTTCGGAAGTTAGCGTGCTTTCGACAGACAGACGGACGGACGGACGGACAGACGGACGGACGGACAGACGGACGGACATGGCTAGATCGACATAAAATTTCACGACGATCAAGAATATATATACTTTATGGGGTCTCAGACGAATATTTCGAGTAGTTACAATCAGAATGACGAAATTAGTATACCCCCCATCTTATGGTGGAGGGTATAATAAAAATGTTCACACTTTTAGTTTTCAATGTCTATGGGATTTGGTTGAAATGTGATGTTCTGTTATGACTTCCAAAAACTGTGCCAAGTACGGTCAAATCAGTCTATAACCAGATATAGCTTCCATGTAAACCGGTCTCTCGATCACCCTTGTTCGGTCCCTAGCGCTTTAATTTTTGCTGGTTTGACAGAAGTTTGGTACGTAGAATAAAATTATGCCCTTCAATAAAATTTATTTTGTATAAATTTTTAGCAGAATCCATGATGGTGGGTTCGCAAGATTCGGCCCGGCCAAGCTTAGCACGCTTTTATTTTGTTTTCAATTTTAGATTTATTTCTCTTTTTTTAAGGCCTTAATATTTTAAAATTATCAACCAAAACTTAAAAATAAAATTTCAAAACTTTTTCCAATTTTCTGTAAAATTTTCATCATAAGTCGTAATATAGTTTTTTTTCTGAAATTTTAAGTTGTAAAGCGTATAACTTTTAATAAGAAATGACAATCTTTATCAATTTTGTTTTATTGTATTATTCAGAGAATTCTGTAACTTTCCAATGGTATAATCAGATTTGCAATTGGTAAAGAAATAGTGCAAGAATTCTAAAAATGCGGGTACATTGACTGAAATCTTAAATCCAAGGATTTTTCGACTGTGGAACCAAGATTTTTTTCATTTTAAGTGTCTAAAAAATTAGGGTAACTACGGGCAGCCAACCTTTTTTGATTTATGTTAAGGGGCATTCGAAGAGCGTATTTTGAAAATATGTTATTTATTGGGTATATTTTATTATTCGGGTATATTATATATTATTCTTATTTTCAATTAAAGTTGAAAAATAGTGATAAAGGTACATTTTAAATAGTGATTTGCCTGAAGAAGCTCAAAGAATTCATTATTTTTATACCCACCACCGAGGGATGGGGGTATATTCATTTTCTCACTCCGTTTGCAACACATCGAAATATCCATTTACGACCCTATTAAGTATATATATTCTTGATCGTCGTAAAAATCTAAGACGATCGCGCCATGTCCGTCCGTCTGTCTGCCTGTCTGTTATCACGCTTCAGTTTTTAAAAACAGATATATTGAGCTGAAACTTTCTACAGATTCCTTTTTGTCCATAAGCAGGTTAAGTTCGAACATATCGATTATATCTTGATATAGCCCCCATGTAGGTCAATCCGCCGATTTAGGGTCTTAGGTCCCATAAAAGCCACATTTATTATCCGATTTTGCTGAAATTTGGGACAGTGAGTTGTGTTAGGCCCTTCGACATCCTTCTTCAATTTAGCCCAGATCGGTCTAGATTTGGATATAGCTGCCATATAGACCGACTCTTGATTTAGGGTTTTGGGCCCATAAAAGACGCTTTTATTGTCCGATGTCGCCAAAATTTAGGACAGTGAGTTCTGTTAAGCTGTTCAACATCCCTCTTTAATTTGGCCCAGATCAGTCCAAATTTGGACATAGCTGCCATATATACCGATTATTCGATTTAGGGTCTTAGGCCCATAAAAGCCACATTTATTATCCGATTTCGCCGAAATTTGGGACAGTAAGTTGTGTAGGCCCTTCGACATCCTTCTTTAATTTGACTCAGATCGGTCCAAATTCGAATATTGCTGTTATATAGATCGATCTCTCAGTTTTAGGTTTTGGGGCCATAAAAGGCGCATTTATTGGCCGATGTTGCCGAAATTTGGGACAGAGAGTTAAGTTAAGCCCCTCCACATATTTCGGCAATTTGGTCTTGATCGATCAAGATTTGCATATAGCTGCCATATCGACCGATATCTCGATTTAAAGTCTTGACCCCAAAAAAGGCGCATTTATAATCCGATTTAACTGAAATTTGACACAGTGACTTATGTTAGGCTTTTCGACATCCATGTTGTATATGGTTCAGATCGTTTTATTTTTAGATATAGCTACTAAAAAGACCAATATTTTGATAAACATAATTGAACAATGACTAGTACTTATTAGAATTTGGTCCAAATCGGAACATATTTCGATATAACTGATATGGGACATAAGGCATGCAATTTTCACCGGATTTTGATGAAATATGGTTTACATATGAACCCGATGTGGTGGGTATCCAAAGTTCGGCCGGGCGAACTTAACGCCTTTTTACTTTTATTTTTTATTATTTATCTATAGATAATAAATACCCTTACAGACTAATGACAATATATTTACAAATGTATTAACCTAAGATTTTAAAAATAATGTAATTTTTTTTAAACCTTCGCGATTCTCAGATAGGTCTATTATATCTTTCAGTTGATTAAATTGATAACATAGGTGCCGAAAAGGATCATTATTGGCATAGTTGGTTTTATAATAAGAAACTTTCAAAATATCTGGTAGGTCTGATAGGAACGTTAAAGAAAATTCGACTCAAAAGAAAGCAGGAATCTATTTGACCATGAATTAATTTAGTCAAAAACGTAATGTTTAGCATGGTTCTACGACTTTTTAATGTAGGAAGCTTTATAAGATTTAATCGGTACTCATACGAAGGTAATGAACTTCTGCCCCACCCATTTCGACGGAGACAAAATAATTGAAATTGTTTTTGAGCCGATTCTATCAAATCAGAATGAATATTGTACAGGGTGGCTGATGAATATTGCTACAATGATGAATATTGCTACATTTTTTTTTCGGTGTATGGAATACATTTTTCTTTTATTCATGTTAAATTAAATTATTAAATTAATTATTAAATTATTATTAATTAAATTAATTAATTAATTAATTAAATTAATTATTAAATTATTATTATTAAATAGAAAAAAAGTTATTACATTTTTTTTTGGTAGCGGCTTTCATCAGCCACCCTGTAGTACGAATCCCATACCACTGAACCATACTCGAGATTACTTCTGACTAGCGACGTGTATAAGTTTTTCGTCACAGAGAAATCATTAAGTTCTTTACTCCGGCGTTTCATGAAGCCAGAGCACTACGTGCTTTATTTACAACCATTGAGATGTGTTGACGGGAGTTTAAGCGTTGGTATAGAAGAAATCCAAGGTCTATAAAGCTAGAGACTACTTCAAGTTGATTGGAACCCAATAAGTAGCTAGTTTTAAGAGAGGTTATTCTTGAAAATTTTATCTGTTTGCATTTGGAAATATTAAGTTTCATAAAGTTCTGGTTGCACCATTCTCAAAGAGTATCAAGGTCATACCGAAGATAACACTGTTCATCAGAGTCTCTTGTTGATCTGAAGATCTTTACATCATCTGCATACATCAAAATATTTGAGTGCTTCAAAGTAAAAGGGAGATCGTTTATGAACAAACAAAACAGCACAGGGCCAAGATGAGTACCCTGTGGAACACCTGAAGAGACAACAATTGATTTGGAAACTACAGTACCAAATTTAAATCTTTTTGAGTACGTCCAGTCAGATATGATCTGATCCACTTTAGTAAAGATGGACTGAAACCAATAAGAACTATTTTTCTTAACAGAAGGTTGTGGTTGACTTTATAAAATGCTTTACTAAAATCGGTATATATAGTATCCGTTTGGTAGCGTTCCCTAAAGCCTTCGTTGATGTGAAATAGTGTCAGTTAGAATTTTCTCTAATAGCTTCAGAATAGCATTCAAAATTGAAATGCCCCTGTAATTAGAAACCTCATTGCGATTTCCGGCTTTAAATAACGGTCTTATAAAAGATTGCTTCCACAATTCCGGCAGATATCCAGTTCGAGAGCGCAATGCTTTGAAATGTTCGATGGAATTCCATCTGAACCGGGATTAAAAGTTATCTTCAGTGACCTTAAATTTTCATGTACTACGTTTTCCCCAATCCCAGACACGTCTAGAAAAGCTGAATTGTTGATTGTGTATGGATATGTTCCACATAAATCATAATTATTATCTGAGTAAGTAGTGCTAAAAAAGTCAGCAAAGATGTCGGCAATGCCTGAATCGTTATCAGCTACTTTAGCTTGATTTTTTTGAGGTTAGGATTTTCATGCATTAGTATTTGACAGATCACGTGGGATTTCAGACATGGTGTCAAAGAGAAAGATGCTCAGTATGCTTTGACATTTCATCATGAATAGACTTACTAACGAGCAACGCTTGCAAATCATTGAATTTTATTACCAAAATCAGTGTTCGGTTCGAAATGTGTTCATTCACCGTAACGTTGCGTCCAACAGCATCTTTGAAAAAATACGGTCCAATGATTCCACCAGCGTACAAACCACACCAAACAGTGCATTTTTCGGGATGCATGGGCAGTTCTTGAACGGCTTCTGGTTGCTCTTCACTCCAAATGCGGCAATTTTGCTTATTTACGTAGCCATTCAACCAGAAATGAGCCTCATCGCTGAACAAAATTTGTCAAAATTTGAACACATTTCGAACCGAACACTGATTTTGGTAATAAAATTCAATGATTTGCAAGCGTTGCTCGTTAGTAAGTCTATTCATGATGAAATGTCAAAGCATACTGAGCATCTTTCTCTTTGACACCATGTCTGAAATCCCACGTGATCTGTCAAATACTAATGCATGAAAATCCTAACCTCAAAAAAATCACCCTTTATCTGAGAAAGTTCGGTAAACTATAGGTTGCCCAAAAAGTAATTGCGGATTTTTTAAATGAAAGTAAATGCATTTTTAATAAAACTTAGAATGAACTTTAATCAAATATACTTTTTTACACTTTTTTTCTAAAGCAAGCTAAAAGTAACAGCTGATAACTGACAGAAGAAAGAATGCAATTACAGAGTCACAAGCTGTGAAAAAATTTGTCAACGCCGACTATATGAAAAATCCGCAATTACTTTTTGGGCAACCCAATATTACAACGGCGCTTTGCATTCACAAATTTGTAGAAGGATTTAGGATTTGATTTCAATTGATTTCTAATTTTATTCAAATAACTACCATATGCCAATTTGTTTTTATTATTATATTCGCATCTTGTTAATAAGTACATCGATAAGTCAGACGTTGACCCTGGGCGTTTAAACCTTTTATATAATTTATTCTTCTTGTTCTTCAGCATAGAAAGATTGGTTGTATTCCATGTTTATTATAATTGTGTATCATAACGTCGAAATATATGGAAATAAAAACTGAAATAGTTTAATTTACCAACTGAGATCTGTTTATAGTTGGTAAAATTTTTATACCCTCCACCATAAGATGGGGGGTATACTAATTTCGTCATTCTGATTGTAACTATTCGAAATATTCGTCTGAGACCCCATAAAGTATATATATTCTTGATCGTCGTGAAATTTTATGTCGATCTAGCCATGTCCGTCCGTCCGTCCGTCTGTCTGTCGAAAGCACGCTAACTCCCGAAGGAGTAAAGCTAGCCGTTTGAAATTTTGCACAAATACTTCTTATTAGTGTAGGTCGGTTGGTATTGTAAATGGGCCATATCGGTCCATGTTTTGATATAGCTGCCATATAAACCGATCTTGGGTCTTGACTTCTTGAGCCTCTAGCACGCGCAATTCTTATCCGATTGGAATGGAATTTTGCACGACGTGTTTTGTTACGATATCCAAAAACTGTGCCAAATATGGTTCAAATCGGTTCATAACCTGATATAGCTGTCCTATAAACCGATCTTGGGTCTTGACTTCTTGAGCCTCTAGAGGTCGCAATTATTATCGGATTTGCCTGAAATTTTTTACGACGGATTCTCTCATGACCAATAACATACGTATTTATTATGGTCTGAATCGGTCTATAGCCCAATACAGCTCCCATATAAATCGATCTCTCTATTTTACTTCTTGAGCCCACAAAGGGCGCAATTCTTATTCGAATTGGCTGACATTTTACACAAGTCTCCAACATAATATAATTTAATTGTGGTCCAAACCGGACCATATCTTGATATCGCTCTAATAGCAGAGCAAATCTTTTCTTATATCGTTTTTTTTGCCTAGGAAGAGATGCCGGGAAAAGAACTCGACAAATGCGATCCATGGTGGAGGGTATATAAGATTCGGCCCGGCCGAACTTGCACGCTTTAACTTGTTAAAATGAATTATGCTACAGCATTAAATTATACTGCGTATCCTTTTAAATATGCTCAATTTATTTTAACACCTTTAAATATGCGTCTCAGACCCCATAAAGATCATATAATTCTTGATCGTCATGACATTTTAAGTCGATCTAGTATGACATTTTAAGTCGAAGGAGTAAAACTAGGCGCTTGAAATTTTGTACAAATACTTCTTATTAGTGTAGATCGTTTGGGATTGTAAATAGGCCATGTCGGTCCAAATTTTGGTATAGCTGCCATATAAACTGATCCGGGGTCTTGAATTATTAAGCCTCTAGAGGGTGCAATTCCTATCAGCTTTAGCTGAAAATTAGCATGACGTGTTTCCTTATGACTTACAACTACTGTACTGTGTTAAATTAGGTTTAAGTGGCAGTCTGCTATCAGAAATTAGCATGACGTGTTTCGTCATGACTTACAACTACTGTGCAGTGTTAGGGTAGGTTTAAGTGGCAGTCTGCTATCAGAGTATGACGTTTTCATCCATTGCGATACCACAGTAACAGAAGAAGGATGATGCCTTTTAGTTCTTACCGTTGAACCATCCAGATAGCTTCAAAAATCCCAATAAATTGCGAATGTTTACATCCGCCAAATCAGTCAGGTTCTCAAAGAAATGAGAACCTACTACTGTGCTAATTATTGTTTAAATCGGTCCATAAACTGATATAGATGCCATATAAACGATCTTGAACCTTGATTTCTTGAGCCACTAGAGGGCGCAATTCTTATCCGATTTGGCTGAAATTTTGCACGAAACGTTTCGTTCGACTACTTGACCCTCTAAAGGGCACAATGATTATCCGATTTGGCTGAAATTTTATACAACGACTTCTCCCATGACCTTAAACAAATCTGTCAAAATTGGTCTGAATCGGTCCATAGCCTGATACAGCTCCCATATAAACCGATCTTCCTATAAAACTTCTTGAGCCCCTAAAGGACGCAATTCTTATTCGAATTGGCTGAAAGTTTACACAAAGACTTCTATTATGGTATCCAATATTCATTTCGATTATGTTCCGAATCGAACCATAACTTGTTATAGCTCCAATAGCAAAGCAATTATTTTCTTTTATCCTTTGTTGGCCCTCCATGGTGGAGAGTATATAAGATTCGGCCTGGCCGCCCTCATTTACTTGTTAAAATCTGTAGAGTGAAACAAGTAAAAGCGTGCAAAGTTGGGCCGGGCCGAATCTTATATACACTCCACCATGGATCGCATTTGTCGAGTTCTTTTCCCGGCATCTCTTCTTAGGCAAAAAAGGAAAGAATTGCGCCCTTTGGGGGCTCAAAAAGTAAAATAGGGAGATCGATTCATATGGGAGCTGTATCAGGCTATAGACCGATTCAGACCATAATAAACACGTATGTTGATGGTCATGAGAGGATCCGTCGTACAAAATTTCAGGCAAATCGGATGATAATTGCAACCTCTAGAGGCTCAAGAAGTCAAGATCCCAGATCGGTTTATATGGCAGCTATATCAGGTTATGAACCGATTTAAACCATACTTGGCACAGTTGTTGGATATCATAACAAAACACGTCGTGCAAAATTTCATTCAAAGCGGATAAGAATTGCGCACTCTAGAGGCTCAAGAATTCAAGACCCAAGATCGGTTTATATGGCAGCTATATCAAGTTATGAACCGATTTGAACCATACTCGGCACAGTTGTTGAATGTCATAACAAAACACGTTGTGCAAAATTTCATTCCAATCGGATGAGAATTCCGCACTGTAGAGGCTCAAGAAGTCAAGACCCCAGATCGGTTTATATGGCAGCTATATCAAAACATGGACTGATATAGCCCATTTACAATACCAACCGACCTACACTAATAAGAAGTATTTGTGCAAAATTTTAAGCGGCTAGCTTTACTCCTTCGGAAGATAGCGTGCTTTCGACAGACAGACGGACGGACAGACATGGCTAGATCGACATAAAATATCGCGACGATCAAGAATATATATACTTTATGGGGTCTTAGACGAATATTTCGAGTAGTTACAAACAGAATGACGAAATTAGAATACCCACATCCTTTGGTGGAGGGTATAAAAATGCAAATTTTGCCTATGAACATTCCACTAAGGAACAGGGGCAAACTTCTCACATATCAATGAGTGCAGTCCGATTCAAATTTAAGCTCAATGATAAGGGGCCTGCTTTTTATAGCCGGGTCCGAACGGCGTGCCACAGTGCGACATCTCTTTGGAGAGAAGTTTTACGTAACAACGTACCTCACAAATGTTTCCAATATTTTTTCTGATAGTCTCGCCTGGATTCGAAGCCAGGCGTTCAGCGTCTTAGGCGGACACGCTAATCTCTGCGCTACGGTGGCCTCCAAAATCTGTAGAGTAATAACATCATACGGACACATAGAGGGACAGACTCACAGGCATCATATATCGTCTTAGAATTTTACGGCGATCAGAAATATTGATATTTCGATATGTTGCAAACGGAATGACTAAATGATTATAATCTTTACCCTTCGGTGGTGAGTATAACAAAACAAGTAAAAATGTCGTAGTTTAGGCCTGTAGGGATTTTTTTATACCCTCCACCATAAGATGGGGGGTATACTAATTTCGTCATTCTGATTCTAACTACTCGAAATATTCGTCTGAGACCCCATAAAGTATATATATTCTTGATCGTCGTGACATTTTATGTCGATCTAGCCATGTCCGTCCGTCTGTCCGTCCGTCCGTCCGTCCGTCTGTCTGTCGAAAGCACGCTAACTTCAGAAGGAGTAAAGCTAGCCGCTAGAAATTTTGCACAAATACTTCTTATTAGTGTAGGTCGGTTGGTATTGTAAATGGGCCATATCGGTCCATGTTTTGATATAGCTGCCATATAAACCGATCTTGGGTCTTGACTTCTTGAGCCTCTAGCACGCGCAATTCTTATCCGATTGGAATGAAATTTTGCACGACGTGTTTTGCTATGATATCCAACAACTGTGCCAAATATAGTTCAAATCGGTTCATAACCTGATATAGCTGCCATATAAACCGATCTTGGGTCTTGACTTCTTGAGCCTCTAGAGGGCGCAATTCTTTTCCGATTGGAATGAAATTTTGCACGACGTGTTTTGCTATAATATCCAACAACTGTGCCAAGTATAGTTCAAATCGGTCCATAACCTGATATAGCTGCCATATAAACCGATCTTGGGTCTTGACTTCTTGAGCCTCTAGCGTGCGCAATTCTTATCCGATTGGAATGAAATTTTGCAAGACGTGTTTTGTTATGATATCCAACAACTGCGCCAAGTATAGTTCAAATCGGTCCATAACCTGATATAGCTGCCATATAAACCGATCTTGGGTCTTGAATTCTTGAGCCTCTAGAGTGCGCAATTCTTACCCGATTGGAATGAAATTTTGCACGACGTGTTTTGTTATGATATCCAACAACTGTGCCAAGTATGGTTTAAATCGTTCCATAACATGATATAGCTGCCATATAAACCGATCTTGGGTCTTGACTTCTTGAGCCTCTAGAGTGCGCAATTCTTATCCTATTTGAATGAAATTTTGCACGACGTATTTTGTTATGATATCCAACAACTGTTTCAAGTATGGTTCAAATAGGTCCATAACCTGATATAGCTGCCATATAAACCGATCTTGGGTATTGACTTCTTTAGCCTCTAGAGGGCGCAATTCCTATCCGATTTGGCTGAAATTTTGCATGACGTATTTTGTTCTTACTTTCAACAACTGTGTCAAATAGGGTTCAAATCGGATCATAACCCGATATAGCTGCCATATAAACCAATCTGGGATCTTGACTTCTTGAGCCTCTACAGGTCGCAATTATTATCCGATTTGCCTGAAATTTTTTACGATGGATCCTCTCATGACCATCAACATACGTGTTTATTATCTGAACGGTCTATAGCACGATACAGCTCCCATATAAATCGATCTCTCTATTTTACTTCTTGAGCCCCCAATGGGCGCAATTCTTATACGAATTTGCTGAAATTTTACACAGGTCTCCAACATATAATTTAATTGTGGTCCGAACCGGACCATATCTTGATATCGCTCTAATAGCAGAGCAAATCTTTTCTTATATCCTTTTTTGCCTAAGAAGAGATGCCGGGAAAAGAACTCGAAAAATGCGATCCATGGTGGAGGGTATATAAGATTCGGCCCGGCCGAACTTAGTACGCTTTTACTTGTTTTTAAGTAAAAAGATCGGAATTTATGGAAGCTATAACATGTTATGGGCAAATATTGACAATAATTAGCATGGATGTGTAGTCACTACAAAGTACTAAATGCAAAATTTCAGCAGCATCGAATCTTGAAGGTCGAGAATTTAATTTGGAAGATTGGTTTATACAATATTTTGAGATGTTACAAAAATAATGGCAAAGTTTGTATACCTATGGTATACAAAAGAATGTCACTAATTTTAGTGACAAGTGTCACTCATCAAGGAAAAGGAAGATATGTGGTCACATTTATTGTTCTGTACCCCATGTTCAACGTGAAGGCAAACAAATAAAGGCACCTTAAGATCAGCGGCCGAATCTTATACCCTCCACCATAGATTGCATATCACAAGTTCTTTGAATGAATGACTGTCTCTCTGATGGCAGGAGGATTTGACGTGGTTCTTATCCAGGAAGAATGGGTGTGCGTAGGAGTGGTTCAAAGACTGGATTTAAAATATTCAAGGGTACGGGGAATGAGAGACACAGAGCCTATATTCTTGCATAATTTTCTTCTTCTGTCCCTATTCACTGAAGTTTCAGCCAGCCGGAAATTATTAAGTCTGATTACTGGCTGGCTTCCCTATATACATGCCACACGATTCAGAGATACTGTTTTCAACCCTTAAGTTGCTATTTGAAGCCGATTCTGTTAAAAAAAGGCCTCATTGTGGGAAGTGATGCAAATGCACAACACCAGATATGAGGAAAATCGGATATTAACGAAAAGGGTGAGCTGCCTATATGTTGTAAGTTGCAATCTGGCAACAAAGGAAATAAACCAACCTTTATTACCAGAGAAAATCCTGGGCGGAATTCTGCACATCGTTGGAGGCCTGACTTGTGAGAGGTTGATAGAAACATATATTATGGCAAAGATCCCTGGAGATCGCTTGTCTCGGTAACAGCATACATATAGTAAGGGCAAGTCCACCGACACAGCCCTTGAAACAGTTGCCCACATATATAATTCTCTCGCTGTCAAGGAATATACAATTTATTTACATTGAAGGCGCTTTCAATAATGAACAAGTAAAAAGGCGTTAAGTTCGGCCGGGCCGAACTTTGGATACCCACCACCTCGGGTATATATGTAAACCACCATTCATCAAAATTCGGTGAAAATTGCATACCTTATACTCATATACCTCATACCGATCTGAACTATATACGACACGATGTCGAAAAGCCGAACATAAGTCACTGTGTCAAATTTCAGTGAAATCGGATTATAAATGCGCCTTTTATGAGGCCAAGACTTTAAATCGAGATATCGGTCTACATGGCAGCTATATCCAAATCTGGACCGATTTGGCCCAAGTTGCACAAACATGTCGAAAAGCCTAACACAAAGCACTGTCCCAAATTTCGGCGAAATCGGACAATAAATGCCTCTTTTATTGGCCCTAAACCTTAAATCGAGAGATCGGTCTATATGGCAGCTATATGCAAATCTGGACCGATCTGGGCAAAAATGAAGAAGGACGTCGAAAAGCCTAACCAAACTCACTGTATTAAATTTCAGCGACATCGGACAATAAATACGTCTTTTATCGCCCCAAAACCTAAAACCTAGAAATCGGTCTATATGGCAGCTATATCCAAATCTGGACCGATCTGTGCGATATTGCAGAAGTATATCAAGGGGCTTAACTTAACTCACTGTTCCAAATTTCGGCGACATCAGACAATAAATGAGCATTTTATGGACCCAAAACCATAAATCAAGAAATCGGTCTATATGGCAGCTCTATCTGAATCTGAACCGATCTGGACCAAATTGAAGAAATATGTCAAGGGGCCTAACACAATTCACTGTCCCGAATTTCATCAAAATCGGATAATAAATGTGGCTTTTGTGGGCCTAAGACCCTTAACCGGAGGATCGGTCTATATGGCAGCTATATCCAAATCTAAACCGATCTGAGCCAAATTAACGAAGGATGTCGAAGAGCCTAACACAACTCACTACTCTAAATTTCAACAAAATCGGTTAATTAATGATGCTTTTATGGGCCTAAGACCCTAAATCGGCGGATCGGTCTATATGACAGCTATATCAAGATATGGTCCGATATAGCCCATCTTCGAACTTAACCTGCTTATGGACAAAAAAAGAACCTGTGCAAAATTTCAGCTCAATATCTCTATTTTTAAAGACTGTAGCGTGATTTCAACAGACAGACGGACGGACATGTCTAGATCGTCTTAGATTTTTACGCTGATCAAGAATATATATACTTTATAGGGTCGGAAATGGATATTTCGATGTGTTGCAAACGGAATGACAAAATGAATATACCCCCATCCTTCGGTGGTGGGTATAAAAACCGAAGTCAATCATCACGCTTGGGATCAGTAGATCTTAAAACACGCTTGGAATCAGTAGATCGAAAAAGATGGGTTATCAGAGGAACATCTCAAGGATGTGTACTGTCTCCTCTATTTTGATATAAAGGCATATACAATATATTATTCTCTGTAAGAAAAAGGTGTAAAAGTGATCGCGTATGCTTATGGCTATTGCGGTTAGGGGAAGATTCCCAGCACTTTAAGAGATATACCTCAGGACGTGCGACAGCGAAGTGGGCTACCGAAAGTGGTGTAGGCGTAAATCCGTCAAAGAAGGAAATTGTTCTTTTCAGCAGGAGATACAAGTTATTCACAGTGACACCTGCCTCCTTGGCAGCAGAGAATGTTTCATTTAACTTAAAGCACGAAATTCCTGAGAAAAGAGAAAGAGAGGCTACTCTTGCATTATACACTTGCAAAAGAGCCATTGGCTAAAGTTGGGGGTTTAAACCGCGTGCCTATATACTACAGTTGTCGGACCTTTAATCGTACATAGTTTTGTGTTCTGGTGGACGGCACCTCAATACTCAGCCGGAACCAAAGGATAGATTGTTTGTGCATCACAGCCCCACTGAGGGCGACACCATATGATGCACTGAATTTAATGCTACACCTAATGACTCTGGACAATGTTACTAGACATATTGCTGTGACCACTGCGGCTATGGACACAGTGTGGATTACGCATTGTTTAAACCGCATTTTGACAAAAAATGCTATACCATTATTCCTGATAGAACCAATCAGAACTACAATATCCCTTGGTAATGGAAATATCGATTTCTATAGGGATGGATCCAAACCAGACGATCAAGGGGCCCTTAAATCCCTCGAGAAAGTATTTCTGAATTCAAAGAGAGCCCTTGACTGTCGACAGATCTCTCAACGAGATGGCTGAACGGTTCAAAATTCACCTGTTCTGGGTGCCAGGCCACAGAGATATCTCGGGGAATTATAGAGCAGGTGAGCTTGCGAGACTAGGAACTACAGTCGAACTTGTCTGTAACGTAACAGTTGAGAACCGACGAAATACTGCGTTAAAGAGAAACTGACCAACATTAGGTTAAATTTAACCTAAGTGCAACAAGTAAAAGCGTGCTAAGTTCGGCCGGGCCGAATCTTGGGAACCGAACAAGGATGATCAAGAGACTGGTTTACATGGGAGCTATATCAAGCTATAGACTGATTTTGGCCGTACGTGGCACAGTTGTTGGAAGTCATAAGAGAACACCAAGTGCAAAACTTCAGCTAAGACAAAATTGCTGCTTCCAGGGGCTCAAGAAGTCAAATCGGGAGACTGGTTTATATGGGAGCTATATCAGGCTATATACCGTAGTTGATACAGTTGTTGGGAGTGGCAACGAAACACAACATGCAAAATTTCAGCCCAATCAGACAAAAATTGCGACTTTCGGGAACTAAAGAAGTCAAATCTGGAGATCGGTTTATATGGGAGCTATATCTAAATCTGACCGATATGGCCCATTTGCAATCCCCAACTATCTACATCAATATTAAGTGTCTGTGTAAAATTTCAAGCGACTAGCATTTCGCGTTCGACCACTATCGCGATTTTGACAGGCGGACGGCCGGATGGACATGGCTAGGATGGGATAGGATGGGGGTATACTAATTTAGTCATTCCGTTTGTAACACTTCGAAATATTCATCTTAGACCTCATAAAGTATATATATTCTTGATCGTCATGACATTCTGAGTCGATCTAGCCATGTCCGTCTATCCGTCTGTCCGTCTGTCGAAATCACGATATCAAGTACTTAAAATCATTAGATGACGCCTTCAAACCTTAAGTAGCTGGTTGAAGCCGCTTCTGTAGGGAAGAAAAGCCTTATTGTAGGAAGTGATGCTAATGCACATCACCAGCAATAGGGAAGTTCGGGTGTCAACGAAAGGGGTGGAAGTGGAAACTACGGTGGATTTAGACATAGTGGTTAAGTGGATCACGAAAGCCCTAAATGGCTCGCTTGTGTCAGCATGTCCTAGTGCCAAGCCAATGGCGAAACAACGACCGCCATAGTGGACACCAGAGCTGGTTGGTCTAAGGAAGGGCTGCAGAAAACTCTACAACAGAGCAAAAGCCACAAGAGAACCACACGATTGCGACATCTATAAGACTGAGCTAAGATAATATAGGGGCGAGCTTAGAAAGGCTCAGAACAAATACTGGGTAGAATTCTGCAGCTCCGTGGAGGATACATCTGAGGCCTCTAGGCTAAGGAAGATTCTGTCCACGAAACCTATTATGGTGGGGTATATCCAGAAGTCAGAGAATGTATGGACAATGTTTAGTGAGAAAATACTAGAACTACTCGTTGATACACTTTTCCCGCGAAATTCTCCATCGGACAACGTGGCGCCAGAAGAGGTTTTCACTGATATGCATTCGTCGGAGGCCATTATGTTAATTATGTCTGAGCCGAAAATCCTTTGGGCGATAAGAAGTTTCTGTTCCTTAAAGCCGCCAGGCCCTGATGATGTATCAGAATGTCATATATAACTGTGGGATGGTGGGACACGAAGGTCATTTCCATTCCGAAAGCCCGCAAACCGTACCACACGAAGGCGAAAGATGTTCGTCCTATTAGACTGTCATCCTTTATGCTGAAGACTCTTCAGAGGTTGATAAAAACATATCTTAGGACAAAGATCCCTGGAGTTCGCCTGTCGCGGCAGAAGCATGCATATAGTAAAGGCAAATCCACTGAAATAGCCCTTCACGACCTAGTCGGCTAAATGGAGGGTTCTCTCGCTGTCAAGTAATATACAATGGTAGCATCTCTACCGTAAGAAAGTTTAATAATAACTTACTTACTTAAAGATGCATTACGGCAGGCTTGGGATCTGTGGATCTAAAAAGTGGATCATCAGAAGCTCTCTTCAAGGAGGTATACTGTCTCCTCTACTTTGGAATATAGCCATTACCAATATATTATTGATATTATTGACAAAGATCCCTGGAGTTCGCCTGTCGCGGCAGAAGCATGCATATAGTAAAGGCAAATCCACTGAAATAGCCCTTCACGACCTAGTCGGCTAAATGGAGGGTTCTCTCGCTGTCAAGTAATATACAATGGTAGCATCTCTACCGTAAGAAAGTTTAATAATAACTTACTTACTTAAAGATGCATTACGGCAGGCTTGGGATCTGTGGATCTAAAAAGTGGATCATCAGAAGCTCTCTTCAAGGAGGTATACTGTCTCCTCTACTTTGGAATATAGCCATTACCAATATATTATTGTCTCTTGAAGAAAAATGCGTTAAAGTGGTCGCGTATGCTGATGACGTGGCAATTGCGGTTAGGGGAATGTTTTCCAGCACTCTAAGAGATATACTCCAGGAAGCTCTACGTGCAACAGCAAAGTGGGCTAAAGTGTAAAAGTGGTCTGGGTATAAATCCGTTCAAGACAGAAGTAGTTCTCTTCAGCAGGAGATACAAGTCTCCTTGGGTGGAGAGAATCTTCCATTTACAGAAAGCGCAATATAACCGAGTGTTTTGCTGGACAAGAAATTGAACTTCATATCCAGCATTTTGGAAAGGATAAGAAAGGCCACCCTTGCCCTATACACCTGCAAGAGAGCCATTGGCAAGAGTTGGGGATTTAGACCGCGTGTCATGCATTGGGTATATACTGAAGTTGTCTGACCTATTATGATATATGGTGTTATGGTTTGGTGGACGGCGCTTCAAAAATCCACCTACTGCTCAATACTTAACCGGATCCAAAAGATGGCTTGTTTGTGCATCACAGCCGCACTGAAGACGACACCATCTGATGCACTGAATTTAATGCTACATCTTATGCCTTTTGGACATTGTGGCTACCCAAATCGCAGCGACCACTGCCGTGAGGTTAAGGGAGCTTTCTCTATGGTCATGTGGCGGCTACGAACACTATGTTATACTTGATACAATATCCGATGTTCCAGGCAGTGTGGATTATACCCTACCTGAGCCGCTTTTTGATAAAAATTACTCTACCACTATCCCGATAGAACCGATTGGAACTACGTTATATCTGGTAAAAGAAGTTACATAGACTTCTATACGAATGGTTCCAAAAAACGACCAGGTGGGCTTTGGGGTGTACTCTAAAGGTCTAGAACTGGTCATATCGAAAAGATTACCCGACCACTGCAGTGTGTATCAAGCAGGGTACCTTGCAATTATAGAAGTGGTGGAATGGCTAAGATACAATGCATTAATGTCTTCTCAGACAGCCAGGCAGCCATTAAATCGCTGGAGAACGTATTTCTGAACTCAAAAACCGCCCTTCACTGTCGTAGATCTCTCAACGAGATGGATGAACCGTTCAAAATTCACCTATTCTGGGTACCGGGCCACAGAGATATCCCAGGGAATTGTAAAGCGGATGAGCTTGCGAGACTAGGAATTACGCTACACATACTGTGGGTATGACTCTAGCAACATGTAAGCTAAGTTTTCAGGACCAGGCTCGAAAGACAACGAATGATAGATGGTCACAAAACTATTGGCCTAATCTATACTTGAAGAGGTGTAACGCTTTGTCCGTCATGACAGGACAATGTCTAATCGGGAAACAAGCTGACTGACTGAAGGTTGCCAGCAACGACTTTTGGATGCGGATGTGAACATTCGCAAGTTATTGGGCTTTTAAAAGCCATCTGGGTGGTTCAACGGTAGGAACTACAATAGAAGGCATCTTCTTTCCTCTGTTCTTTAGGTATCATAATGGACGAAAACGTCTTAGCGAGTCTAATGGCAGACTGCCACTTAAACCTAACCTAAACCTTAACGCATTTTTCAAAACAATTGCTTCCAAATAGTCTTTATGGATGTTCTTGTTCAACTAAAAGTTGAGTTCCTTCCATGTTATAACAAATTATGAAAATTGAACAACTTTTTTAAACTGATTTTGTATAAAAGAGTTACAGGATATGTCTTCGCATTTTCTTTGGGTGGAATGCTATTATAGAAAGGCAAAAGGAGGCTTAACTCCAATTTACGAAATACCACTTTCAAATGGATGACATGACCACAATCGTGTGAACCAAATCACCACAACTATTTCAATTTCGTGACATTCGTTGGCACCCATTGCGGATGTAATTCCATGCAATTTATTTAGCTTTTTTCTCATTGCCAGCTAAGTCCGGATGGTCAAAGAAAAGGCAGGCCGCTGCAGTCGTTTGTTTTTCATTTCTTAGTGAAAAGGGGATGGCAGGAACTGAATGAAAAAAGTAGGTGGTTCGTTTGCGGCTCTAAATGCCATTATGTTTTATGTGATTTAACCGAAGAGGTTTCCTTGCCTTATTTATTTGTAGTTCCTGTACGAAGGACTGACTGGTGTCTCTGTCTGTGCTGTCATACTAATGGTGTCATTTGTTACTTTAATACGAAACAATTTGGATAACATCGAGAAAATGGAATAAATTAAGACAGCACCCTTCGATTGTGGTGTTAACACAGGAACATCATCGAAAAATAAAAATAAACAACAAAGAAAACAGAGTGCATTGACACAGGAGAGCATAACGATGATGACGCGGCGGCACTGTGGACTGTATTTGGAAAAGGTGGCAAAAAATTAATTCCTTTTATTGTAACTGGTTTTAAAATACTGAATATGGGCTAGCCCTAGGGGTCTCAATGCTAATCCAGACTGAAGACTGAAATTTGCCTGTTTGCGAGGTAGACGAAGGTTGGCCTATTAAACGCACCCCGTTTCCTCAATAGAATGATTTCGATATCCGACAAGTCAAGTATATAGAAATGATCTTGGACAGGAAACTGAATTGGAAGGGTCACATTCAGAAGCGTACTGAGAAGGCTCACAGATGTTGGGCACTATGTAGACGGGTTCGAAATGAGGTCTGAATTCGAGGATAGACCACTGGCTGTACAGAAGCGTGATTAGACCTATACTTACTTACGGCTCAGTAGTTTGGTGGACGACGATGGAGATCAAGTGCAACGTAATGATAATACAACAGTTTCAGAGAAAAAGTTGTCTTTATCATAGGTAGAGCGATGAGAACCACTCCCACTAGGGCATTGGGAGGGGTTCTCATCCGGCCCATAGACATGCAGATTAAGTGTGAGGCAGCCACTGCGGCTAATGAGACTTAAGACGATTAAAGAATGGGGAATGAATAGTGAATTGGAGCAGGTCACACCATTGCGGTATAGGCGAAGTGATGGTAGAAAACCTGGATCGAATAGAAGAGGTTTCTGATCAGATACCTAAGATGATACTTGAGGTCGAACGTGAGACACTGCTGCCAACGGCACAGTCTTAGACGGGTGTAAATCCGCCCATATAGCGGCCGTATGAACCACAAAAATAGGGACACAAAATCCAAGACCAAATTTTACAATTGTTTGGGCATGATGACCGGTCACCACCCAAGTTTGGGCGGATGCATTTAATTTTGGGCTTTGTGACCGCGATATGCGTGCTCATAACGCCCAAAAATGATTTTAGGCCGGGCCTGGGAGTCAACATTGAGAACCCAGGGACTGAGATCTGTTTTCGACTGGCTAATCATAATGCTGTCCTGCAGACGGAACGTATTTACTGACAGTAAACTGGCCATCAGGGTAAAAACAACCAGGACGGTATGGTCACGAGTGTAAGAAAGAGATCAACGCCTTTTCTAAGGATGGCACGATCCGCATCGTTTGGGTGCTGGGCCATAGCGGAGTAACTGGGAATGAGAAAGCAGATGATTTGGCAGTGAAGGCCAGAGGACTGACCTCAATAAACTTGGTTAACCCGAGGTCTTTCGGGTCGACGCAGACCAAGTTGAGGGCGTAGGTTACGAACGCGCATTTACACTGTGGAACATCGAAACGACCAGTAGGACTACCAAAATCCTATGGAGAAATCCAGATTGTAAGAAGACGAGGCTATTACTGAAAAGAAGTAAGCAGGAGGTCAGTATAGCTTTCGGTTTCATTACGGGACTACATTACACATAGGACTACGAGCTCACTTATGCAAAAACGGTGCGGCAAGTGACATGCGGATAACAGACACCGGCACATAGGTGGTGGTACAGTATCAGAAATGAACCAACTTAGGGGTGTGGTATGGAAGCAGTTTGGAATTTTGTAAGTAGCATGGATTTCTTGATTTAGATTTTCTTTTTCGAGATTATTTCTCAGTATTTGGAGCGCACAACAGGCCGATTATTGGTTTAGGGTGCGTACAGAGCGCGCCAAGCGTAGCGGAGCTTATTGGCGCCTGTTTCCATGCGATGTTAAGATTTTAAATGCCAAAGTGAATGCAAAAATCTGCGCGGATCAGCTGTAAAATTCGGTTTATAAGTGTTTTGCTTTTATGTTTTTATTCTTTTTGTTCATTTGTGTTTATAAATTGCAGCACACGGCCATGGATTCATCTGATAAAAAGAATTTTGCTTCTTCTAGTGAGATTAATGCAATTGTTAATAATTGAACTTCTAGTACATCGCAAAGGCATTGCAAATCCTTCAGGTTTGGCTTTGTAAAAGTGCAAATTTTTTCGTGAAAATATTGGCATTACCATTTTTAGTTTTTCAGTTGTTCATAGTAATTTATCAATATGTGCACTTTCACAAGCCCCAAACTGGCTGAAGGAGCATTCCAATGCTTTTGCGATATACTATAGAATTCTTAACAATTGTCTTGGCTACAATTTTTGTCTCAGTATTGGATCGAAAATTTCAATAAATTGGCTGTTATTGGCCAAAAGTCTGACAAAAAATTACAAGTCAAAATCTGGAGGCTCGATTTTCACTATAGACGTATGGTCTAGTGGACTTTTTTGCTCAATACAATAACAACAATAAGGCTGTTATAGGCCAAAATATAAAAAAAAAAAAAACATGACAAAAGTCTGAGTAAAAATGGAAGTCAGGATCTGAGGGCTCGACTTCCACCGTAGACGTTTGGTCTAGTGGACTTTTTTGCTCACTACAAACCTAAGAAATAGAAATGCGAAAAGCCCCTTAAGATGTTCCAACCGCCCTACCGTAATCCGCACCCTCTTTTCAACCAAACACAGCCTAACCTTCTAAACATTTATATTTCGCCATTACATACAGTGAGGCCAACACAGTGCTATTCGCATTAGATTTTGTGCTTTTAAGTTGACGGTAAGCCTGAAAAGTTATCACCTTATTAGTGTTTTTCATTTGGAATTAAGTAAATGCTTTTTACCCTTTTAGTAAGCTTGAGTCAATTTAGCCGCTCTTTTTATCATGGAGAGCTTATTTTTGGCAATTTCATTTTACATATTATTTATTAGATTGTAGAAAGTTTTGCAAGACGTGAATGAGATGACTAGATTAGTTAAACACAATCCTATGGTAGTGGGGAAAAAACCTATATCACACTTGTCAAAATTGCACACCAACAGTACTCTAAAAATAGAATAACATAATCAGGAGAAGCCATGGAGTACACATATTTTATGTTAGAAATACATGATTTTGCAATTCGACTAGCAACAAACTGTTCCGTGATACGAATTATCAAATGAAAAAAATAGTTTTGTCTATATTTATCAAGGCTTCCCAGAAATATACTTTTGCGTTTTCAAAAACTGGAATAGGCCTGAATATTATGGTAAGTATTCTGATATGACATATTAGTCGCCATGGTGGCGTATAACGTATGGCGCATGAGAGAATAATTAACTCATAATAATTATACGCACACATGTCCAATAAAATTCAATATGTAGTGCATGTACACTATCGGACAAAATAAAGTGCGGTTGCGTAACCTTCTTCATTAATCCTCAATATTTTTATATACGTGTACTATTTACTGTTTTTATACCCACCACCGAAGGATGGGGGTATATTCATTTTGTCATTCCGTTTGCAACACATCGAAATATACATTTCTGACCTTATAAAGTATATATTATTGATCAGCTTAAAAATCTAAGACGATCTAAACATGTCCGTCCGTCTGTCCGTCTGTCTGTTGAAATCACAATCAAAAATAGAGATATTGTTCTGAAACTTTGCACAGATTCCTTTCTCTCCATAAGCAGGTGCAAAGATGGGCTATATCGGACTATATCTTGATATAGCCCCTATACAGACCGATCCGACGATTTAGGGTCTTAGGCCAATAAAAGCCACATTTATTATCCGATTTCGCTGAAAATTGGGACAGTGAGTTGTGTTAGGCCCCTCGACATCCTCCGTCAATTTGGCCCAGATCGGTTCAGATTTGGATATAGCTTCCATATAGACCGATCCTCCGATTTAGTGTCTTAGGCCCATAAAAGCCACATTTATTATCCGATTTTGGTGAAATTTGGGACAGTGAGTTGTCTTAGGCCCTTCGATAACTTTTTTCAATTTGGCCCTGATCGGATCAGATTTGAATGTAGCTGCCATATAGACCGATCCCTCGATTTAAGGTTTTGGGCCCATAAAAAGTGCATTTATTGTCCCATGTCGCTGAAATTTGGGACACTGAGTTGTGTAGGCCCTTCGACATCCTTCTGCAATATGGCACAGATCGGTCCAGATTTGGATATAGCTGCCATATAGACCGATCTCTCGGTTTTAGGTTTGGGACCCATAAAAGACGCATTTATTGTCCGATGTCGCCGAAATTTGGGACAGTGAGTTGTGTAGGCCCTTCGGCATCCTTCTTCAAATTGACTCAGATCGGTCCAGATTTGGATACAGCTGCCATATAGACCTATCTCTCGATTTAATGGTTTGGGCCGATAAAAAGCGCATTTATTACCCGATGTTGCCGAAATTTGGGACAGAGAGTTAAGATAAGCCCCTCCACATATTTCGGCAATTTGGTCTAGATCGATCAAGATTTGCATATAGTTGCCATACAGACCGATATCTCGATTTAAAGTCTTGGCCCCAAAAAAGGCGCATTTATAATCCGATTTAACTGAAATTTGACACATTGACTTATGATAGGCTTTTCGACATCCATGTTGCATATGATTCAGATCGATTTATTTTTAGATATACAATAGCTACTAAAAAGACCAATATTTTGTCATACACAATTGAACAATGACTTGTACTTATTAGAATTTGGTCCGAATCGGAACATATTTCGATGTAACCGCTATGGGACATAAGGTATGCAATTTTCACCGGATTTTGTTGAAAGGTGGTTTGCATATATACCCGAGGTGGTGGGTATGCAAAGTTCAGCCCGGCCGAACTTAACGCCTTTTTACTTGTTTTATTGTCCCCTTATTTTTTGGAATGCCTCAATTATTTCCATAAACATTTGAAATTGTTAAACTCGTTCGTTCAGGTTTCTGATGTTTAAGTATTGTAGCGTAAAAAAATCGCGACATAATAAATTGCGTTTTTTATAAATCGTGAAATTTATAATATACCCCTTATTTTTTTACAAAAATGTGTGGTATGTTATTAAAAAAGAATAGTTTGTAGCGAAGTATCTACATTTTTCGTTCAATATTAATTAAATATATAGAAAATAAGCATGGACCATTACTTTTCGAAATGAAGCCCTTAAGCGAAACTCAAAAAGATATGTTGGTACAAGATAGCGATAATGGGAAGAAATTGAAAGCATTGAGTTTCAAGTACAAAATATCTGAATCTAGGGCTAAAGAAATTATTGCTTTGCATAAAATAAGGAAGTCAAATAAAAGTTTGAAAAAAATATGTGTCAGTCGTAAAACGACGAAGCTTGAGGATGATCATATTGCAATTCTAGCAAAGAGAAATTCTTTTACGGCCCAGAGATATAAAAGAAAAGCTATAATTAAATATTTCGACTCGAACTGTCCAAAGAAGACTTAATGAAAAGGGTTTAAAAAGTTCCTCCGCTAAGAAAAGCCTCTCCTACGAGCAGCCAAAGGCAAACAAGTAAAAAGCCGTTAAGTTCGGCCGGGCCGAACTTTGGATACCCACCACCTCGGATATATATACATAAATTTCGTCAAACTCCGGTGAAAAATGCATATCTAAAAATAAACCGATCTGAGCCATATACGACGTGGATGTCGAAAAGCCTAACGTAAGTCACTGTGTTAAATTTTAGTGAAATCTGGTTATAAATGCGCCTTTTATGGGGCCAAGACCTTAAATCGAGATATCGGTCTATGTGGCAGCTATATCCAATGTGGACTTATTTGGGCCAAACTGAAGAAGGATAGCGAAGGGCCAAATAAAACTCACTGTCCCAAATTTCGGCAACACTGGATAATAAATGCGCCTTTTATGGGGCCCAAAATCTTAAATCGAGAGATCGGCCCATATGGCAGCTATATCAAAATCTAAACCGATCTGATCCAAATTGAAGAAGAATGTCGAAGGGCCTAACACAACTCATTGTATCAAATTTCAGCAAAATCGTATAATAAATGTGGGCCTAAGACCCTAAACCGAGCCAGCTATATCCAAATCTGGACCTATCTGATCCAAATTGAAGAAGGATGTTGAAGGGCCTAACACAGCGCACTGTCCCAAATTTCAGCAAAATCGGATAATAAATGTGGCTTTTATAGGCCAAAGACCATAAATCGACGGATCGTTCTATATGGGGGCTATATGAAGATATAGTCCGATATGGCCCATCTTCGCACGTAACCTGTTTATAAACAAAAAAAAAGAATCTGTGCAAAGTTGCAGCTTAATATCTTCATTTTTAAAGACTGTAACGTGATTTCAACAGACAGACGGACGGACATGGGTAGATGGTCTTAGATTTTTTCGCTGATCAAGAATATATATACTTTATAGGGTCGGAAATGGATATTTCGATGTGTTGCAAACGGAATGACAAAATGAATATACCCCCATCCTTCGGTGGTGGCTATAAAAACGATTGGATTTTGCAAAAAAGTATATAAATATGCCTGAATCAATTTTGAATAAAGTTATTTGGACAAACGAGTTAAAATGTGAACTATCAAATTGCAAAAATCGGAAAAGAGTGTGGTGTGAACCAGCACAAAGGCAAAAATCCAAAAATCTTATACATACTGTAAAACATGTTGGAGGAAGCTTCATGGTGTGGAGTTGTTAGGAGTTGTTAGGCTCGTAAAAATTAGCTCCTAAATGACCGGAGAGCATTATGTAAATGTTTTGGAAGAAAATCTTTATAGCAATGCGGAGGAAATGGGCTTGGGGGATTTCATCTTTCAACAAGACAACGACCCCAAGTACACGAGTAAGGTCGCAAAAAAATATTTTGAAAAAAATAACGTTGAAAAATTAGAATCACCTGCTCATAGCCCTGATCTAAACCCCATTGAGCATCTTTGGGCTATCCCAGATGACAAAATCCCGATGGAATCCAGATTAAATGTTCAAACATTTTGGGAAAACATGCCAAGTGAATGGAGGGCAATTCCAACAAATACTTTGAAGGACCTTGCTTTAAATAGAAAAGATTGAGAGAAGTCATCAATAACAAACGGGGAGCAACTTGGTACTAAATTTTAAAGTTATTTAATTTTTTATCTTATATATTAGAGAAGAGTTAATTTATTTTATCACTTGAAATTCCTTATGTGCCATGTAGTTTGTATTATAAATAGAAAATATAAAGTAAGAATTCAATGTTAAGTTCATTATTAGATAAAATATTAACCGAATTAAAAATAAAACTATAATTTATAAACATTTGAGAACAACAAATATATGTTTCAACCAATAAATTAAAAATATTTAAAACCGCACTTCAATTTGTCCGACAGTGTGTACCTGCCACTCACTTAAATACTTAATCTTAATTATTTTCTCAAAATTATTGTAATAGAAAGTGTTAGTAAAATATGTTCTTGGTTTTTTAAAAATTCTCTAATTTCAAAATAAAATATTAGAAATCTGTTCCATTTATAATAACTAAGGATAATACAGCAAAAACAAAGTCATCAATACAAATGAAATATTTGGGTCATTTGAATAGAACATCCTAATTTAAGTATGTATTGATATGCAAGGTAAAGTCAAATAATATTATTATAGTATTTTAAATTGAGTATGAAGTTTTTTTCAACATATTTCATAAGTGGTACACTTATCCTGTTTAAGGTTTCATTGCGTTGTCTTTATATATAAAAGATTTAAAATCTTATAACTTCCTTAGAAAATCCGATTTTGTGGTAAGCCATTTTTGTTTTTTTCGCCTTAAAGAGTTATTTTTTCCATTTACTTGAGATTGTAGATGGGCCAAATCGGTTCATATTTTGGTATAGCTCCCATGTAAAGCCATCTCCCGATTTGAATTCTTGAGTTTCTACACGCAAAAAAATAAAACGTTTGAGATATTTCTATGGCAAACAAAATACTTTTATTATGGAGTTTTACTGTAACTGTGCAACGTTTCACTTCAACATATCAATTATTTGTCATAAACATAGCACTATTGAACGTAACTAACTTTGTTTATTGTAAACCCTTTAGCAACTTCGCCTACAGTAAAAGGATCTTTATCTTTTTTTTTTTTGTTAAATTCTTTAATAGCAAAAGTGTTTCGATAGCCGCAAATTTTACCGTTTATCGGATCAATAACTATTATCTTGCGACTTTCCTACTAGAGAGAAACTGTGAGTATTTGAGCGTTTAGACCAGTGATGGTCTGTGTACGTACACAAGAAAAAAAAAACCAAGCAAACCCATGGGTCTGCACATATTTACAATTGTGTGCTCTTCACTGGTAAAGACAAATAAATATCCATCCCAAGTAGGTATTAGTAGTAGTGTTTAGTGACATTCGTCTTAAATTTCTGAATGTCACAATTGGTGGAGAACACATTAGCCGGAAGTCGATTCCACAAACGAACAGTACGAGCCGGTCAGCTGGCCAATCAATTACAAACGAATAAGAATTCCTGGGAAGTTTTGTACAATATTTCTGACGAACATCCTTACGTCAGGAATAAGAAGGCGTATATCAGTTGAAAACACACCATGAAAGTATCGATACAACAGTGCCATGCATCCCACATTCCGACGATGCTCAAGTGGATACCATACTGGATACCATACTGTCCCCCATCAACACCATCACACTTCTTTGGACACGGTCGAATAGCTCCAAGGATGCGTTGCTAGCACCTCCAGTCGATGCATTTTTATTCTATTTTCGGCCTGATGTAGGAAATACACATATTGAAAAGATCAGATGAAGTGAGGTATTTCTTGTACCGCTTAAGAAAGCCCTAGCACTTGACTACATCTTTCGACACTTCAAATATATGTTTGGCCAACGGACATCACATTGTATCTACATGCCCAGAACATCAAGAACTTTTGACTGCTCGATATCTACACCGTCGAATGAAATTGACGATTGTAAAGTGTCAGTGAATCGTTTGTGAGACAAGAAACAGCACTGCATCTTGCGTGCATTTAAATCTAATCTGTTCATTAGATCCCACTCGGAAACAGCCAGCAAATCCTGGCGGTCATCCATTATCAGCCTCTTGTCCTCAATCTCAAGAAGATTCGGCCTATGGTCGAATGAATAGGAATGGCAGAGATTGCTGTCATCCGCAAATGAGAGTAGATTGGATTCGAAGTCTGAATCAATAGATCCTTATTGAAAATAAGAAAAAGAGAGGAAGAAAGGCCAGAGCTTTGTGGGACTCCTGCGTTCTATCTGTTTCCATCGGAAGAGAACCCATCTACAACAACTCGTTTTGTTTGATCCCCAAGAAAGCTAGATATAAATCGACCGAAGTCATCAGCGACACCAAAAGCGACAAGCTTTGATAGAAGAGCAGCGTGCCAGACTCGATCCATACATAAGATTCGACTCGGCCACACTAACTGCCCTTTTACTTGTTTATTTTTTCAACAAAAAATTTAAAAATATATATATATTAATATATTAATAATATTAAATATATTAATAACTTTTCGTCATAATGAAGTGAAAAATGCATTTAAGAACCCATAGCAACTATACTCCGATCTCCACCATATTCAGGAAGGCTGTAAGGGTCTAAGATATTTCATTGTATCACATTCATCCGTTTAAAAAATTCTTTTATGCCTATGGAGAAAAAAAGAATTTGTGCAAAGTTTCAACTCAATATCTCTATTTTTAAAAACTGTAGCGTGATTTCCACAGACAGACGAACGGACATGGCTAGATCGTCTTAGATTTTCACGACGATCAAGAATATATATATTTTATATGGTCGAAAACGGATATTTCGATGTGTTGCAAACGGAATGAAAAATAAATATACCGCCATCCTTCGGTGGTGGGTATAAGAATTATAATTATTTTGCTTGCCTAAATTACTATGTTTTTACTCCAGAAAAAAATATTCTCGCAATATTTTGTGGCCATTTGGTGATGAAAAGTGCGCTTTAATGCCTTGTCCTATCGCCATAAATGTACTTTTTATACCCACAAACTTAGGACGGGGCCCATCGGGGGTATACTAATTTAGTCATTTCGTTTGTAATATCTCGAAATATTGATCTACAACCAATAAAGCATATACATATATTCCTGATCGCCTTGAAATTCCAAGTCGATCTAGCCGTGTTCTTCCGTCCGTCTGTCGAAATCAAGATGGCGGTCGAACGCGTTAAGCTAGCCGATTGGATCTTTCGGAATTGCGAATGGCCCATATCGGTTCAGATTTGGATATAGCTGTCATATATAGTAATCATTCGACTTGACTTCTTGAGCGCCTACAGGTCGCAATTGTTAACCGATTGGAAATTGTTCACTTAGTGTTCTGGAAGCCGCTATTTTTGTCCGATGCAAGTAGTGTTCTGGTAAGACTTTCAACATCCGATATAGCTCCCATATAAACCGATCTCTCGATTACCCTTGTGCGGCTCCTAGAAGCTTTAATTTTCGCCTGGGTTGATAGAAATTTGGTACGTATTCGAAAATTATGCCCTTCGACTAAATTTATTTTGTGTACATTTGTAGCAGAAACCGTGGTGGTGGATTCCCAAGGTTCGGCCCGGCCGAACTTAATACTATGCTTCTTGCTTAAATATAGAAATCAATACATGCAACTGGACTATGAAATGGTTTACTGAAATTTCACTGCCAAGAAACTTTTAGAAAAATGTTTGTATGAATTTTAGAGCTAAAAGCAACTAAAAATTGACGAGAAAAAAAAAAAGCCCAACAACTAACGAATGTTTATATGCGCCAATTCAGATAAGTCCTCAAAGACATGAGAACTTAAAGTGAATCTTCGTCTGCTTGCCAGTGAATGACATACACACAGCAGATGTTCATCTTTCTCGACGTCCTCGCAGCTTTGGCAAAGGTCGTTACTGGCTACCTTCAGTCTGTCGGCATGTTCTGCGATTGACTATCTGATCACCCCATGTCTTGACGGACTGAGATCTGTTTTCTATCCAATGAAAAGTTCAGATTTTGGCACATCATTTTTTAACCATTCACAATCCGCAGATTACAACCTTATGTCAACCGCGGGCCTCAACCTAAAGATTGAACTACATGTCACTAAAGGCATACTCATAAATTCCAGTTCCGCTGGTATTACTTTACAATTTCCAAGGATATCTCTAGGGTCCGGCACCCAGAACAGTTTATTTCATAACTTCTCAGCCAACTCGTTAAGAGATCTGCGAGCTCTTCCCAAAATTTAAAATTTTGCCCATGGACATTCCACTAAGGAACAGGGGCAAACATCTCACATATCAATGAGTGAGGTTCGATTCAAATTTAAGCTCAATGATAAGGGGCCTCCTCTTTATTGCCGAGTCCGAGCGGCGTGCCACAGTGCGACACCTCTTTGGGGAGGAGTTTTACATCGCATAGTACCTCACAAATGTTGCCAGCATTAGGAGGGGAAAACCACCGCTGAAAATTTTTTCTTATGGTCTCGCCAGGATTCGAACCCAGGCGTTCAGCGTCATAGGCGGACATGCCTACGTCAGCGCTACGGTGGCCTCCAGCTCTTCCCTATCGCTCTAATTTTGTGTATCTTTCTAGTCATTCCTCATTGATCGGTTAATTCTCATTATTACCGTGAAAATTGTTCCACTGTGCGCTGCCCACGCAGTCCATGATGATGATGATGACAATAGAAAGTTGAAAATGTAACGAGCCGAATACTCCGTAGGATTTAAGAGGAACGTGTTAACCTTATACATGTAATGACCATCATTTGACTTAATACTTTAATTCTCAGCCATGCCGGCTTTATAAGCCAATATCTTCACTTCATGTGTATGTGTGTGCATGCGATACGTCGGTCCGGGATTGAATTTATCATTTCCGTTTTCCATGAAACATCTTAAAAAAACCATTACTTTCATTTGCGGTCGCTCCGCTGCTTAAGTCACCCCCCATTCACAATCTCGCATACTACACTATGGGAAATTCTACACACAGAAAATGATGGCAAAAACTGTTCGATTGCACAACCTGGAGGTTTGTGAAATCTCTTTAAATAATGTAAATGATTGATTTGGTTGCATAGAAATTCATTTTTATACCCTCCACCATAGGATGGGGGTATACTAATTTCGCCATTCTGTTTGTTACTCCTCGAAATATTCGTCTAAGACCCCATAAAGCATATATATTCTTGATCGTCATGTCATTTTAAGTCGATTTAGCCATGTCCGTCCGTAAGTCCGTCCGTCCGTCTGTCTGTCGAAAGAACGCTAACTTTCGAAGGAGTAAAGCAAGTCGATTGAAATTTTGCACAAATACTTTTTATTAGTGTAGGTCGGTTGCGAATGTAAATGGGCCAAATCGGTCCATGTTTTGATATAGCTGCCATATAAACCGATATTGGGTCTTGACTTCTTGGGCTTCTAGAGGGCGCAATTCTCATCCGATTTGACTGAAATTTTCCATGCGGTGTTTCGTTATGACTTCCAACAACTGTGCCAAGTACGGTGTAAATCGGTTCATAACCTGATATAGCTGCTATATAAACCGATCTTGGATCTTGACTTCTTGACCCATTAGAGGACGCAATTCCTATCTGATTTGGCTGAAATTTTGTCTGAGGTGTTTTGTTAAGACTTCCAAAAAAATGTGCCAAATATGGTTCAAATCGGTCCATAACCTGATAGAGCTGCCATATAAACCGATCCTTAATCTTGACTTCTTGAACCACTAGAGGGAGTAAATATTATCCGATTTTGCTGAAATTTTGTACAACGGCTTCTCCCATGACTTTCAATATACCTGTCAAATATGGTCTGAATAGGTTTTCAGCCGGATACAGCTCCCCTATAAACCGATCAACCTATTTTACTTTTTGAGCCCCTAAAAGGTCCAATTCTCATTGGATTTCGCTGAAATTTTACACTAGACATCTACTGTGGTCTCCAACACTCAATTAGCATAGCAATTCTTTTCTTTTATCCTTTGTTTGTCTAAAAAGAGATACCGGGAAAGAACTCGACAAATGCGATCAACGGTGGAGGGTATATAAGAACCTGAGTATTCGTAGACATGTTTAGCTTAGAACGGTGAACTTAAATTTAGTATTAAATCCCATATAATTCACGGATATTCGTTGTGGTGATTTTCTCGGTAAACTTTTACTTGGAAAAAATAATAGGGGCACTTATCAAAACGTTGAATTTACTTATAAATTGTCTTATTTTTGTAACCTAAATTTGAAGAGGCCACCGTAGCACAGAGGTTAGCATGTCCGCCTATGACGCTGAACGCCTGGGTTCGAATCCTGGCGAGACCATCAGAAAAAATTTTCAACGGTGGTTTTCCCCTCCTAATGCTGGCAACATTTGTGAGTTACTATGCCATGTAAAACTTCTCTCCAAAGAGGTGTCGCACTGTGGCACGCCGTTCGGACTCGGCTATAAAAAGGAGGTTCCTTATCATTGAGCTTAAACTTAAATCGGACTGCACTCATTGATATGTGAGAAGTTTGCCCCCGTTTCTTAGTGGAATGTTCATGGGCAAAATTAGTAAATTAGCATTTAGCAAATTTGAAGAGGAGAGAAAGCAAATGGAAACCACTTATCCACTTTTAAAGGGTGATTTTTTTGAGGTTAGGATTTTCATGCATTAGTATTTGACAGATCACGTGGGATTTCAGACATGGTGTCAAAGAGAAAGATGCTCAGTATGCTTTGACATTTCATCGTGAATAGACTTACTAACGAACAACGCTTGCAAATCATTGAATTTTATTACCAAAATCAGTGTTCGGTTGCGATATGCCTTCCAGAAGTGACACAGAAAGTTCTTGGAACTGGAATTCCGCTAGTCAGGACGAGTGCTTTGAATCATAAACTTTCATGAACTGTCATTGAAGGTCATTTTTTCCTCGGCAAATCGAAGCATTTAATTCCCTAAGATGAGGCATTACAAGCCGCAATTTTTGTCCGATTTGTCTGAAATTTTGCATGAAATGTTCTACTATGACTTCCAACTGTGCCTAGGACGGTCCAAATCCGTCTTTAACCTGTTATAGCTCCCATATAAACTGGTCTCTCAATTATCCTGGTTTGGTTCCTAGAAGCTTTAATTTTTGCTGGTTTGACAGAAATTTGGTATGTCAAATAGAATTATGTCCTTCAACTAAATTTAGGTTAGGTTAGGTTTAAAAGAGTGTGCAGATATTAATCTGCCCCATGCCCCTATAGACATAACCCTATGCCAGTATTCGGCTTATTGTGCGCTATTAAAACTAACAAGTAAAAGCGTGCAAAGTTCGGCCGGACCGAATCTTATATACCCTCCACCATGGATCGCATTTGTCGAGTTCTTTTCCCGGCATCTCTTCTTAGGCAAAAAAGGATATAAGAAAAGATTTGCTCTGCTATTAGAGCGATATCAAGATATGGTCCGGCTTGAACCACAATTAAATTATATGTTGGAGACCTGTGTAAAATGTAAGCTAATTCAAATAAGAATTGAGCCCTTTGGGGGCTCAAGAAGTAAAATAGGGTGATCGATTCATATGGGAGCTGTTTCAGGCTATAGATCGATTCAGACCATAATAAACACGTATGTTGATGGTCATGAGAGGATCCGTCGTACAAAATTTCAGGCAAATCGGATAATAATTGCGACCTGTAGAGGCTCAAGAAGTCAAGATCCCAGATCGGTTTATATGGCAGCTATATCAGGTTATGAACCGAGTTGAAC
Source organism: Stomoxys calcitrans (assembly GCF_963082655.1). NCBI lineage: Eukaryota > Metazoa > Arthropoda > Insecta > Diptera > Muscidae > Stomoxys > Stomoxys calcitrans. Next base: position 157,911,972 of record NC_081552.1, on the reverse strand, counting down.
CATACTTGGCACAGTTGTTGGATATCATAACAAAACACGTCGTGCAAAATTTCAGTCCAATCGGATAAGAATTGCGCCCTCTAGAGGCTCAAGAAGTCAATACCCAAGATCCGTTTATATGGCAGCTATATCAGGTTATGCACCGATTTGAACCATACTCGGCACAGTTGTTGAATATCATAACAAAACACGTCGTGCAAAGTTTCATTCCAAGAATTGCGCACTCTAGAGGCTCAAGAAGTCAAGACCCAAGATCGGTTTATATTGCAGCTATATCAAAAGATGGACCGATTTGACATTTGTTGAATATCATAACAAAACACGTCGTGCAAAATTTCATTCCAAGTGGATAAGAATTGCGCACTCTAGAGGCTCAAGAAGTCAAGACCCAAGATCGGTTTATATGGCAGCTATATCAAAACATGGACCGATATAGCCCATTTACAATACCAACCGACCTACACTAATAAGAAGTACTTGTGCAAAATTTCAATCTAGCTTTACTCCTTCGGAAGTTAGCGTGCTTTCGACAGACAGACGGACGGACGGACGGACCGACGGACAGACGGACGGACATGGCTAGATCGACATAAAATGTCCCGACGATCAAGAATATATATACTTTATGGGGTCTCAGACGAATATTTCGAGTAGTTACAAACAGAATGACGAAATTAGTATACCCCCCATCCTATGGTGGAGGGTATAAAAAGTAACCTCGAAAAAGAAATATATGTAAGGAATTCGATGCAACTGACAAAATCCTTAATTGTTTTCCATACCACTCCCACAAATTGGTTCATGCCTGGTAAAGTGTCTCCACTTAAGTACCGGTGTCTGTTGGCAATGACATAGGAAATGCTCCTAAGTCTCATCATCTTCCCCACATGTCATCACTTGCCGCACCGATTTTGCATAGGTGAGCTCGTAGTCATATGTGTCCCGTAATGACACCTATACCGACCTCCTTCTTACTTTTTTCAGTAATAGCCTCGTCCTCTCAAGATCCCGATGACCCCATAGGATTTTAGTCGTCCTACCGACTGCTTCGCTGTTCCACAATGTTGCATGCGCACTCCCTTAACTTGGACTGCGTCGACCCGAAAGGCTTCGGGTTAACCAAGTTTATTGACGGCAGTCCTCTGGCCTTCACCGCCAAATCGTCTGCGCTTTAATTTCCCCTTACTGCGTTATGGATTTTGCCATCCTCAGAGAAGGCGTTAATCTCCTTCGTACACTGCAAGACTGTTCGTGACCTTACCGGCCTGGTTTTTATTGCCCTTATGGCAATTTTACTGTCCGTAAAGAAGTTCACACTCGACGTCCTCGCGTTAGCAGCACACCACCTCACTCATTCCGTGATCGCCCGGATCTCCGCCTGCAGGACCGTATTATGATCAGGTAGTCTAAAACAGATCGCAGTCCCTTGGTTCTCAATGTAGACCCTCAGGCCCACTTTTTTCTCAAGCTTTGATCCATCCATGTAACATGATCTTCCAGATGGCAATACTTGGGTTCCGCCAATCCAAGAGTGTGCCGAGCAGTGCCTCGCACTCGACCTCAAGTTTCATCTCAGGTATACAATCGGAAAAATCTTCCCTTCTTTCCAGGTTTCCTATTGTCACCTCGATTGTACCGCGATGATATGAGGTGCACCCACCCTCAATCCATTCTCCCATCGCCTTAAGTCTCATAGCAGCAGTGGCTGCCTCATACTTAATCTGTATGTCAATGGGTCGGATATATAGAATAGTTTCCAGTGCCCTATTGGGCGCGGTCCTCATCGCTCTGCCTATGCCAAGACTACATATTCTCTGCATGGTTCTTATGTTGCACTTTTTCTCCATAGCAGTCCACCAAACTAATGAGGCTTAAGTAAGTATCGGTGTTATCACGCTCCCGTATAGCCAGTGGGCTATCCTCGGATTCAGGCCCCATTTCGAGCCTACCGTCTACTTAGTGCCACACATCTGTGAGCCGCCGCTTTAGTGAGCTGGGTGATGTCCATTTTTCTCACCAGGTCGAGCTTTGCGCCTTCCCAGGGAGCGTGGACACCTCTGACGAGCTGTGTGACGGTATCAATACATTCCGCCGACGCAAAACGCAGCGCAAAGATGTCCCCTCTAAACTCGCAGCTCATCATTTGTATGGGTGGACCCTCTACAGAGTTCCACACATGTTCAAAAATCAGATCGTTAACCAGATACTCCACTTGGGACCGATGATCTGGTGGAATCCTACCGGATGCACAGCCGATATTGATGACTGCATAAGTCAGCTCATCTCTGTTGTGCTTCCTTGCCACTCTGTGAAGACTCAGGGGTCGTGCGCGCTTCCTTCGTTCCTGTTCCAGCTTTGTCTACCTCCGCAGGACACTGTCTGGAGTCGCCATTGCGGGACGGATGGCTTAGTTTTCCCAGAGTACTTCAAAGCAGGGAGCACTTTTTCTTCTTCAGCATTTTAGCAGTGCTATGCTCTACGGGAGATCTGATTCTTTTTCCAGCTGCCGTAGAAGTGCTAGGAATGTCTGTTCTATCCCTTCCAGCATCCTGAATCTGAGTCGGAAATACCACTTTTACTTAAAGGCTGGGGACGAACTGTGCATCCCTCTTGTTCATCCGTTTCTTCCTCATTAATTAGTCTGACGACGAGTTGTGTACTTGAAGCATTACTCTCGACTACAGGTGCCAAGGCACCCACACCTATACACGGAGAGAGCAATATGCTACGGTCTGACGCCACTACCGCAGCTATTGGGTCTTTGGAGTCCATTTCTAGACTTCTCAAAAAAGGCTTTAAAATTTTTCGTAAGAGGTTGTACCTGTTCCGCGACACGGATATTTTTTTCTTTGAGGAGCGAAATAAAAACACTTCCGCTCCACTCGAGAGATCGGTTTATATGGGAGCTATATCAGGTTAAGATAGACTTGGACCGTACTTGGCACAGTTTTTGGAAGTTATGAAAAAAATACTCCGTGCGAAATTTCAGCGCAATCGGATAACAATTGGGGCTCAAGAAATCTAATCAAAAATTTTAGCCAAATCGTAAGGGCTCAAGAAGTCAAATAGGGAGATCGGTTTATATGGGAGCTATATCTAAATCTGAATCGATATGGACCATTTGCAATCTCCAACGACCTAAATCAACAAAAAGTCTTTGTGCAAAATTTCAAGCGGATACGTTTATTCGTTCGATCGCTATCGCGATTTCCACAGGCGTAGGGACGGACGAACATAGCTAGATCGAATAAGATTGTCAAGACGATCAAGACTATATGTACTTTATAGTGTCTCAGATCAATATTTCGAGGTGCTACTAAATTAGTATACCCTCCATCCTATGGTGGTGGGTTTAAAAACCGAATATTAATGAATGATAAATGTTTGCCTTTTTATACCCTCCACCATAGGATGGGGGTATACTAATTTCGTTATTCCGTTTGTAACACATCGAAATATTCATCTGAGACCTATCAAAGTATACATATTCTTGATCATCCTGACATTTTAAGTCGATTTAGCCATGTCCGTCCGACTGTTGAACGCACGCTAAGTTTCGAAGAAATAAAGCTAGGCGCTTGAACTTCTTGAGCCTCTAGACTGCGCAATTCTTATATGATTTGGCTAAAATTTTGCGCATTGCGTTTTGTTTCAATTTCCAACAATTATTCCAAGTATGGTTCAAATCGGTTCATAATTTTGTACAATGACTTCTACTATGGTATACAACATCCAAGCAAAGTATGGTCGGTCAATAATCCGATATGGCTCCTATAGCATGACAATGTTTATCCATTATCATTTTTTTTTTCTTACAAATGCGATCACTGTATATTCAAATTTTATATAAATCGGATAATACGTACGCCCACTGATGGCTTAACAAGGAAATTTTAGAGTTTATAGCTCCCTCCGATCTTATGATTGGATGTCTTTAGCTTACAAAGCGCATATTTAATTTCTGTTTTCGGTGAAATTTGTTTCAAATACAAACTACTAAAGCATTATAATTAGTTAAAACTTGGTTTTATTGGTAGTATTTTTTTCATTGCCTATCATTGTGCAATGGATGTAAGCAGCTATTTGTTGCAAAAATGTAACTATTGCGAATGATGCCAAGTGTATTACGAAATACTTTTGAATTTCTCAGTTACGCATTTCACAACATCCCCAGATATACGGATGTGTACTATTCCATGAATACAATTTACAGTTCCGAATGCAGGTGCGGATTGGGTTTGCGTTGGTGAAATATTAATCGACAGTGAGTACACCCAAGTGGCATATCTGCATTATCCACTGTTCACCACAATGATATTGGTCAGCATCATGCGATATGTGTGCTATATGTAAGGCTAACTGCAGCCATAAGTGTACGAGTATTGTGCTGAAACTTCTCTGCATAGCAGGCTATGCAGTTTATGCTGCAATGACCATAGCCAGGCCATCGATGGCAGGGTGGCCGACCCACAGCCGTAGCATCAATTAAACGTTTGGGTGGCTAAAATTGGTATTCATATCTTCTTATCGCTCCAATCCGCATGCAACTAAGTATACCAATAATCGTATATATCTCAGGGACATCTTGGTAAGTCTGTAGGCACCTCAGGCATTCCGCCGGCCACCGACTGGTGTGGGTACATACAAAAAGACACACATTTACATAAATTACGAGCACGTTGCTATGTGGTCCCCATAGATTTCCATATCTTTAAATTCGAATTTCCATGTTCATGTTTAGTTTATGATGCCCACTTGGGCACTGTGTTTCAGTCATTATCAAGTGCATGCATGAACAATAGGGTGATACGATGAAATGTTCTGAAAATATATATTTCATTCTAAATGATTTATAAGCGCTAAAACAAAGCTTGGTGACACGTTAAGGAACAGATATCAAGATATGACATTTGTTTGATGCCTGTTTTGTTTAGCAGTTATCGACATGGGAGAAGAACAGGGCTGCATATCTAGAAATAATTGGAGTAGGATAGTCAATGCACTGTCATCAGTATACTTTGATGTACTTGCGGAATTTCCGGCGTCTTTTCCGACGATGAAGGCTGGTATTGGAGTCAATACAAACAATTTTCCTTCGGCGATCAACGCTCAATTGAAATGTATCGTTGCGCCCTAAAAAAAATTGGTGAGATCTAGCCAGGCGCAGCACTGGATCTAGTCAAGAAGGAAGATATTTCTTCTCGACCAATGGCGCAGGCGTGGATACTAAGGATTCCCTCAGATCCTGAATCCATACTTGGAGGACTAATGGAATATAGTCCCAATTGGATGAGGCTGATGGTGACCGAAGACATGCAGTATTCGTACTAAACTCCGGCTGCAGACCTCAATGGAGTTGTAACCTACTGATTCAACAAGGTGAAACTGAAGGTCTATAAAGCGGTGGGTTTGGGGAATCAGCAGTTATTGCTAAACACTTGCCTGAGGAACTATCGACCACATCGCTAATGTCTGGCGGATTCCAGGATACTGAAAATCCCCTTGACACGATCGAAACAGGAGGGTATGGCATCGAAACGGGACCGGACAAGCCTTGTATGGGTGGATCATCCGGTTGGAATGGGCTCAAGGTGTGCGCTAGCGGGGAAGAACGGAACTCAAAAAGTACTTCGACAGCAGTAGCTAGGGAAGCATCTAAGGACGAATCGTCCACACCGCAAGTGCCCAGTATTCTGAGGAAGAGTGGTTCTACTACTTTTCCACTTGTTCCTAGATGCGTACGGAAGCCCATCATGACAAGATCTAACGAATTTTGTGAGGATGAACTTCTGGCGGAATCAGAAGACGAGGCTAACGCAGCAGTGGTGGAAATTCTGAATCCTGACTATGGTCCAGTTTCTCCAGATAAATCTCCACCATTGTAAAGCCCCTTCGGCGCCACTAAATGTCCTGCTGATGGCAGGGGATTTGACGTGGTTCTTACCCAGTAACTATGGGTGTGTGGAGGAATGCTTCGTTACGTCTCATTTGGAAGAAATAATCTTCAAACATTAAATTATATGGACCGTACTATCGATTCAAATAAAGATTTAATGCATTGTTCTGAATTTTATGTGTTTTTTTTTTTTTTTAAATCAACCTTTACACAAGCATGACGTTAAATTAATTTATAAGTAAAGAAAAACTAGTTGAAATCCCGAATAACATTTGTCAAGAATGAATGACATTGCCAGTGTAAAAAAAAAAACTTTATATTTGTCACAAATCCTTATCGCAAAAAACCTGTACTTGTTTCGTAAACAAAGACCAACGTGAAAATATCCAAAGTGAAACGAATTATTTTTTTGCGTGTATCCAGCAAAACACTTACTAATGTGTTCTTGCAGTAAATGGAACATTCCCTACTCTCAAGGAGATAGATGCCACTGTAGGTAACTTGTATCTCCTGCTGAAAAGAACTACTTCTGCCTTGCACGGATTTACGCCCAGACCAGTTTTGGTAGCCCAAGCTTGTCATAATGCATCGTTTAAGATCCAATTGAAAGATCGGACAAGTCATATGAGCTGTCACTTTCTGCATTCATAAGACTTGTCTTATGCACCTCATTACGAATGGAGCGCGCTCTAATCGGCATGTATTCATACAAGTATTGTATTTTTTTTTTTATAGACAAGTGTTTACATGTATATCGATGAAACAAATCTCGATTTTACGAAAAAGTTGCATATTTATTCCAATATCCACTCGTCTTATTAAATTTTTCGTACGCATCACACGATGTGTACAACTTCATAGTTGCTATTTTTGAATCACATATGACTTCTCTGATCGCATAATGGTAGCTTTAGTAGCCAGAGTAATATTAACACAAACACAACCAACATTTTAATGGAAAACTGTATATTCGGATGAATGAATACACAAACAAGTAAACGCGTGCTAAGTTCGGCGGGGCTGAATCACCATGGGTTCTGCTAAAATAAAAATGAATTTGTATTTGTTTGTTTGTGGGTTTGTAAATTTGTTTGTTCCGTATAGACTCAAAAACGGCTGAACCGATTTCTTTCAAATTTTCACAGATTGTGGGGAATGATCCGGAAAGAGCAATAGGCTATATAATTTATTGATATTGGTAGGGGGGCGGACCCTCCCCCTTACCCTATAAGTACGACCCCAAAATAAAAGTGAACCGATCGGGACAATATGGGATTCAAATGAAAGATATTCAGGAGTAGGCTACGAATTTCATATTAAAAATTGGATTCAAGCAACTGGGGGCCGCCCCAACCCCAAAACCCCCTAAAAAAGGTTTATTGGACGATAATGGCAATATGGGACTCGAATGAAAGGTATTCAGAAGAAGATTACGAAAATGATCAAGAAGGAGGAAAAGGCTTTTTAGTTTGTTGATATTGGAAGGGGGCCGTTTCTCCAAAAACACCTCTTAAAATTAAAAGTGGACCGATAGGGACAATATGGGTATCAAATGAAATGTATTGGGGAGTAGAAAACAAATATGCCATTCAAAATTGGGATCAAGTATGCGAGGGGTCGTCCATCCTCAAAAACTCCCCCAAACAAACATATTGGACGTAAATATCAATATGGGTCTCAAATGAAATGTATTCGGGACTAGACTACGAATATAACATAAAAAATGAGGTCCATGTAGTTGGGGATCGCCCCACCACCAAATGAGAATATAATATGACATTAAACTTTGTGTCCAAGAATCTAGGTGGTGCTTTACTTCCAAAAGTCGCCTCCAATAGTTTATTTGACCTATTAAAACAATGGGGGATCAAGTGATAGATATTTTTAAGTGAAGTGCGTTATTCAAATTTGTGCTCATGTGGCAGATGGAGTGAGGCGCACAATTGTCCTACGCCCCCAACAAACGGCTGTATACACCAATTATGACAATATGGACTGGACTACGAATATGAAATCTTTATTCTGCTCATATATCTAGCAGATCACCTCACCCCAAAACAATTGATCGGTTATAATGACCTAATAGGACACTGCCGCCATACCTCCTGGATCTCATATGTCATTTTTTTGCCCGATATTTCTTTAAAGGCAAACAAAGAATAATGAATAAAAATTGCAAAGCTATTGGAACTATTTCAAGTTACCAACCGATTCGGACCATGCTTGGTTATGTTGTTGGAGTAAAAGTAATTGTGCCAAATGTCAGCCAAAATTGAATAAGAATTGAGCCCTATAGTGGCTGAAGAATTAGAATCGGGAGATCGGTTCATATGGGAGCTATATCAGGTGCTGGACCCATTCAGACCATATTTGACGTCGTAGGAGAAGTCGTTAAAATAATATTTAGTCAAATCGCATAAGAATTGTGCCCTCTAGAGGCTCAAAGAGTCAAATTAGGAGATCGGTTTATATGGGAGCTATATCAAGTTTTAAACCGGTTTGAAACATATTTAGCACAGCTGTTGAAAGTCATAACAAAATATCTTATACAATATTTGAGACAAATCGGGTAAGGCTCAAGAGGTCAAGGGCTCAAGATCCAAGATCGGTTTATATGGCAGCTATATCAAAACATAGACCAATATGATCCATTTACAATCCCAACTTTCCAGCACTAATAGGAAGTATTTGTGCAAAATTTCATGCGCCTAGCTTTATCCCTTCGAAAGTGAGCATACTTTCGACGGATGGACGGACCAACATAGCTAAATCGACTTAGAATGTCAAGACGATCAAAAATATACAAATATATTTTGTTGGATCTCAGATGAATATTTCGATGTTTTACAAACGAAATGACGAAATTAGTTCATGATGGAGGGTATAAAAAGAAAAAACTAATTTAGTAGTGTAGGCCGTAAGTTTTTGTACTGAAGTTTTAAATGGATAATCATTATTGTCGCAACTAAATATTATTGAATGAATATCCATTGCTGAAAATTTTTTTCTAATATTTTTGGCATGGGTAAGCCGAAGATGCTTACCCATGCGAAACGGTGACATAAGATAGGCCGAAAAAAGTGGAGATTCGATTGAATTTACAAATAGGCAAAATGATGACAATGTGATTGGAAACAACAGCGAGCATTATCAACAACAAATTCAGCGCCATCTATTGGGAGATAGAAATTCTTTGAATAGCCAACCAAACCTGAACAAAGAAAAAGAGAGCGAGAGGTACAGGAGAGTGTGTTCAAAGTTGATCATATGCTTTTCACTACTGTTTTGACATGTTATCTGTCCTTTGAATAAATAAAATATAGGAACTAACCTTTGACTGTTTTCGGTATTATTTGTTTAATCCTCCTACCCTGGAACAAGCTTCCACAATAGTCTACAAGTTCTGTAAAAACATGGCCGCAAAACATATACGTAACTTAGCAAATGCAAAGAAGTGTAATTGAAAAGAAAATTAAAATTCATATGGTGTAAAAGGGTTCAGCTAGTCTTATATATAATAATCAATTTGTGTTTGTTTGTAGGTTTGTTTGTGTGTTCCTTATAGACTGAGAAACTGCTGAACCGATTTCTTGAAATTTTCACTGATGGTGCATAATGATCCCGTGTTGATATTTGAACCCTGAGTCGGACCCTCCCCCTTATCCTAATTTTCAGAAACGCCAGATCTCGGAAATTTTGTGTGCTCTCTTATAGTAACCTACAAACAAAAATTTGGTTTCCAAATTTCGGATGGGATACCTAGGGTGGGTGTCCCACCCCAAAACCTACCAAAAGGGTGGGTGTCCCACCCCAAAACCTACCAAATACATATCAAACTCAAATGAAAGGTATTTCAGATTAGAAAACGTATCTGATATCCATTTGTCGGACCAAGAGTTTGGGGGACCACCCTAACCCCCAAAACACCCCTAAATCGGACATATACACCGACCATGGCAATATCGAACTCAAATTAAAGGTATATGCGAATAAAATACGAATCTGGTATCCAAATTTTAGAAAAAGTTTCTAGGGCTCCACCCCTTCCCCAAAGCAGGACTTAATTACTGACCATGGTAATATGGGGCTTAAATAAAAGCTATTTGAGTGTAGAACTCGAATTTGCTATCCAGATGTGGGACTAAGTGTCCATCCCCCAAAGAAGACAAAGTTACGACCAAAGCAATATGGGGCTCAAATGAAAGGTCTTTGAAAGTAAAACACGAATCTGATATCAATGTTTGGAAAAGTATCTATGGGGCCACACCATTGCAATATGAGCCTCAAATAAGACGTATTTTAGAATAGAACACGGATCTGATAAATATTTTCAAAGCCAAGTCATTTAGTGGTCGCCCGATCCCTCAAATCACCCCCCCAACCGGTCATGTTTGCCGACTAGAATGGAGCCGACTAGAATGGAGCTCAAAGAAAGGGTATTTGGGAGTAGACCATGAATCTGACATCAACATTCGAGATCAACTGTCTAGGGGACGTCCCACCACCATAACAATCCCCAAGTAGGACATATTTGCTCACCAAGACAATTTGGGTCTTCAAGACTGTGGAGCTCGATATTCATAGTTTTTAGGGCCCATACCCCAAACCGGACATATTTGCTGGCTTTTTCAATAAGGGGTTTAAATGAATGGTATTTCAGATTAGAAAACGAATTTGCTATCCAATTTTGAGGCCAATGGCAATATGGGGTCCAAATAAATGATATATAGATATAAGAGAACAGAGCACGTTGCTGATATATTATCCGGGCTTAGTGTTTGGGGGACCGCCCCAATCCCCAAAACACCCCTAAATAGGGGATATTTACCGACCATTTACTGACCATGTCAATGTGGAGCTTAAATGAAAGGTATTAGGGGGTAGAACAAGAATTGATACCCACTTTCGGGACCACTTTTGTGGGGGTCTACGCCTTCCCCAAAATACCCCACAAACAGCAATTTTTTAGTGACCACCGCAATATGGGGCTCAAATAAAGGTATTTGGGAGTAGAATACGAATTTGATATCCAAATGTAGGGACATGTATTTAGGACATCATCAAATGCAAATGCAAATTTTGCCCATGAACATTCCACTAAGGAATAGGGGCAATTTAGGACATCATCTCTCCCCAAAACACCCCCAAAGGGTAAACATTTTTCGACCAAGCCAATATGTGGCTCAAGTGAAAGGTATTTGAGATTAGAAAACGAATTTGATAACCTATTTTGGGGCCATGTGTTTGGGGGACGCCTCATCGTGTAAACTCCCCTAAACCAATGGCAATATGGGGTTAAAGTAAATGGTATTTGAAAGAAGAGCACGGCCAAGTGTTTTCGGGGGCTGAAATAAAATATTTTAAAAATGGAGTACACCTTACATCCAAACTCAAATTCGTAGACCAATAAAGATCATATGGGATTCAGATAAAGTCACTTATATTGTTTAACTGTTAGTCAAGCGATATACTATTTTCGTAGCATGGTATTTCTCTAAAAGCTCTTTAATTGTCGAAAATAAATATACCAAGAAAAATTTTGTTCCACATAAAGTAAAAGAAGGCGCAACGGAGCGGGCCCGGGTCAGCTAGTAATGTATATATTTAAAATAAATTTAGTTGAAGGGCATAATTTTATTCTACATAACAAACTTCTGTCAAACCAGCAAAAATTAAAGCTTCTAGGAACCGAACAAGGATGATAGAAAGACCGGTTTACATTGGAGCAATATCAGGTTATAGACTTATTTGGAACGTATTTGGCACAATTGTTGGAAGTCACAACACCGCATGCAAAATTTCTGCCAAATCAGACAAAAAATGCGTCTTGTAAGGGCTCAAGAATTCAAATCGAGAAATCGGTTTATATGGGAGCTATATCAGGTTATAGGTTGATTTGGACCACACTTTGCACAGTTGTTGGAAGTCATAACACAAAATCGCATGCAAAATCTGCAAATCAAATCTGGCAAAAATTGCGGCTTGTAAAGGCTCAAATGTGAATGAGAATGTAAAACTTCTCTCCAAAGAGGTGTTGCACTGCACCCGCCGTTCGGACTCGGCTATAAAAAGCAGGCCCCTTATCATTGAGCTTAAATTTAAATCGGACTGCACTCATTGATATATGAGAAGTTTGCCCCTGTTCCTTAGTGGAATGTTCATGGGCCAAAAGATCGGTTCATATTGGAGCTATATCAGGTAATAGACTGATTTCAAACGTACTTGGCACAGTTGTTGGAAGTCATAGCAGAACACTACATGCAATATTTCAGCACAAAAATTGCGATTTCCGGAAGCTAAAGAAGAAAGAAATTTCAAGCGGCTAGCTTTACGCGTTCGACCGCTATCGTAATTTCGATAGACGGACGGACATGCCTATATCAACACAGAACGTCGAGACGACCAAGAATATATATACTTTATGGGGTCTTAGACGAATATTTCGAGGTGTTACAAACGGAATGATTAGATTAGTATACCCCAAACCTATGGTGGTGGGTATAACAAATAAAAAGGCATTAAGTTCGGCCGGGCCGAAATTTGGATATACACCACCTTGGGTATATATGTAAACAGCTTATCGTCTTAATCCGGTGAAACATTCATTGTTCATGCACCCGTATCAGGTATATCGAAATATTATCCGATTTGGGACAAATTCGGCACAGAAATTAAATGGTCTAATAAATACAAGTCACTATATATTTTTGACAGCTATATCCAGATATATACCGATCTTTGCCGTCTTCCTATCAATGGAAATCTGAGAAAAATTCGCCCAAGACATGAGAAATGGGCCCAAGACATTAAGTCGAGAGATCGGAGTTTATGGCAGCTATATAAATATGTGGACCGATCTGGGCCAAACTGAAGAAGGATGTTGAGTAGCCTAACACAAGTCACTGTCTCACGTTTCATCAATATCAGATAGTAAATGTGGGTTTTATGGGTCTATATTAAGATATAGTCCGATATAGTTCATCTTCGAACCATACCTGCCTAATATGTCTATTTTTAAAACCATAGCGTAATTTCAACAGACAGAAAGACAGACGAACGGATAGACATGTCTAGATCGTTTCAGATTTTTAAAGCGTCGATATGTTGCAAACGGAATGACAGAATTAATATACCCCATCCTTCGATGGTGGATATAATAAGCCTAACAATAAGAAACAAGTAAAAGCGTGCTAGGTTCGGCCGGGCCGAATCTTATATACCCTCTCACCTTGGATCGCATTTGTCGAGCTCTTGCCACGGTATCACTTTTTAGGCAAAAAAAGGATAAAAGAAAAAAATTGCTATGTTATTGCAACAACATCAAGTTATGGTTCATTTCGGACCATAATTGAACTGAATATTGGAGACCATAGTAGAAGTCATTGTGTAAAATTTCAGCCAAATCTAGTAAGAATTGCGCACTTTAGGGGCTGCAGAAGTAAAATAGGGTGATCGGTTTATAGGGGAGCTGCATTAGGCTATAAGCCCATTCATGCCATTTTCGACACGTATGTTAAAGGTCATAAGAGAAGCCGTTATACAAAATTTCAGCTAAATCGGAATATAATTGCGCCCTCTAGTGGCTCAAGAAATGAAGACCCCAGATCGGTTTATATGGCAGATATATCAGGTTATTGACCGATTTGAACTATTCTTAGCACAGTTGTTGAAACTCACAACAAACACTTCATGCAAAATTTCAGCCAAATTGGATAATAATTGCGTCCTCTAGAGGCTCAAGAAGTCAAAACCCCAGATCGGTTTATATGGCAGCTATATCAGGTTATGGACCGATTTAAACCATTCTTACTACAGTTGTTGGAAGTCATAACAAAACACGTCATGCAATATTTCAACCAAATCGGATAAGAATTGCTCCCTGTGGAGGCTTAAGAAGTCAACATCCCAGATCGGTTTATATGGCAGCTATATCAGGTTATGAAACGATTTGAACTATTCTTACTACAGTTGTTGAAAGTCATAACAAAACACCTCTTGCAAAATTTCAGCCAAATCGGATAAAAATTGTGTCCTCTAGTGGCTCAAGAAGTCACGACCCCAGATCGGTTTATATGGCAGCTATATCAGGTTATGGACCGATTTCAACCATACTGAGCACAGTTGTTGGAAGTTATAGTAAAACACTTCATGCAAAATTTCAGCCAAATCGGATAAGAATTGTGCCCTCTAGTGGCTCAAGAATTCAAGATCCCAGATCGGTTTATATGGCAGCTATATCAAAACATGGACCGATATAGCCCATTTACAATCCCAACCGACCTACACAATTAAGAAGTATTTGTGCAAAATTTCAAGCGGCTAGCTTTACTCCTTCGAAAATTAGCGTGCTTTCGACAGACAGACGGACGGACATGGCTAGTTCGACTTAAAATGTCATGATGATTAAGAATATATTGTATATACTTTATGAGGTCTTAGACGAATATTTGAGCCAATAGAATGCACATTTTTTAAATGATTTGTCTAAAACTTTGCATGACGTTGTTTGTTTTTACTTCCAACAACTATGCCAAGTATGGTTCAAATCGGTCGACAACCTGATGCAGCTGCCATATATACCGATCTTGGATCTTGACTTCTTGAGCCAATACGTGGCGCAATTTTTATCCGATTTGGCTGAAATTGTGCATGAAGTGATTATGACTTCCGAGAACTGTGCTATGTATGGTTCAAATCGGTCCATAACCTCTTATAGCCATATCCGTTCATCTGACTGTTGAAGTCACACCACTCTTCAAAAATGGAGATATTGAGCTGAAATTTTGCACAGATTCTTTTTTTGTCCATAAGCAGGTTTAGTTCGAAGATGGGCTATATCGGACTTTATCTTGATATAGCTCCCATATAGACCGATCCGCCGATTCAAGGCCTTCGGCCCATAAAAGCAACATTTCAATTTACACGAACAACGACCTCCACTGTAACATATAAGATTTTATCTTGTTGTGCATGGTATTCCAAAAATATAAATAAATACCAAATACAAATCGTTTTCAAAAAGAACAACGCTTGTAAATTATTAAATGCTATTATCAAAAGGCGTGCTCTATTAAGAAAGTTCATCGCGCGCTTCTTCCATTGAGCGATGAAGCTCATTTTTGGCTCAATGGGTACATAAAAAAGCAGAACTTCGATATTGCATGAACACCTTGCCGTAATAAAGGCAATCGCTCAAAAAAGGGCTGAGAAATGTTGAGAAAATGCAATCGTGATGCTTCGAATGTATTGAAGAAGTACATATTACCGAATTACAGGAAGTGCGATGGATCGGGAATATACTACTATACTACAGCTGCCACAACACAAGCCATGAACTTGGCTGTGGATTTGTGGTTATTCGGAGACTGAAACACTTTGTCTCCAGCTTTACTCCGGTGGATGAGAGGCTAGCCACAATCCGCATAAAAGCCAAATTATTCAACATCAACCCTATTTGTGCACATGGTCCGACGGAAGACAAGGACAAGCAGACCAAGGATAGCGCCTAGAGAGAGAATACAAGCGCTGCCCCTCCCATGATATTAAAATAATTCTGGGAGATTTTAATGCAATGATAGGGAAGGAAAATATCTTTGGTCCAACACTTAGAAAATTTAGCCTACACGAAGAAACTTTCCATAATGGATTGATGCTAATATATTTCGCTGTGGCAAATAACATTGTAGTTAGCCGCACCAGATTTCAACATTGAAGGATTCACACGGCCATAGGGTTGTCACCCGAACAAACCACAAGAAACCAAATTGGTCATGTTGTAATAGATGGAAGATATGTATCCAGCGTGTTAGATGTACGATTGATCCGAGGAATAAACATAGAATGAAGGCTGGAAATTCTACCAAAGAATCAAACATCAAACCGATGTCTTTGGTACAGGCACATCCTCCTGCAGCGACAAAGAAAGAAATCTGGTAACTGACACATATACAATAGCATGCTGAGGATATGCAGAGAGTATTTTACCCAGTTGCTATTTTCCGACGATGGCGGCGAAGAGGATACCGCAGAATCAATCAATGATGATGGTATAGAATGTTTACCTTCTAGTCAGAATGAGGTTCAAGTAGCTGTGACCCGACTGAAGAACAACATGGCAGCAGAAGCCGACGGGTTGCCTGCTAAACTATTTAAGACCGGAGGCGGCACGCTGATAAGGCGTATGCATCAGCTTGTCTACGCGATCAGACTTGAACAACGCGTACCCCATGATTGGAACCCCCGCATGCCATGTCCCGTACACAAGAAAGGAATCAAGACGAAATGTGTACACTACATCGCATACAAGATACTCTCGAGCGTACTGAGTGAAAGATTAAAACCTAAAGTCAATTAGATAACTGGGTCCTATCAATGCAGCTTTCGACCTGGTTAAACAACCACAGACCAGACATTCACACTGCACCAAATCCTGGAAAAGACCCTAGAAGGACAAATCGACATCTACCATCTCTTTGTTGACTATAAGGTCATGTGGCGACTGATCCGCTTGAGTGGTACAGAACTATTTGATTGCCTGAAGTCTTTGACCAAAACGTCGAATTTATGGGCCATCCGCCATACAGCCCTGACTCACCACCGAAGGATGGTCATTCCGTTTACAATACATCGAAATATCCATTTCCGACCATATAAAGTATTTATATTCTTGATCGTCAAAAAAATCTAAGACATCCGTCTGTCTGTTGAAATCACGCTACTCTTTAAAAATAGAGATATTGAGCTGAAACTTTGCATTGATTCTTTTTTGTCCATAGGCAGATCAAAGATGGGCTATATCGGACAATATCTTAATATAGCAACCATAAAAGGCGCAATTATTGTTCCATTTTGCCAAAATTTGGGCCAGTGAGTTGTGTCAGGCCCTTCGACATCCTTCTGCAATTTGGCCTCGATCGATTTAGATTTGGATATATCTGCCATATAGACCGATCTCTCGATTTAAGGTCTTGGACCTATAAAAAGCGCATTTGTTGTCCGATATCTCCAAATTTGGGACAGTGAGTTGTATTAGGCCCCTCAACATCCTTCCTCAATTTGGCCCAGATCGGTCCAGATTTGGATATAGCTGCCATATAGACCAATCTCTCGATTTAAGGTCTTGGGCCCATAAAAGGCACATTTAATGTCCCATTTTGCCAAAATTTGGGACAGTGAGTTGTGTCAGTCCCTTCGACATCCTTCTGCAATTTGGTCTCGATCGGTTTAGATGTGGGTATATCTGCCATACGGACCGATCTCTCGATTTAAGGTCTTGGGCCCATAAAAGGCACATTTATTGTCCCATTTTGCCAAAATTTGAGACAGTGAGCTCTTCGACATCCCTCTTCAATGTGGACCAGATTGGTTCAGATTCGGATATAGCTGCCATATTGACCGATCTCCCGATTTAAAGTCTTGTCCCAATAAAAGGCGCTTTTTTTTTGTCCGATTTCGCTGACATTTTTCACAGTCACTTATTTTAGGCTTTTCGACATCCGTGTCGTATATGGTTCAGATCGGTATGAACAATGACTGGTACTCTTAATGTCCGTGCTGAATTTGGTCCATATCGGACAATATTTCCAAAGAGCTGCTATGGAGCATAAATTATGCATTTTTCACCGGATTATGACAAATGGTGGTTTATATATATGCCCGAGGTAATGGGTATTCAAAATTCGAACTTAACGCCTTTTTACTTGTTATTCCTTCACATTAAAATAAAAATGAGTGGTCAATTCCAGAAAATGCTGTTGAAGCGTTCCGTAATCATGTTTTGTATGTGCTTCCATAGGAGTGGAATAAGTGCTTCGACAATTGGTTTGAGCGCATGTATAGATCATGCTGAAGGATAGTTTGGAATACAATGAAACCATTTCTGATGATAAAAATTTTGCATTTTTATCATTAGGTCAGTTATTTATATAGCAGCTCGTATCTTTCTTTTCTCCTGCTCAAATGTACAAAATTAAAGCTTTGTAAATACCATTAAATGTTTGTTTTTAGCCGTATGCACCGCCCATAATTACAAATAGTTTGCTCTATCTATTTCGGTACCTTAGTTTTAATAGGTTTGCCATGCCAATTAATTGAAAATCTGGCGCTGGTTGATATAAGAGATATGGGAAGTATAACAAACCAATCGTCACAGACGAATTACAGTAAAAAAACACAATTTTACCTCTTCCTACCTAATAAACACTCTACCGTTACGAAAGTATACGTTTGTAGGTGTAAGTGGCCATATCAGATCTTTTCTTTTTTTCCGGAAGTTAAGCGGTGGGAACTTCAGGTTTACGTACTATTTTATTTGTTTACAACATCTTCTGGGAAAATAGTACATGATTTTAATCGGATTTGGGTTTGTTCTCCATGGCATTGTTTAAAGTTGCCTAACTTTAATCCTACCCCAATCTAAAGGCACACACACTCACATTAAGCATACATAATATGTGTGTGTGGTTTTAAAGAAATGTCCCTTAGTACAGACGATGGAGGTCTGCCAATAGAGAACTGTTCCTCATTTGCCATGCTACTGGGTTATGGCGAATCAACAAAACCAGGAATGGTCGACAATTTCACGTATTGTAGCAATCATCGTCCACTCCGTACTGCTTTTTGCCAATTTGGCGTTGTTCCCTTGGTCAGTCGACCTCTTTGATACTTGGCCACAAATGAATATTTGATGAAATTTGCAACATGTGCTTTCTCGATCAAATTAGGTTTAATTTCTTTTCGAATCGAATGTCTACATCAATATTGCAAATACTCCAGGAGCAAAAGGAGCTGAGTACAATAAACATTAAATGCAATTCGATGAATCCAATGAATAAATGAGCATTTCATTTGAGAACTAATACAATGGTGGAAAATCTGCGTGGCAATGGGATAACAACTAGGCAAGTAAAGAACTAAATACAAGAGAGAAGACAACACACAGTCCTAATTAAAAGTACTTTCAAATTTGTGAGAATCTTAAAAGAGGAGTTATATATACCGTAATATGTCAAATACCAATACACTTGTTGAAAAAAAATTGTTTGTTTAACCTGCATTTGTTTTTCTAATCATACGATCATCCTCAGGGAAACACTGTGGATGTTGTCCCTCTATTGCACAAAAAGTTAGTTAGGTTGCGGCGCACTTTTATGAGGAGTGCACCTAGCAAATTCTAGATGGACTCATGCAGCTCCATACAGCTTCGAGGTGGCTATCGATATTCGCAACATTCGATATTTTTATAACCTCCACCATAGGATGGGGGGTATACTAATTTCGTCATTCTGTTTGTAACTACTCGAAATAATCGTCTGAGACCCCATAAAGTATATATATTTTTGATCGTCGTGAAATTTTATGTCGATCTAGCCATGTCCGTCCGGCCGTCCGTCTGTCTGTCGAAAGCACGCTAACTTCCGAAGGAGTGAAGCTAGCCGCTTGAAATTTTGCACAAATACTTCTTATTAGTGTAGGTCGGTTGGTATTGTAAATGGACCATATCGGTCCATGTTTTGATATAGCTGTCATATAAACCAATCTTGGGTCTTGAATTCTTGAGCCTCTATAGGGCGTAATTCTTATCCGATTTGAATGAATTTTGGCACGGCGCGTTTTTTTATGATATCCAATAACTGTGCCAAGTATGGTTCAAATCGGTTCATAAGCTGATATAGCTGTCATATAAACCGATCTAGGATCTTGACTTCTTGAGCATCTAGAGGTCGCAATTATTATCCGATTGGAATGAAATTTTGTATGACGGATTGCCTCATGATCATCAACATACGTGTTTATCATGGTCTAAATCGGTCTATAGCCCGATACAGCTCCCATATAAATCGATCTCTCTATTTGACTTCTTGAGCCCCCAAAGGGCGCAATTCTTATTCGAATTGGCTGATATTTTACACAGGTCTCCAACATATAATTTAATTGTGGTCCAAACCGGACCATATCCTGATATCGCTATAATAGCAGAGCAAATCTTTTCTTATATCCTTTTTTGCCTAAGAAGAGATTCCGGGAAAAGAACTCGACAAATGCGATCCATGGTGGAGGGTATATAAGATTCGGCCCGGCCGAACTTAGCACTCTTTTACTTGTTTAATAGTAATATCGATACTATCGTTTATTTCCTATCACCAATATTTAAAACGGAAATGAGAAGTAACAAGTAAAATCGCGCTAAGTTCGGACGGGCCGAATCTTGGGCACCCGCCACCATAGATTCCGCTAGGTTAGGTTAGGTTTAAGAGGCAGTCTGCCATAAGACTCACTTAGACGTTTTCGTCGATTGTGATACCACAGGAACAGAAGAAGGAAGATGCCTTCTAGTTTCTACCGTTGAACCATCCATCGCTTTAAAAAGCCCAATAACTTGCGAATGTTCACATCCGCTAAATCAGACAAGAAATGAGAACCTAAAATGAAACTCCTTCAAACTGCTAGTGCGGGAGACACACACAGAAGGTGTTCTATAGTCTCTTCTTCTTCGATGTTTTCACAGCTTCTGCAAAAGTCATTGCTGGCAACCTTCAGTCTGTCAGCATGTTTTCCCATTAGACAGTGACCAATCATGACGGACACAATGACTGAGACGTCTGTTCTAGCCAATGACAGTAAAGCAGAAGATCTCTTCAAGTCTAGATGAGGCCACATAATTTTGGAATGCTCACAGCCCCCTCTTTGTGAGGGGGTCATTCTAGCCAATGACAGTAAAGCAGTAGATCTCTTCAAGTCTAGATGAGGCCACATAATTTTGGAATGCTCACAGCCCCCTCTTTGTGACCATCTATCACTCGTTGCCCTTCAAGCCTGGTCCTGAATACTTAGCTTACATGTCGCTAGAGGTATACCCACAGATTCCAGTGTCCCTGGAGTGTGTAAGGTAGTTCCTAGTCTCCCAAGCTCGTTTACTTTAGAATTTCCCGGGATATCTCTGTGGACCGGCACCCAGAACAGGTGAATTTTGAACTGTTCAGCCATCTCGTTAAGAGATCTGCGAAAGTCGAGGGTGGTTTTTGTGTTCAGAAATGCGTTCTCCAGGGGTTTAATGGCTGTCTGAGAAGATATTATACGCATCGTCGTAATGACATTATATCTTAGTCATTCCACCACTTCCTTAATTGCAAGGATCTCTGATTGATACACTCTGCAGTGGTCGGGTAACCTTCTTGATATGACCAGTTCTACATCTTTAGAGTACACCCCAAAGCCCACCTGGTCGTTTAGTTTGGAACTATCTGTATAGAAGTCTATATAACTTCTGTTACCAGGGATATAGTAGTTCCAATCGGTTCTATCAGGAATAGTAGTAGAATAATTTTTATCAAAAAGCAACTCAGGTATGGTGTAATTCACACTGCCTGGAACATCGGATATTGTATCAAGTATAACACAGTGTCCGTAGGCACCACATGACCAATGAGAAACCTCTATTAATCTCACGGCAGTGGTCGCTGCGATTTGGGTAGCCACAATGTCCAGAGTCATAAGATGTAGCATTACAGTGCATCAGATGATGTCGTTCTCAGTGCGGCTGTGATGCACAAACAAGCCATCCTTGGGATCCGGTTAAGTATTGAGCAGTAGATGGATTTTTGAAGAGCCGTCCACCAGACCACAACACCATATAGCATAATAGGTCTGACAACTGCAGTATATATCCAATGCATGACACGCGGTCTAAATCCACACCCAGGTACTTTTGCGCTTTCTGTTAATGGAACATTCTCTCCTCCCAAGGAGACAGGTTCCACTGTAGGCAACTTGTATCTCCTGCTGAAATGAACTACTTCTGTCTTGCACGGATTTATACTCAGACCACTTTCCCACTTTAGCCCAGTTTGCTGTTGCACGTAGAGCTTCCTGAAGTATATCTCTTAGAGTGCTGGAAAACTTTCCCCTAACTGCAATTGCCACGTCATCAGCATACGCGACCACTTTTACGCCTTTTTCTTCCAGAGACAATAATATATTGTTAATGGCTATATTCCAAAGTAGAGGAAACAGTACACCTCCTTGAGGAGTTCCTCTGTTGACCCATATTTTTAGATCCACAGACTTAAGCCTGCCGTAATGCATCTTTTAGTATGTAAGTTGTTAATGAAATTTCTTACGGTAGAGCTGATGCCTAGAATCTCCAATTCCTTTATGACGGACGTCGGTTTTACATTATTGAAAGCACTTTCAATGTCAAGAAATGCTACCATTGTACATTCCTTGACAGCGAGAGAACCTCTATGTAGCCGACTAAGTCGTGAAGGGCTGTTTCAGTTCAAGCGAATTCCAGGAATCTTTGCCCCAATATATGTTTCTATCAACCTTTCAAGAGTCTTCAGCATAAAGGATGACAGACAAATTGTACGAAAATCTTTCACCTTCGTGTGGTAGGTTTTCCTGCTTTCGGAATGAAAATGACCTTCGTGTCCCTCCATCCATAGGTATATATGACATTCTGATACAAGCAGAGTATATCTTCCTAAGGCAGGGCACCAGTCAATCAGACACAGCTTGTAATTCAACCAGTGATACATCATCAGGGGCTAGCGACTTAAAAAAGTCGAAACTTCTTATCGCCCAAAGGATTTTCGGCTCAGACACAATTTCCCTAATGGCCTCCGACGAATGCATACCAGTGACAACCTCTTCTGGCGCCACGTTTTCCGTTGGAGAATTTCCCGGGAAATGTGTATCAACGAGTAGTTCTAGTGTTTCCTCACTAGACATTGTCCATACTTTGTCTGACTTCTGGATATACCCCACCGTAATAGGTCTCGGGGACAGAATCTTCCTTAGCCCAGAGGCCACAGATGTATCCTCCACGGAGCTGCATAATTCCTTGTTCTGAGCTTTTCTCAGCTCGCCCTTATATTTTCTTAGCTCAGCCGTAGCGCAGAGGTTAGCATGTCCGCCTATGACGCTGAACGCCTGGGTTCGAATCCTGGCGAGACCATCAGAAAAAATTTTCAACGGTGGTATTCCCCTCCTAATGCTGGCAACATTTGTAAGGTACTATGCCATGTAAAACTTCTCTCCAAAGAGGTGTCGCACTGCGGCACGCCGTTCGGACTCGGCTATAAAAAGGAGGTTCCTTATCATTAAGCTTAAACTTAAATCGGACTGCACTCATTGATATGTGAAAAGTTTGCCCTCGTTTCTTAGTGGAATGTTCATGGGCAAAATTAGCAATTAGCATTAGCTCAGCCTTATCGATGCCCCAATCGTGTGTTGCTCTTGTTGCTTTCGCTCTGTTGAAAAGTTTTCTGCAGTCCTTCCTAAAAACCAACCAGCTCTGAGGAACACCATGGGGGTCGCTGTTTGCTCCTTGGCTTGGTACTGGGGCATGCTGTCACAAGCGAGTCATTCAGGACCTTCTTGATCCGCTTGACCACTATGTCTATATCCTCCGTAGTTTCCACTTCCTTTTCTAGTCTATAAGGGATAGTGGTGCAGAATTTGTAACGAAATTTATCCCAATCCGCCTTTCTTCTGTTTAGCCGAGGGACCACTACTTTAGTATTTTCTGCAAGGTTAAAACGAATATAACGATGATCGAAGAAGCTGTGTAAATCCAACACTTCTCATTCCCATATTCTTCCACTTATATCTTCCAATACAAAGGTAATATCTAGTACCTCCTGCCTGTTCCTGGTAATAAAGGTCGATTTATCTCCTTTATTACAAATCGCCAGATTGCAATTTATAATAAATATATGCAATAAGCAGCTCACCCCTTTCGTTGACATCCGAACTTCCACATATCTGGTTATGTACATTAGCATCACTTCCTACAATGCGGCTTTTCTTTCCTGCAGAAGCAGCTTCAACCAGCGACTTAATGTTTAAAGGCGGCATCTCTGAATCCTGTGCCATATATAGGGGAGCCAGCCAGTAATGAGACTTGTTTATTTCAAGGCTGGCTACAACTAAATCTTCAGTGCTTAGCGACGGAAGAAAAAAAAAACATTTAGACTACCCTTTGCAAGAATACAGACTCCGTGTCTCTCATTCCCCGTACCCTTGAGAAGTTTAAATCCCGGAATTCTTAGTCCATGTACCATTCCTCCACACACCCATGGTTCCTGGAGGACTTTTAGTGCCGCCGAAGCGGCCTTACAATGGTGGAGATTCCACTAAAAATGTACCCTTATTAGCTGAGCTTGTATCTGAACTATTTTGGTCTCAAGAAGGCATATAGGGATATACGTGCATAGGGAGGGCCTATATCACAATATTGAACGATTCGGATAAAACTTAGCACACTCATAGAAAAGTCTGCTGAACATAGCAAACACTGTCTGCTGATTGTTAGTAGTTAGTTTTGCTGCTATTACAGCAGTAGTTCTGCAATTTCAGAACAGCAGGCTTACTGATGAAAAGTCTGTTGTTTGCTGAATAGTAAAAAGGGTCATCGATATTATAAGCAATACATAGCGCACATGCGTCATAAGCATCAACTAGTATGAGACACTCATGCGGCATTTCCCTGTTTAAAACAGAAATGGATAAATCCAAATATCAGGAAAACCGAACAAATGGGTTTCCTCACAGAAGTGGAAAGTAAGAAGGGACAATACTTGTCATGCATGGCAAACATACATATGTAAACCAAAACAAGTAAAAGTGTGCTAAGTTCGGCCGGGCCGAATCTTGGGAAACCACCACAGTGGATTCTGCTAAAAAGGAGCTATATCAGGTTATAGACTGATGTAAACCGTATTTGGAACAGTTGTTAGAAATCGTGACAGAACACTTCATGCAAAATTTCAGCCAAATCGGACAAAAATTGCTGCTTGTAGAGCTCAAAAAATCAAATCTGCAGATCGGTTTATATGGGAGCAATTTAGGTTATAGACCGGTTTGGCCCGTACCTGACACAGTTGTTGGAAGTCGTAATGGAGCACCGCATGCAATAATCTAGAGAAATCGGAAAAACAGCGGCTTTTTAGGGCTTAAGAGGTCAAATCGGGAGATCGATTTATATGGGAGCTATATCAGGTTATAAACCGATTCCCACCGTACTTGGCACAGTTGTTGAAAGTGATAACAAAACACTACATGCTCAATTTCAGCCAAATAGGACAAAAATTGCGGCTTGTAATAGCTCAAGAAGTCAAATCAGAAGATCGGTTTATATGGGAGCTATATAGCGAACCTACTAGCTACTCCGCTGCGCCTTCTTTAGCTCTCTGTTATATCTTTTTAGAGTGGGGACACTTCGCCCTGAATGTGGATACCGAATTCGTGCCACTGTACTCTATGTCCGTCTATGACGCTGAAAGCGATTGGATCCTGGCGAGAACATCGGACAAAATTTAAAGCGGTGGTTATCCCCTCTTAATGCTAGCGACATTTGCGAGGTATAATGCCAGACATGGTCATGTAAAAGATTTTCCCCAAACAGATGTCGCTATTCGGCACACCGTTCGGACTCGGCTATGAAAAAGGTCCATTATCATTGATAATCTCAACTTGAATCGGGAAGCACTCATTGATGTGTGAGAAGTTTGCTCCTGCTCGGTCCCAGGGCAAATTTTTATTCTACTCCCATATTGGTAAATTTTTCCTGTTTAGGGGGTATTTCGGGGGTGGTCATTAAAGTAAATATAAGATGCTCTACTTTCAAAAACATTTCATATGAGCCCCTTAATAGCATGATCGGTAAATAAGCTGCGTTTGAGTGTGGGGTGGACCCCAGGGTCTTTGTCCCGAAAATTTATATCAATTTCCCGATAATCAATCAATTTCCAACCCACATAGCTTTGATTTAATAAGCAGGTATCATGGCACTATATTGCCGTGATTGGTCTATATATCAATTTGGCGGGTTTTGGGCGGCCCCTGCGGCAACCAACCTCAACAATAGAAACCATGCTTTGTTTTTGGGGACTGTAAGATTGCAAAACAAGAAAATAGGCATTAAGGAAAAGGAAAAAAAGGTCCGGCAGAACTTTGGATACCCACCACCTCGGATATATATGAAAACCACCCTTTTGTCACAATCCGGTGAAAATTGGAATACTTATGCACCCAAATTCGACACGGATATTGAGTGGGCTAATAAATATAAGTCACTGTTGAATTTTGTATTTCAAATAATGCTTTTATGAGCTTCAGACCCTTAATCGGCACATCACTCTACAATATATGACAGCTATATCTAAATACAGTCCTATCTTTACCATATTTGGGTCGGATATCGGGTTTCAAATTTCAGCGAAATCGGATAAAAAATAAAGTTTTTATTCGCTTCAGACCCTTTATCGGGATATCGGTCTGACTACCCACTGTTTCAAATTTCAGCAAATTCAGGTTATAAATAGAGCTTTTAGGGACTCCAGACCCTTTATCGGCAGCTCGGTCTATATGACAGCTATATCTAAATATAGTCCGATCTGAACCACAATTGTGTCCTATGTTAGAAGGCGTAAAACTATTCAATGTTTCAAATAATTAAAAAAATTAAGCTTTTATAGGCTTTAGACCCTTTATCTGGAGATCGGTCTATATGACAGCTATACCTAGATATAATCCGATTTGATTCATATTTAGGTCAGATATCAGGAGGCCTAAAATAACCCTCTTTTTTTAAATTTCAGCGAAATCGGGTAATATATAACGCTTTTATGAGCTTCAGACTCTTTATCGGCAGATCGGTCTATATGACAGCTATATCTAAATAAAGTCCAATCTAAGCATATTTGGGTCCTATATAAGAAGGCGTAAAATTACTTACTGTTTCAAATTTCAGCGAAATCGGTTAAAAAATTAAGCTTTTGTGTCCGATCTGAACCATATTTGGGTCCCATGTTAGGAGGCGTAAAACTACCCAATGTTTCAAATTTCAGCAAAATTGGTTAAAAAATAAAGCTTTTTAGGCCTTTAGACCCTTATCTCGAGATCGGTCTATATGGCAGCTATGCCTAAATATAGTCCGATCTGAAGCATATTTGGGTCCTATATTACTGTTTCAAATTTCAGCAAAATCGGGTAATAAATAAAGCTTTTATGGGCTTTCTCTTTATCGGCAGATCGGTATATATGACAGCTATATATAAATGTAGTCCGATATGAACCATATTTGGGTCAGATGTCGGGAAACCTAAAACTTTTCACTGTTTCAAATTTCAGCGAAATCGGATGAAAAATAAAGCATTTATGGGCATTAGACCCTTTATCGGAAAATCGGTCTAAATAACAGCTTTATCCAAATATGGTCCGAGTTGGCCCGTTAAAGAACTTAACCAGCGTGCATCAAAAAGACGTATCTGTGCCAAATTTCAGCTCAATATCTTACTTTTTGAAGGCTGCAGAGTGATTACAACAGACGTACGGACAGACACACGAACATCGTTAAATCGTCTTAGAATTTTGCGACGATCCGAAATATTTTTACTTTGAAGGTTTGGAAATTGATATTTCGATGTGTTGCAAACGGAATGACTAAATGAAAATACCCCCTATCCTACGGAGGTGGGTATAAAAATTTCGAACGAAAAACATTACCAATCTCCGAGATCTGGTATTTTTAAAATTAGGGGAAGGGGAAGTGCTTTTTGGGGGAAACACTTCGACTCAAACCGATCAATGAAATTTTCTCTACAGAAACTTTTGAATTTTTTTGAAATTTTTAAAACTTTCTCTAAAGACAACATTTCAATAGGTATTTTTGAAGACAAAATTTCAATGGATTTTTTTCTGAAGACAAAATTTAAAAAATATTTACAAATACAAATTTTTAATTAAATTTTCTTTAAAGACAAAACTTTTCTTCGAAAATTTTGTTAAAGCTAAAATTTTGATTAATTTTCTAAAGTGTAGTTCCTTAATGGAATGTTCATGGGCAAATTTGGATTTGCAAAGTGGAATACATTTTGTTTTAAGAACCAAACTTCACTGAAATATTGTCTGAGACAATATTATTTCTTCTAAAGGTATTTTGTCTTCAGAAAAAAATTGCCTCGCGAAAATTTTTTATGGTAGTCTTATCATGAGAAACAACTATTAAACAAAATAAAATATTTTGTTTGCAAGTCGGGCAATTTTGTTTTACATCGTGGATCTATTTTAGGGCAAAAGATGGAGTCAGGACGATGGTATTAGGTCAGAAGAACAATGCCCCAAAAAGGTGTACTATATTCAGACCAAACTTTTTTAGGGATCTTTTGATATGGCTTCAAAAAAAGACTAATGGTCTCCATATTTTCGTAATATGCGAGATTTATCAAAGATGGGTGGACCGATTTATGCAATTTTTTGTTCGTACCTTAATAGTAACCGGAAAACGGAAACCACATGTATAATTATACCCACACCACTGCTGTGGTATAGGGTATTATAACAGAAGGAAGAGAGATGGACCCATTGATAAGTATACCGATCGACTCAGAATCACTTTCTGATTCGATTTAGCTATGTCCCTCTGTTTGTCAGTCCATGCTAATTTGTGTACAAAGTAAAGGTCGCAGTTTTCATCAAACCGTCTTAAAATTTGGTACAGGCATATTTTTCGGCCTAAATACGAAGCCTATTGGAATTGGTAAAATCGGTTCAGATTTGGCTATAGCACCGACATATATGTTCGTCCGATTTTGAGAAATAATGCAATAAAGTGGTCATTATTTAAGCGATTCTCTCGAAAATTGACATAAAGGATTTTCTTATGACTTTCGACATTGCTGGTGATTTTCATAGAAATCAGCCGAGATTTAGATATCGCTGTCATATATTGTTTGACCAATCTTGCCAAAATTTTGCACAACGCTTAACTCGACAACTTCCACATTATTTGAGAAGTTTGCTCGAAATCAGTTTAGAAATAGATATAGCTCCCATATATATGTTCGTCAGTTTTTTGTTAATTGCAATAATGTTATCGTTTTTCAGCCGTAGTTACAATTTGAAAATTTTTGCTCAAAATTTGATGCAGATTGTTTAATAACCCACCTGAAAACATCAAATTGGATCTGAATTGGATATAGCTCTCCCAATGTACATATATAGGGCAGGTGTAGGGTATTATACAGTCGGCACCGCCCGATTTTTGCCCTACCTTGCTGGTTGTATATAAATTTGGGATCAAGTCCCTTGGGGAACGCCTCTTGGAAACTTTAATTTGCAGTTACAGAATTAAAAATTAGTATGGAAATCGTGCAACTAATTTGAAATAATGATCGTGGTCACCCCCTGCTGCATTGTTTAGAAGGTGCGTCTATGTTCGAACTCTGTCGAAAACATCAAAAACATGTTTAGCTGTTTTTCCCCCTCACTAATGCTAGTGGCGTTTGGTCAAACTGCTCTATGGAACGCTGACTATAAAAAGATTTGAAGCAAAACTTTTTATCACAATATTTTTAATTATTATACCCTCCACCATAAGATGGGGGGTATACTAATTTCGTCATTCTGATTGTAACTACTCGAAATATTCGTCTGAGACCCCATAAAGTATATATATTCTTGATCGTCGTGAAATTTTATGCCGATCTAGCCATGTCCGTCCGTCTGTCCGTCCGTCCGTCCGTCTGTCTGTCGAAAGCACGCTAACTTCCGAAGGAGTAAAGCTAGCCGCTTGAAATTTTGCACAAATACTTCTTATTAATGTAGGTCGGTTGGTATTGTAAATGGGCCATATCGGTCCATGTTTTGATATAGCTGCCACATAAACCGATCTTGGGTCTTGACTTCTTGAGCCTCTAGAGTGCGCAAATCTTATCCGATTGGGATGAAATTTTGCACTACGTGTTTTGTTATGACATCCAACAACTGTGCCAAGTATGGTTTAAATCGGTCCATCGGCCAATCCCATGGCAGCCAGTTGTACGCACCGGATTGACCCGACGGAATCCTCATCGGCAAGGGCTGCCGCCTCAGTGTACGTGTTCGTCTTTTTTCGTCATGGGAGAGGCACATCCCGGAGTGCCTTCTCCGTATGCTTCTGGTCCGTGCCGGGATTGAAAAGAACCCCGGACCCTGGTTCTGTTCCGTTTGCCAGAACCGCCTTCATCATCGGTCAGTGTCGGTGAGGTGTAACCGGTGCTTGGAGTGGGTACATTTCCGTTCTTGCTCTGGCCTAACTTCGCTACTGGAGTATAGTCATACTGGCTATGTCGCTAGGTGCTGTGCGAACATAGCCAGCAGTGGGTCACAAGCGTCGCCGTCGTCGCCTTCGGCGTCCTCGTCGTCGGACTATGTGACCCCCCCGACCTCTCCCGTACGGCAATTTATGCAACGACAGCACCCTAGCCCTACTATTGCCAGGCCAGTGTCGGGAAATGTATCGTTCTTGCAGTTAAACTGCAATGGACTGCGAGGCAAGATTGATGAGATTGTAGATTTTATGAGTCGGAAGAGCATATCGGTCGCAGCGATCCAGGAGACAAAGCTGACTAACACCTGCAGCTTACACAGTTGTCACGGCTACAATGTGCTACGTAAGGATCGCTCAAGGAATGGAGGTGGGGGATTGGCCTTCGTTATACACCATTCCGTGCAGAATAGACCTATCTCGCCTGCGCTTGACGCTAGTGACCCATACATGGAATGTATGGGGGTAGCAGTCAGGTCTGGTACTGCCGAGATAGAGATATACAACGTGTATATACCGCCGGTTGGTAGCTGTGTCCCGATTAATGGCCAGGCCTACAGCCCCGACATAAGTGGGTTGCTATCTGGCCATAGTCGTCTGGTTCTGGGGGATTTTAATGCACATCACTCGTCATGGCATTCTCCCCTAGGTAACGACCAGCGTGGCATAGCTTTGGCAGAGCAGATAGATAGCTCCACGTTTTGCACGGTGAATGAGGATGCCCCCACTAGGATTACGAGGAGGTGCAGCAGCTCGCCAGACATCTCAATCGCATCCCCTGATCTCCTGAGTGACGTATCCTGGCAAGCCGTCATCTCTTTGGGGTCTGACCACCTCCCCATAATCCTCACCATCGACCGACCACCCGACTTCATAACCTCTGAGCGCCGGACGTTCATCAATTACAAGAAGGCCAATTGGACTGGCTTCAGAGAGTATACCAATCGCCGCTTCAATGAACTGCCACCCCCCTCTGATGTGCTTGTGGCCGAGTGGAAATTCCGAGACATCATCAACGCAGCAGCCGCTCGCTTTATACCAGCCGGTCGAATACCGCAAGTGCGACCCAATTTCCCGGCGCAAGCAGTGGTACTCGCAGACGAGCGTGATGGGATTCGTGCTATGGACCCCGCTAACCCCAGAATCAGCGAGCTGAATCTGGAAATAAACAGGGTAGTCAACGAACATAAGCGGAATTTGTGGCTGGAACACTTGGAGCAATGTAACTTAGGCACCGGTGCAGGCAAATTGTGGGCCACTGTTAAGTCTCTCTCGAACCTCGGTAGATGGGACGACAGGACCTCAGTCACTTTTGGCGAGTTAACCGTGACTGATCCGAGGAGATGCGCCAGGTTGTTTAACCGTCAATTTATTGTGCATCCCGAGAGAGACAGGGCAAGGAGGAGAGCCATTCGCCGTATTCGTGGTCTCCGAGCCGATGAACAGCCATCACAATTTACCGTGGGCGAAGTTACGAATGTCATCCGTGGCGCCAAACCTTCCAAGGCGTTGGGCCCCGACGGAATCTCTACATTGATGCTGAAGAATCTGGATTTACCTGGAGTTGAGTACCTTACCACTGTCCTTAACCTGTCATTGAACACTCTTATAGTTCCCGATGTCTGGAAAATGGGCAGAGTGATCCCGCTACTGAAGCCTGGTAAAGACCCGAGTTTGGGGGAGTCGTACAGACCGATCTCCCTTCTCTCACCAGTGGCTAAGACGCTTGAGGCATTACTCCTCCCGAGCCTCGTAGTAGAATTTCCATTCGCCGAGCATCAACACGGATTTCGGAGATTGCACAGCACAACAACAGCTTTGCATGCCATCACCACACACATTTGCCGTGGCTTCAATCAACCCAGGCCATGTGATAGGACGGTCCTCGTGGCACTGGACCTATCGAAGGCATTCGACACGGTCAGCCATGCCAAATTATTTGAGGATATCGCCAACACGTCCCTCCAGCCAGGCCTGAAACGCTGGGTCGCGAATTATCTGTGTGGCCGCCAGTCATGTGTGGAATTTAGGGATAAGAAGTCAAAACACCGTAGAGTGAAACAGGGAGTTCCCCAAGGTGGGGTGATATCTCCGGCTCTGTTTAACCTCTACCTATCCTCCATCCCACCTCCTCCAGACGGCATAGAGATCGTATCATATGCGGACGACTGTACGATCATGGCATCAGGCCCCCCACCCATTGATGACATCTGCGATAGGTTGAACGTCTACCTCAACGAGCTTGCCTCATATTTCGCTGCAAGAAATCTGAAGATATCCGCCACCTCATCTTCAGCCACACTGTTCACTACAAATACGCGTGAGGTGAATTCTGAGCTGACTGTGATGGTCGATGGAGAAATGATTCCGACCATCAAGTGTCCCAAAATACTTGGCGTCACATTTGACAGCTCCTACACTTTCTCCCCACATGCCACAGCAATCTGCAATAAAGTCAAAAGCAGAAACAAGGTCCTCAAGTCACTCGCTGGCAGCACTTGGGGTGCAGACAAAGAAACCTTGTTGACCACGTACAAAGCAATTGGCCGGTCTGTGGTAAGTTATGCAGCGCCAGTGTGGTCACGTCAACTTTGTGACACGCAGTGGAATAATATTCAGATCTGTCAGAATGCCGCCCTCCGAACTGCGACGGGCTGTCTCCTTAGTTCTCATGTGGACCACCTCCATCAGGAGACAAAGATCCTACCAGTGCGAAGACATAACTACATGCTGTCTAAGCAATACCTTTTGGGCTGTTATCGCAGAAATCATCCAAATCATCATCTTGTGGATAGATACCCACCGCCCAGAAGCCTTAAGGTTGATCTACACGATCTAGAGCGTGAGGTCCAGCGCTACAAGAGAGAACCTCTAGATCAAGCGGCATATCATGCGGGTCTGAACAACATTCATGCAGACACGGTAGCAGACGCGTTAATTGGCTACCGGGTGAATGTAGTCCTTGGAGAACGACCGCCACCCATTGCACCCGAAGAAATCGACCTCCCCCGGCAAACCAGAGTGGTTCTGGCTCAATTACGTTCCGGCAGATGCAGCCGCCTCAATTCCCACAGAGCTAGGATTGATGCCGACGTGCAAGATGTATGTCCCGATTGTAACCAGGGACCGCACGATACACGTCGGAGTTCCTGGGTCTTGACACTCAACAGAATCAAGCAGACGAAAGATAGTACACAATAAACTGCTACAACAACAACAACAACAAATCGGTCCATAACCTGATATAGCTGCCATATAAACCGATCTTGGGTCTTAACTTCTTGAGCCTCTAGAGTGCGCAATTCTTATCCGATTGGAATTAAATTTCGCACGACGTATTTTGTTATGATATCCAACAACTGTGCGAAGTATGGTTCAAATCCGTCCATAACCTGATATAGCTGCCATATAAACCGATCTTGGGTCTTGACTTCTTGAGCCTCTAGAGTGCTCGGCGTATTTTATTATGATATCCAACAATTGTGCCAAGTATGGTTTAAATCGGTTCATAACCTGATATAGCTGCCATATAAACCGATTTTGGGTCTTGACTTCTTAAGCCTCTAGAGTGCGCAATTCTTAACCGATTAGAGTGAAATTTTGCACGACGTGTTTTGTTATGATATCCAACATCTGTGCCAAGTATGGTTCAAATCGGTCTGTAACCTGATATAGCTGTCATATAAACAGATCTTGGGTCTTGACTTCTTGAGCCTCTAGAGTGCGCAATTCTTATCCGATTGGAATGAAATTTTGCTCGGCGTATTTTATTATGATATCCAACAACTGTGCGAAGTATGGTTCAAATCGGTTAATAACCTGATATAGCTGTCATATAAACAGATCTGGGGACTTGACTTCATGAGCCTCTAAAGGTCGCAATTATTATCCGACTTGCCTGAAATT
Source organism: Stomoxys calcitrans (assembly GCF_963082655.1). Classification (NCBI taxonomy): domain Eukaryota; kingdom Metazoa; phylum Arthropoda; class Insecta; order Diptera; family Muscidae; genus Stomoxys; species Stomoxys calcitrans. Next base: position 157,878,082 of record NC_081552.1, on the reverse strand, counting down.
TTGTACGACGCATTCTCTTATGATCACCATATAAACTACCTGAATTATTTATCTTAGGATGGGAAATTTGCAAAAATATAGTACAGCAAACAACCGCAATGAAATTCCTAGACTTTATTTTACGGACCGATAGGTTGCCATAGCAAAGATAAATGCTGAAGGATCAATTTTTACCACTCTACCCTCTCTCTGTTCGTGGTGGCGTCTCCATTTAGTTGATCCATTTGCAAACAGAATAGATTCTTGGACACAAAGTTTAATGTCATATTCGTAATCGGCTACCAAATGCTTTCAATTTGAGGCTCATCTAGCTAGGATCGAATTATTCCCATTTGAGGGTAGGGAGGCCCCAATTACTCGGACCTCATTTTTATACCCTCCACCATAAGATGGGGGTATACTTATTTCGTCATTCTGTTTGTAACTACTCGAAATATTCGTCTGAGACCCCATAAAATATATATATTCTTGATCGTCGCGACATTTTATGTCGATCTAGCCATGTCCGTCCGTCTGTCCGTCCGTCCGTCTGTCTGTCGAAAGCACGCTAACTTCCGAAGGAGTAAAGCTAGCCGCTTGAAATTTTGTACAAATACTTTTTATTAGTGTAGGTCGGTTGGTATTTTAAATGGGCCATATCGGTCCATGTTTTGATATAGCTGCCATATAAACCGATCATGGGTCTTGACTTCTTGAGCCTCTAGAGTGCGCAATTCTTATCCGATTGTAATGAAATTTTGCACGACGTGTTTTGTTATGATATCCAACAACTGTGCCAAATATGGTTCAAATCGGTTCATAACCTGATATAACTGCCATATCAACCGATCTGGGATCTTGACTTCTTGAGCCTCTAGAGGTCGCAATTCTTATCCGATGGAATGAAATTATGTTCTGCGGATCCTCTCATGACCATCAACATACGCGTTTATTATGATCTGAATCGGTCTATAGCCCGATACAGCTCCCATATAAATCGATCTCTCTATTTTACTTCTTGAGCTCCCAAAGGGCGCAATTCTTATTCCAATTGGCTGACATTTTACACAGGTCTCCAACATGTAATAATATAATAATAGCAGAACAAATCTTTTCTTATATCCTTTTTGCCTAAGAAGAGATGCCGAGAGAAGAACTCGGCAAATGCGATCCATGGTGGAGGGTATGTAAGATTCGGCCCGGCCGAACTTAGCACGCTTTTACTTGTTAATACCATATTCGTCTTATATTCCCCAATACCTTTCATTTGATACCCATATTATTCCTATTGGTCCACTTTTGATTTTAGGTGGTGTTTTTGGGGTAACGGGTGAGGGTCCGCCCCTTCCAATAAAAAAGAAAAAACTAAAAAGCCCTTTCCTACTTCCTGACCATTTTTGTAATCTACTCCCAAATACCTTTCATTTGAGTCCCGTATTGTCATTATTGTCCAATAAACCTATTTTAGGGTGTTTTGGGATCGGGGCGACCCCCCAGTTACTTGCATCCAACTTTTAATATGAAATTTGTAGTCTACTCTTGAATACCATTAATTTGAATCCCATATTGTTCCGATCGGTTTACTTTTATTTTGAGGTCGTACTATTAAGGTAAGGGGGAGGGTCCGCCCCCTACCAATATTAATAAATTATATAGCCTATTAGCAGACCCGGGCTCGCTCCGTTACGCCTTATTTTACTTAATATGGAACAAAAATGTCCTTGGAATATTTTTTTCGACAATTAAAGAGCTTTTAGTGAAATACCATGCAGCGAAAATAGTATATCGCGTGACTAATAGTTTAACAATAAAAGTGCCTTTATCTGAACCCCATACGATCTTTATTGGTCTACGAATTTAAGTTTGGATGTAAGGTGTACTCCATTCTTAAAATACTTTATTGCAGCCCGATATTCTCATGATATCTGATTTAGGAGTGTTTCAGGGGTTTCAAGGCCAGACACTTGGCCCTGAAAAAATATCAGCATCGTGCTCTTCTTTCAAATAACATTTATTTTAACTCCATATTGCCATTGGTTTAGGGGAATTTACACGATGAGGCGTACCCCAAACACATGGCCCCTAAATATGTTTGGTAGTTTCTAGGGTGGGGCGGCCCCCCATAGGTACCCCATCCGAAATTTGGATATCAATTTTTTATTTTTAGGGTACTATATGAGAGCATACAAAATTTCGGTTAAATAGCACCACCCATCTCCGAGATCTGGCGTTTCTGAAAATTAGGGTAAGGGGGAGGGTCCGCCCCCCTCAGATATCAAAAAATGTAGTACCCGATTTTCACCGAGATCATTATGCACCATCTGTGAACACTTTTTAAGAAAATCGGATCAGCCATTTCTGAGTCTATAAAGAACACACAAACAAATAAACAAACCTACAAACAAACACAAATTGATTTTTATATATAAGATTGCTCCTTCCGGACCACTCCCTACAATCTGTGAAAATTTGAAAGAAATCGTTTTTTGAGTCTATACGGAACAAACAAATTCACAAACCCACAAACAAACAAATAAACAAACAAACAAACACAAATTCATTTTTATATACATATATACATAGATAGATGGAATAGATATATGACGTTTTCGACATTTACAATTGGTTGACGGTCGAAAACCTACAAAGTTGTCATACGGACCATCTCTAGTACCGACAAAAGAACAAATAAACTCATTCGAAGCCAAACTAATGAGTGGTTCAATGCATTGGATTATATTTCTGAGTTTTTAGTAATTTTCGGTATTAAAAATTTTTAAACGGCGTCATTGATGAAATTGTAGAAAACAAACGCGATTCCATTCATGTTATTTCAAATGAGGCTTTCTTGTAAAATGTTCTCCCAACTATTTGCTTTGTCCCCAAACTTTGAATTTATGACATGTTTCATTTTAGGCTGTATTGCGTGTGCGTTTGTATGTACAAATATTTAAACATGTTCAATATATTTGCAATTAAAATAATATTTACAATGTACTCAACTCAAATACAAGGATGAAAAGTACTAAATGTGTGTATCTGTCACAGTTGGTGGCTCCGTAGCCAGACCACTGCAGTTCGTGCCACGTTAGACAGACGTGTGGAATGGACATTTTGCTGGCCTAAAGCTATGGCATACTTCCTTGACTGCCTACACGAAAACCTGCAAATACATAACAACAAAGTTGTCTGTGTTATGGTTGTGTCAAGCCGGCTGGCCAGTCATATTAAAAATCAATACAAATAAAATTTATTTGATTTGCCCGCCGGGACTGTTGAGGGTCATTCACAGGAGAATATACACCAATACAATTCTACTATTGATTGTAAATTTTGTTTCAATGCCTACGCATTCATCCTTTGTGGGCTCACTTATATCAGTCTTTTCGTTAGAACAATGTGTTGTGAAAGTGAGTGAGTAAAGTTTAATACAGTTACAACTTGTAAAGACGGACTGAAATTAGGCAAAGGCAACCTTTTGATACCTACATCAATATAGATTTACGTCCAAGTGTAGTCACAAACCAGTAAGGAAAGGCAACAGTCGGGCTGTGCCGACTTTATAATACCCTACACCTACCCTATAGGTACAAAGTGGGAGCTTCTGAACCAATTTTGAAGGACCGCGCCGGATATTTTAAGATGAGTTATTAAACAATCCATATAATATTTCGAGCAAATATGTTCAAACTGCAAAAATCACGGTTCACAAATGACAACATTGTTGCAAATTATACAAAACCTGACGATTACATATGTAGGAGCTATATCTAATTCTATACCGATTTCGAGCAAATTTCTCAGATAATTTGGTACTCGTCGAGAAAAGAGTCGTGCAAAATCTTGCAAGATTGGGGAAAAAATGTGCTTGCAGTAGCTCTAGAAGTGAAAATTGGGCGATATACATATGTGACGGCTATATTCGAGCTATATCGATTAACAAATGAAATTTTTATTGCAATATTACTGCAAATCGGACGAACATATGTATGGGAGCTGTATCTAAATCTGAACCGGTTTCGAGGAAATTTTAAAGACATTGCGGAAGTCGTCGAAGAAAGCGTTGTACAAAGTTTTGGCAAGATTGGTCAATAATTGCGCGTCAATAATATATATATACTAGCTGACCTGGGCCCGCTCCGCTGCGCCTTCTTTTACTTTATATGGAACAAAAGTTTCCTTGGAATATTTATTCGACAATTAAAGATCTTTTAGTGAAATACCATGCTAACTTGACTAACAGTTTAACAATATAAGTGCCTTTATCTGAATCCCATCTGATCTTTATTGGTCAACGAATTTAAGTTTGGATGCAAGGTGTACTCCATTCTTAAAATACTTCATTTCAGCCCGATATTCTCATGGTGTCTGATTTAGTGGTGTTTTCGGGGGAGAGGTGGTCCCCTAGATACTTGGCCCTGAAAAAATATCAGCATCGTGCTCTTCACTCAAATACCATTTATATAAACCGCATATTGCCATTGGCTTAAGAGGAGTTTACAGGACGAGGCGTCCCCCAAACACATGGCCCCAAAAATAGGTTATGAAATTCGTATTCTATTCCCAAATACCTTTCAATTGAGCCACATATTGGCATAATCGAAAAATTTTTTCCCTTTGGGGGTGTTTTGGGAAAGGAATGATGCCCTAAATACATGATCCTACATTTGGATATCAAAATCGTATTCTACTCCCATACGCCTTTATTTGAACCCCATATTGCGATGGTCTCTAAAAAATTGCTGTTTGTGGGATATTTTGGGAAAGGGGTAGATCCCCAGAAAATTAGTCCCGAAAATGGGAATCAGTTTTTGCTCTACCCCCCAATACCGTTCATTCAAGCCCCACACTGTCATGCCCGATTTAAGGGTGTTTTGAGGAGTAGAGTGGTCCCCCCCCCCCCAATTCTAAGCCCTGAAAATATATCAGCAACGTGATCTATTCTCATATATCTATATATCATATATTTGAACCCCATACTGCCATTGCCCTCAAAATTGGATATCAAATTCGTTTTCTAATCTTATTTAAACTCCATATTGCAAAAGTCAGTCAGTCAAATATGTCCGGTTTGGGGTATTGGCCCTAAAAACTATGAATATTTACTTCCACTCTCTTTAAGACCCAAATTGTCTTGGTGAGCAAATACGTCCTAATTAGGGGTTGTTATGGTGGTGGGACGCCCGCTAGACAGTTGGCTCCTAATGTTGATATCAGATACGTGGTCTACTCCCACATACCTTTAATTTAAGCCTCATATGCCCATGGTCAGTAAATAAGTCCTGTTTTGGTGGTGTTTGTTCCCCCTAGCACTTGGTCCGACAATTGGATATCAGATACGTTCTGTTATCCTAAATACCTTTAATTTAAGTCCCATATTGTCGTGATTGGTCTAAATATATGTTTGATAGGTTTCAGGGTGGGGCAGCCCCCCTAGATACCCCATCCGAAATTTGGAAACGAAATTTTTATTTTTAGGGTACTATATGAGAGCACACAATTTCGCTTAAATCGCGCCAACCATCTCCGAGATCTGGCGTATATGTATATAAATATATATATATATATATATACATATATATATATATATATATATATATATATATATATATATATATATATATATATATATATATATATATATATATATATATATATATATATATATATATATATATATATATATATATATATATATATATATATATATATAGATATAGCTGCAATATAAACCGATCTTGGGTCTTGACTTCTTGAGCCTCTAGAGTGCGCAATTCTTATCCGATTTGAATGAAATTTTGCACGACGTGTTTTGCTACGATATCCAATAACTGTGCCAAGTATGATTCACATCGGTCCTTAATCTGACATAGCTGCAATATAAACCGATCTTGGGTCTTGACTTCTTCAGCCTCTAGAGTGCGCAATTCTTATCCGATTGGAATGAAATATTGCACTACGTGTTTTGTTATGATATCCAATAACTGTGCCAAGTGTGGTTCAAATCGGTCTATTACCTGATATAGCTGCCATATAAACCGATATTGGGTCTTGACTTCTTGAGCCTCTACAGGGCGCAATTCTCATCCGATTAGACTGAAATTTTGCACATAGTGTTTTAGTATCACTTCTAACAACTGTGCCAAGTATGGTTCAATTCGGGCCATTACCTGGTATAGCTGTCATATAAACCGATCTTGGGTCTTGACTTCTTGAGGCTCTAGAGTGCGCAATTCTTATCCGATTGGGATGAAATTTTGCACGACGTGTTTTATTATTATATCCAACAACTGTGCCAAGTATTGGTCAAATCGGTCCATAACCTGATGTAGCTGCCATATAAACCGATCTTGGGTCTTGACTTCTTGGGCCTCTAAAGAGCGCAATTCTTATGTGATTTGCCTCAAATTTTGTGCGACGAATCCTCTCATGACCATCAATATACGTGTTTATTATGGTCTGAATCGGTCTATAGCCCGATACAACTCCCATATAAATCGATCTCCCTATTTGACTTCTTGAGCCCCCAAAGGGCGCAATTCTTATTCAAATTGGATGACATTTTACACAGGTCTCCAACATATAATTTAATTGTGGTCCAAACCGGACCATATATTGATATCGCTCTTATAGCAGAGCAAATCTTTTCTTATATCCTTCTTTGCTTAAGAAGAGATGCCGGGAAAAGAACTGACAAATGCGCTCCATGGTGGAGGGTATATAAGATTCGGCCCGGCCGAACTTCGCACGCTTTTACTTGTTTTTTGTAATTTAAGCTTTTAAACGGCTTCATGGGCCTTACGTTGATATGTTACATTTGTATCGTATTTATTGCGAAAACGCCTCCATGATTCAAATACCACATAAACCACGCTCGACATCCGTGTCTATTGGCTGTACTTTTCCCAGTGCATGTATTTTGTTTAAAGGTAGATTTTTTGTCTACAATATATTACACTACTCCCATGGTACGCACATGATTCTGTGCATCTGCTGGCTTCGAACGCTACACAACGGCAACGACTCTCGCTGTTGCTTCGTGTGCACATGGGCCATATCGGTGATATAGCTGCCATATAAACAGATTTTAGATCTTGACTTCTTGAGTCACTAGAGGGCGCAAATCTTAGCCGATTTAGCTGAAATTATGAATAATGTGTTTTGTTATGATTTCCAACAACTGAATTAAGCATAGTTCAAATCGGTTTATAACCTGATATAGCTGTCATATAGACCGATCTGGGGTCTTGACTTCTTCAGCCTCTATAGGGCGCAATTCTAATCCGATTTGGCTGAAATTTTGCATGACGTGTTTTGTCATGATTTCCAATGATTCAAATAGGTCCATCACCTGATATAGCTGCTATAAAAACCGATCTTTAATCTTGACTTCTTGAGCCACTAGAGGTCGCAATTATTATCCGATTTGACTGAAATTTGTAGAACGACTTCTCTCATGAACTTTAATACACGTGTCAATTATTGTCTGAATTGGTCTATAGCTTTATACAGTTCCTATATAAACCGATCTGCCAATTTTACTTCTTGAGCCCCTTAAGGGCGCAATTTTTATTCGAATTAGATGAAATTTTACACAACGACGTCTACTATGGTCTCCAACATTCTGTTCAATTATGGTCTGATCGGACGATAACTTGATATTGTAGCTCCAATATCATAGCAATTCTTTCCTTTTAATGTATGTTTGCCTAAAAAGAGATACCGGGAAAAGAACTCGACAAATGCGATCCATAGTAGAGGGTATAGGGGTACCCTATACAATATGTTCAAAGTGTAATAACTATGTGTAACGAATTTTAATATTGTTGCAAAAATCCAATTTTATATATATATATATATACATCTATATATATATGTATATATATATATATATATATATATATATATATATATATATATATATATATATATATATATATATATATATATATATATATATATATATATATATATATATACATATATATATAGATGTATATATATATATATATTTATATATATATATATTTATATATATATATATATATATATATATATATATATATATATATATATATATATATATATATAACTCGATAATTGCAACAATATTAAAATTCGTTAAACATAGTTATTACACTTTGAACATATTGTATAGGGTACCCCTATACCCTCTACTATGGATCGCATTTGTCGAGTTCTTTTCCCGGTATCTCTTTTTAGGCAAACATACAATAAAAGGAAAGAATTGCTATGATATTGGAGCTATAATATCAAGTTATCGTCCGATCAGACCATAATTGAACAGAATGTTGGAGACCATAGTAGACGTCGTTGTGTAAAATTTCATCTAATTCGAATAAAAATTGCGCCCTTAAGGGGCTCAAGAAGTAAAATTGGCAGATCGGTTTATATAGGAACTGTATAAAGCTATAGACCAATTCAGACAATAATTGGCACGTGTATTAAAGTTCATGAGAGAAGTCGTTCTACAAATTTCAGTCAAATCGGAGAATAATTGCGACCTCTAGTGGCTCAAGAAGTCAAGATTAAAGATCGGTTTATATATCAGCTATATCAGGTGATGGACCGATTTGAACCATACTTGGCACAGTTGTTGGATATCATAACAAAACACGTCGTGCAAAATTTCATTCCAATCGGATAAGAATTGCGCACTCTAGAGGCTCAAGAAGTCAAGACCCAAGATCGGTTTATATGGCAGCTATATCAAAACATGGACCGATATGGCCCATTTACAATACCAACCGACCTACACTAATAAGAAGTATTTGTGCAAAATTTCAAGCGGCTAGCTTTACTCCTTCGGAAGTAATCGTGCTTTCGACAGACAGACGTACGGACGGACGGACGGACAGACGGACGGACATGGCTAGATCGACATAAAATTTCACGACAATCAAGAATATATATACTTTATGGGGTCTCAGACGAATATTTCGAGTAGTTACAATCAGAATGACGAAATTAGTATACCCCCATCTTATGGTGGAGGGTATAAAAATATGATTAAAAATGTTGTCTTTAGAAAAATCTCTCATTTAAATTAAGTTTTGAAAATTTGTTTAGAATTTGCATTGCACAAATAGTCTTAAGCAAATTAAAAAAAAAAATATCAATAAACTTTTTTCTTTTAAGATTTCTTTAAACTATTACATCAAACAAATAAATAGGCGTTAAGTTCCACCGGGCCAAACTTTGGACACCCACCACCCACGACACGGGTATATATATAAACCACCTTCCGTCATAATCCGATAAAAAATGCCCAAAATATGCCCCCATAGCAGCTATATCGAAATATGATCCGATTTGGCCAAATTCGACACGGAAAAAGTATTGGTCTTTTTGGTAGCCATATCCAAACATAGACCGATCCGAAACATATACGACACGGATGTCGAACAGCCTAACATAAGTCACTACGTCAAATTTTAGCGAAATCGGAATATAAGTGCGATTTTTATGGGGCCAAGACCTTAAATCGAGAGATCAGTCTATATGGCAGCTATATCCAAATCTGAACCGATCTGGTCCATATTGCAGAAAGATGTTGAGGGGTCTAACGCCCCTCAAATTTCAGCGAAATCGAATAATAAATGCTCCTTTCATGGGCCCAAATCTTTAAATCGAGAGATCGGTCTATATGGCAGCTGTATCCAAATCTGGACCGATCTGAGCCAAATTGAAGAAGGATGTCGAAAGAGTTAACACAATTCACAGTCCTAAATTTTGGCAAAATCGGATAATAAATGTGGCTTTTATGGGTCCAAGAATTTAAATCGAGAGATCGGGTCTATATGAAAGATATATCCAAATCTAGACCGACCGAGGCCAAGTTGAAGAAGAAAGTCGACTGCCTTAACACAACCCAAATTTCAGCTTTTATGGGCCTAAGACCCTAAATCGGCCGATCGGTCTATATGGGGGCTATAGCAAGATATAGTCCGATATAGCCCATCTTCGAACTTAACCTGCTTATGGACAAAAAAAGAATTTGTGCAAAGTTTCAGCTCAATATCTCTATTTTTTTATTTATTTATTTATTTATTAGTCAATGGAACAAATATCCTTACAGACTAAGATGACTTCCGTAACAAATGTTTAAATAGTAATGTATGACAATAAAGAGGTGCATACTACAAAAATATATAATATAAAATGGATCTAAAAATTTCTTTTGATGTGCTAAAATCAATACATGGTTTTGACTCCCTTTGAAGCCTGTTGTTGATAAAATTTAAATTCAAAAAAGTTCGTGTTAAAGGCCCATTTCTCGCATAGTTGGTGCGGTGGAACGGTATGTCAAACAAATTTACAACTCGTAAGCTTCTTGGAGGAACAAATGTTGGAACTAAAGACAACAAATCCGGTGAATCAATATTATTATTAAGCAAGTCAAATATGAAGCAAGCCGATTGATATTTTCTACGAGATTCTAAGGATTGCAAGCCAAGTAACAAAAATCTAGATCTATATGGAGGCATCTGAGCAGGAAATAAGTTTTTAAGGGCAAACTTTGTAAAGTTTTTTTGAATTCTCTCAATGCGAACAATGTGAGCACTACATTGAGGATCCCAAACAATTGAAGCGTATTCTAGTTTAGACCTAACAAATGCCGTATAAATTAATTTTGCGGTATTAGGATCAGAAAATTCCGCACAATTTCTTTTGATAAATGCAAAAACCTTGTAGGCCTCAGGAATAATGTGGTCTATATGTGGAATAAATGATAGTGATGTATCAAATATAATGCCTAGATCACGAATGGAAGTTAGCTTAGTAAGATTGTGGCTGCCAATTTTGAAGGTTGGTTGAATGGGATTAAGTGATCTAAAATAAGAAACGTGAAAACATTTTGAAAGGTTCAAAAAAAGCTTATTGATGTTGCACCACATGACTAAGTTATCTAAATCAACTTGCAAATTATTTATATCTTGTAGAGACTCAATTTTAGTAAAAAATTTCAAGTCATCAGCATACAAAAGAAAATTGGAATGCGAAAAACATGAAGAGATGTCATTGATAAATAAGTTAAAAAGAAGTGGGCCAAGGATGCTACCCTGAGGTACTCCCGATGTCTGAAAATATGGCTGAGACACGTATCCTTCAACTTTAACTTTACACACTCTGTTAGTTAGATATGAATGAATCCATTTTAGAAAATTTGAATGCAAACCTAGATTCTGTAACTTAGCAAGTAAAATACTATGCGAAACTTTATCAAAAGCTTTGCTTAAGTCAGTGTAAATAACTTCTACTTGTTTACCTCGCTCGAGGGCGGTCATACAGTAATCTGTAAATAATGTTAAATTCGATGTGGTAGATCTACCCGAAAAAAACCCATGCTGGTAAGGAGAGATAGTAGACTTGCAAAGAAAAAATAATTTTTTGAAAATGATATTTTCAAATATTTTCGAAACACACGAAAGTTTTGATATTGGCCTGTAACATGTAACATCATCTTTTCTACCCTCTTTAAATACAGGAGTAATTGATGCTATCTTCCACTTGGCTATAAAAATACCTTTCTTAAGAGATAGGCGAAATATAAAAGTCAAAACGGAAACAATGCTAAAACAGCAACTTTTTAAGAAATAAGCACAAAGACCATCAGCATCACTTTTATAGCTATTTTTAATTGCACCAATAGCTTCAAAAACATCATCCTCACAGATATAAATACTTCCCAAATTTATGGCTGAATAAGAACATGGTAGCGTCATATTACAAGTGGAAGGCTGCTCAAAATTAGATTGGAAAAAATTAGCAAACATGTTTACAACATCATGGCCAGACTGCGAGATGCAACTGTTATATTGAACAGTAGATGGGATATCTGAAGATTTCTTCTTAGACTTCACAAACGACCAAAAATGTTTAACATTTACTTTAATTTCATTCTCTTTAGAAAGAATGTATTGTTTATAAAGAAATTTGTTTAAAAAATTAAATTCTTTTTGATAATGTAAAAATTTGACTTGCTCTTCCAGATTACCAGATTTAATGAATCGATTATGGAATTTATTGCGCAGATTTTTTAGTTTTTTTAGGCCTTTAGTATACCATGGAAGCTTATAGGGCTTTTTCTTCTTTAGAGGAACATTCAATTTAAGAATGTCTAAAACCTTTGCCAGAAAAATATCATAACAATTGGATGGTTCACACGTAGGAAACATCGATACCCAATTTATAGATGAAAGCATCGAATTTAGCACATCAAAGTTACATGCGTTGTAATTAAAATTGAAACACTCAGAAGTATCATTTGGGATGTACATAAAACATTCCATTTCTATAATTGTAGGAACATGATGAACACTTGGAGGAGATACTGGAATCAAACATTCATATATTTTGAAATTGCAGTCGCGTGATACAAAAATTAAATCAAGAAATCGACAACCAAACCAACGCTCAATAACGCATCGATAAAATTAACTTCAAACCCTTTATTAACATTACTAGGCGTTAAAAAATAATTGTCGTTCATCATGGTCCAACAAATACTTGATAAATTAAAATCTCCCATTACACATAAATTAGTATCAGAACACATATTCTCTTCCAAATTAACAATATTAGAGACATGTTTAGAATAGATATTATCATGACTTCCAGGAGGTATATACGATAGAGATATTAACAGTTTTTGATTAAATCCAATTACATATAGTGCAATTTGATCCAAAAGACCATCATCATCATCAATTCTACATAAATAGGATTTATATTTAGATTTTACAGCAATAAGAACACCCCCACCCCGGGATAATCCTGTACGATAAGCATTTCTATCCTTCCGATATACATTAAACAAATTCATGTCGAAAAATTCGGCATCATAAAAGTCGGAATTAAGCCAGGTCTCAACAATGAGAATTAAATCAAAGTCACATTGGGACGTAAAATTCATGATTTCATTGGCCTTTGTGCGAATACCTGACATATTTTGATAAAACACTTTTAGATTATGTGCAGCATCTACTACTGAACTAAGGGTTGTATTTCCCTTTTTTGAAAATTTTTAAACGGACGTACCCTGATATCGGTAGGCCACAATTTAGAGTTAAAAATATCATTATAAAAACTAGATACTACACCCAGCTTAAAATTAACACTTTTTAATTCACTTAAATTAGCGTCTTTCTTTACTAATTTATAGCATTCAATATTAGCTTTATCAATGTTGGAGTTGGCAGCAATATAATTGATAATTTGATCGCATGAAACAGTTGGCTTAAACTTTGATATATGAATCCATTTCTTGGTCGCCACCACTTCCAAATCATTAGGTACATTATTTTCACCGAATATGACTTTGCCCCCTTTTCGTCTACGCCTTTGAACAGTTTCCCAACCCATACTTGCTTGATGGTTTGGTTCGAACATTTCATTCCTATTGTTTACTGCATTAACATCATTTGTACTCACTGACGAAACCGATGGTGCATATGAAACAACATGTTGCGAGCTCGGCTTGTTCATGGATTGTGCACCTGTAGATGTAACTGGTATAATAAGACTTTGGACAGTACCAACAACATCGCTACCACTGGTCTCAGAATAATGATTTGCATTTTGTTGATGAACTTCTTTGCTTGGAGGTTTGTTGTTTTTCTCCACTGTTTTTTTTATCTCTCGCACTTCAGCACATAAAGATGAGTTTATTAAGACTTTTAGCTCTCTCACTTCACTGGTCAAAGAGGCAATGCGAGCAACCAAATCAGAAGAAACTGATAGGCAGTCATTGCAATTAAATACAATATTAGAATTTTTAACAAATAATTCGCCAATATTAGTATCGACGTTGGCACAAAAGAAGTGTAGCTTAGCTCTGCAAATGTGGCATGCTATGAACTTCCCGTTCAAAGCCTTGAAGCACTTCGCACAAAGAGTATTTGGAGGGAGATCCATTAGAAACACGTCAGATGTAAAGAAGCTCAACTGACTGACTGACTGACTTTAATGACTGTAGCGCGATTTCAACAGACAGACATACGGACATGTCTAGACTTAAAGGGTCGGAAATGGATATCTCGATGTGTTGCAAACGGAATGACAAATTGAATATACCCCCATCCTCCTTAAAAAAAAAAATTTATGAAATTTTGTTTTTGGAACAAATGCAATTTAAATATAATGTTTGAAAATAATTTCATTACAATTTTATGCTTTAGAAAACATTTCATTAAAATTTTAAGCTTTAGAAAAATTTTCATTGAACTTTTGTCTTAAAAAATTGCATTGATTTTTTTTTTTTTTTGAGAATGTTGCCCCTTTATAGAATGTCCTATAGATCGGTTGATAAATGTGCTTGCAAAGGCTATAAAAGTGAAAATCGGGCAACACAACAAAATGGGAGCTAGATATATTTAAATCTGGACCGATTTTTATGAAATTCACTAGTGATCAGAAGTTTTGTAAGAGAAACCTTCGTGCCTAGTTTCGCTAGGATCGGTTGTCAAATGACGCTAGGATCGGTTGTCAAATGACATATAATGGTAGCTATTGGGTTGCCCAAAAAGTAATTGCGGATTTTTTAAAAGAAAGTAAATGCATTTTTAATAAAACTTAGAATGAACTTTAATCAAATATACTTTTTTTACACTTTTTTGCTAAAGCAAGCTTAAAGTAACAGCTGATAACTGACAGAAGAAAGAATGCAATTACAGAGTCACAAGCTGTGAAAAAATTCGTCAACTCCGACTATATGAAAAATCCGCATTTACTTTTTGGGCAACCCAATATATCCAAATCAGAACCAATTCTTCCAGTTTCAATAGGCTTTGTCTCTACGCCAAAAAGTTGCCTGTATTAAATTTGTACGCCAATTAACATGGACAGAAAGACTGACGAAGAGACAGACGGATGGACAGACGGACGGACAGACTGACAGACGGCTGAGTTTTCGAGCAATTTGAAACGTAGAAACGTAGTACGATTTAGTTTTTGAGTATTTAAAATAGTTACTATATAAAATAAAATCAAACTGGACCAAATAGTCCATTTGCAATGGCCAACGGTCAACGAAATGCATCAATAAGAAGTATCTATGAAAAATTTCATTGTAGATACCCTCATTCGTTCGAACGCTTTCTTGATTTCGTTTATCCATTGAACGGATGAACGAATGAGTAGACTGACTTAACCCATTAACGAAGAAAGGTTACAAAATACAAAAGAATAGAGCTGGAAAGAAGTATGGTAATGAAATTTGAATTTCGTAAAGTGGTTTGCCACTGTTCCTTAGCGGAATGTTCATTTCCTTCGAAAATCGGCAATCATAAAAAAAATCTCAAAATTCTTAGAAGTTAGATTTCTGAAAACCATTTTGAATCTTGTTACATTTGATGGTTTCCATATTAATGAAAATTAGGGCGATAAGCCTACTACTTTTGACAACAGCTGCGGTTTTGTGTCAAAGTCATTAATATCCACTTTTCTTCGCTTCATAAAATACTAAGAAAAAATATTTTGTTATTAAAGCATATTGGCTTAGAAAATATTTTTTTTTTTTTAATTCTTAAACATTTTTAAAAAATATATATTTAGAAAATTTTAAAAAGTTAAGTGCTTGGAGTCGATTCGGGGTCGGAGTCGAGCAATCTTCACGGAGTCGAGTCAAAATTGCTCGACTCTGCAGCCCTGGTATTAACTATCCAATTTTTCTGTAATTTTGTACAAAACCCCTTTCGATATAACTGCCATATAGAACAATCTCTCGAATTACGGTCTTGAATTCATATAAGGCCAATTTCTTACCCGATACGCTGAAATCTGACACAAGGACCTGTTTAGGCACGTCCATGCTGAGTATGACACAGGTAGCACCCTATTTGGATATAGCGCCCATACAAACCAAACAAATCTACCGATTGAAGTTCTTTCACCCATTAATGGTGTATTAATTACCGGATTTTGGTATAAGTCCCCTACACATCATTCCCGAATATGGTGCAGATCGGACTATATTTGGATAAAACTGCAATATAGAACGATCCACCGATGGAATCCATATAAGGTCCACTTGTTGCCCGACTCGATGAAATTCGGAACAGTGAGTGTGTTAGACACCTCGACCTCCGATCTTGCTCCAGATCGGCCAATACTTCGATAAAGTTGGCATAGGTTCATAAATGGTGCATTTTTCATGTTTTAAATATACACAACCGAGGTGGCGAGTATCCAAAGTACGGTCGGCCGATCTTAATGCTTTTCACTTTATTTTGGGTAAAAAAAAAATTCCAGTTTTTTTTGTAAAAAATATGCCAATATTATATAAATACAAATACAAATTTTAAAAAATTCCTCTAAAACGCATCTTGATTAAGCCCTCTTCACAATACGATATATCAAATTAATAACACCCAAAACATGACAATTATTGTGAGGGACCCAAAAGATGTGATTTGACTATTTTGCCATGGATTCCAAAAATTAACGTTGACATATTGTACACCACTTCTGTCAATACAACTGCTTTTAGCATCATAAGGTCACATAAGGTGTCAAACAATTGCACATGTAATCAAATAAAGGTATATGAGCTATTTATTACTCCACTACACAACAATCTGACTGAAGATACACGACTATAATAAGTTGTTCATCTTCAACGTTTATGAGAAATAGACATATACAAATGTACATTTCAAACGCGTTAACCACCATTCAGTTTATGGTTCCGCTGTCACACATACAAATGTATGTACGTTTGTAAATCTATAAAGATGAACAAATAAATACGACACATGATATATGAAATATATGGCAGATTTATTTCATCATTGCCATCATTTCCCTGACAAATTTTAAGCCAATTTAAAAAGTAACGCTTGTAAAAAAACGACCAATTCCGCCCGCCTTATGTTATATGTTATTCCCCTCCCACTGCCGCCGCCCCACTCCCGCATCGGATTTGCCATCAACACCCACCGCAACATTATATGTCCTGATACATAGTAGATGAGCGAGCACCTTGTCATCTGTCTCCCCTCATATGAGGGGTGCAGTGATAAATGATATCATTGTATGTGTCACGTGTATGAATATGGCAACAACATAAAGCTGACATCAAAAACATTACTCACTCATTCAATGACATGAAAACGACAACGACACCCACCTATCCGCCCCCACACAAATTGCCAGTTGCCAGTTTACAGGATGTGACAAGTGAATTAAGACACAGAGTACTTAGATTGTTCTTCGAAATTCTATAGCCAATATCCTTCCAAATTTGATAGCATTAGGCGTAAGTCGGTAAAATATTCTAAAACGTAAGATCGGTTTAAATGGGGGCGGCCATTTATAAATTTTTACTACGTTCACTTAGCCCTAGCTGCAAAAAATTTTTAAATGGCATCATTCTATAATATAAGAAATGTCTAAAATCTTACTTTTTAAAACGTTCTTGAAGCCAACGCCAATTTAAACAAGTTACAAATAAATGCGTGCTAAGTTCGGCTGGGTCGAATCTTGGGAATGCACCACCATGGATGCTGCTAAAAATTTATACAAAATAAATTTAGTTGAAGGGCATAATTTTATTCTACACTAGCTGAACCGGGCCCGCTCCGCTGCGCCTTCTTTTACTTTATATGAAACAAAATTATCCTTTAAATATTTATTTTCGACAATTAAAGAGCTTTTAGTTAAATACCATGCTACGAAAATAGTATTTGTATGTACAGGGTGGCTGATGAATATTGCTACAATGATGAATATTGCTACATTTTTTTTTCGGTGTATGGAATACATTTTTCTTTTATTCATGTTAAATTAAATTATTAAATTAATTATTAAATTATTATTAATTAAATTAATTAATTAATTAATTAAATTAATTATTAAATTATTATTATTAAATAGAAAAAAAGTTATTACATTTTTTTTTGGTAGCGGCTTTCATCAGCCACCCTGTATATCGCTTCGCTAACAGTTAAACAATTTAAATGCCTTTATCTGGATCCCTTTACTGATTTATGAATTCGATCAACGGGTTAAGGGTAATGTGAGTTTGGATGTTAGATGTACTCTTAAGAGACTTTATTTGAGCCCGATATTCTCATGGGGATGATGGGAGTAAGAAGGTTTAGGGAGTGATGTGGACCCCCAGAAACATGGTCCCGTAAGTGGGTATGAATTTCGTGATCTACTCCCAAATACCGTTCATTTGAGTCCCATATTGCCTTGACCCGTAAATATGTATGTCCGATTTATGGGTGTTTTCGGGGAGAGATGGTCCCCAGACACTTGGCCCTGAAAAAAATATCTGCATCGTGCTCTTCTCTCAAATACCATCTATTTTAACCCAATATTGCCATTGGTTAGAGGGAAGTTTATTTGATGAGGCGTACTCCAATCACTTGGACCCAAAATGGTTATCATCTTTGTTTTCTAATCTCGAATACCTTTCATTTGGTGGGTCAATTTGTACTCTAGAGAAAGGGGCGGCGCCCCAAATAAAGGGTGATTTTTTTGAGGTTAGGATTTTCATGCATTAGTATTTGACAGATAACGTGGGATTTCAATAAATTTCAGTAAATAAGCAAAATTGCCGCATTTGGAGTGAAGAGCAACCAGAAGCCGTTCAAGAACTGCCCATGCATCCCGAAAAATGCACTGTTTGGTGTGGTTTGTACGCTGGTGGAATCATTGGACCGTATTTTTTCAAAGATGCTGTTGGACGCAACGTTACGGTGAATGAACACATTTCGAACCGAACACTGATTTTGGTAATAAAATTCAATGATTTGCAAGCGTTGCTCGTTAGTAAGTCTATTCATGATGAAATGTCAAAGCATACTGAGCATCTTTCTCTTTGACACCATGTCTGAAATCCCACGTGATCTATCAAATACTAATGCATGAAAATCCTAACCTCAAAAAAATCACCCTTTATATTGTCCTACATTTGGATATCAGATTCGCATTATACTCCCAAATACCTTTACTTGAGCCCCATATTACGATGGTCAATAATTATTTGCTGTTTGTGGGGTATTTTTGGAAGGGATAGACCTCCAGAAAATTTGTTCCAAAAATGGGTATCAAATTCGTGCTCTACTCCCCAATACTTTTCATTGGAGCCGCACATTGACCTAGTCGGTAAATATGTCCGATTTAGGTGTGTTTTGGGGAGTGGGGTTGTCCCCCAAACACTTAGCCCAGAAAACAAATCAGCATCGTGCTCTACTCTCAACATCATTTATTTGAACCCCATATTGCCAATGGAGTCAAAGTTGGATATAAAATTCGTTTTCTAATCTAAAATTATTATTGAGATTGCCATGGTGAGCAAATACGTCCTATTTGGAGGTTGTTATGGGGGTGGGACGTCCCCTAGACAGTTGGTCCCGAATGTTGATATCAGCTTCGTGATTTACTCCAAAATGCCTTTCATTTGCGTCCCATATTTGCAACAGTCGGCAAACATGTCCGGTTTGGGGGGTGTTCTGGGGGATGGGGTGGACCTCAGTAACTTTCTCTGAAAATATATATTAGATTCGTGTTCTATTCTAAAGTACCTCTTATTGGAGCCCTATAAAGACCTTTTATTTGAGCCCCATATGGCTATGCTCGTAAACTTGTCCTCTTTGGGGCGTGTTTTTGGGGACGGGATATCATTTGGATATCATATTCGTATTCGACCCTAAAATACCTTCTATTTGAGACCCATATTGCGATGGTCAGTAAATAAGTCCTGTTTGGGGGTGTTTTTAGGGAGGGGCGGACCGTTTGGGCCGTATTTGGCACAGTTGTTGAAAGTCATAACAAAACACTACATGCAAAATTTCAGACAAATCAAACAAAAATTGCAGCTTGTAAGGGCTTAAGAAATCAAATCGGAAGATCGGTTTATATGGGAGCTATATCAGTTTCTTGACCGATTTGAACCTTTATTAGCACAGTTGTTGAAAGTCATAACAAAACACGACATGCAAACTTTCAGCCAAATCGGACAAAAATTACGGCTTGGAAGGGCTCAAGAAGTCAAATCGGGAGATCGGTTTATATGAGAGCTATTTCGGGTTATAGACCGATTTTTACCGTACTTGGCACAGTACTTGGCACGGCTGCGGCTTGTAGGGGCTCAAGAAGACAAATCGGGTTCGATTTGGACTAATTCACTTTTGAAGACGGTAAAACATAATATTGGTCTATATGGGAACTATATCTAAATATAGTCCACCATATTCGGGAGGGATATGTAAGAGTCTAATACAACACATTGTACCAAATTTCAGAGAAATCAGCAAGTAAATGCGGCTTTTAGAGACCGAAGAACCCTTGTTTGAACCGTTGAGTAGAGCGAACGTTTTGTCATGTCGCTCCGAAAGAATAGTCTGTATCACGTAGTAGGTGGTTATTTTTGGAGAAAATTTTAAGTCACTCAAGGATATCTACGATAGTGAAATCCACTAGCACCACACGATTGGGACATCTGTAAGGTTGAGCTAAGAAAATATAAGGGCGAGCATAGAAAGGCTCAGAACAAATCCTGTGTAGAATTCAGCAGCTCCCTGGACGATACATCTGAGGCCTCTGGGCTAAGGAAGATTCTGCTCTCGAGACCTATTACGGTGGGGTCCATCCAGAAGTCAGACAAAGTATGGACAATGTCTAGTGAGGAAACACTAGAACTACTCGTTGATACACATTTCCCGGGAAATTCTCCAACGGACAACGTGGCGCCAGAAGAGGTTGTCACTTGTATGCATTCGTCGGAGGCTATTAGGGAAATTGGTGTCTGAGCCGTAAATCCTTTGGGCGATAAGAAGTTTCGACTCCTTTAAGTCGCCAGGCCCTGATGAGTGATACATTACAATCTGTGTCCGAAAGACTAGCTCCTTGGCCTAGGGAGATATTCTCTGCTTGTATCAACATGTCGTATATAACAGTGGGATGGGGGGACACAAGGTAATTTTTCATTCCAAAAAAAGGAAAACCTTACCACACGAATCAGGTGTGCAGAAGGGCCGAAAGGGTCTTGCAGATGGTATACGACTGGGCTAGACCCAGGGGCTTAATGTTAATCCAGAGAAGACTGAAATCTGCCTGTTCACAAGATAGACGAAAGTGGGCCAATTTAACGCTCCACGTTTCCTCAATAGAATGATTTCGATATCTGACAATGTCAAATACTTAGGAGTAATCTTGGATAGGAAACTGAATGGGAAGGGTCACATTCAGGAGCGTGGACTGAGATGGAGAAAAAGTGAAGCGTATGGCTAATACAATAGGTTCAGAGAACATGCTGTCTTGGCATAGGCGGAGCGATGGGGACAACGCCCACTGGAGCACTGGAAACTAATCTAGATATCCGAACTATTGATATGATGATTAAGTGTGAGGCAGCCATTGCGGTTATGAGACTTAAGTCGATGGGAAAATGGATTGAGGATAGGACCTAGTCATACAATCGTGGTATAATCGAGGCGACGGTAGGAAACCCGGATAGATTAGAAGAGGTCTCCGATCAAATACCTTGAGGTCGAGATCCGGGCGGTCGCGGAATGCATGAGGTGCTGTGTTACTTACGCACAGTAAACTGGCCATCAGGGCAATAAAAGCCAGGACGGTACGGTCAAGAACAGTTTTAGAGTTTAAGAAGGAAATTAACGCCGTCTCTGAAAATGGCAAAATCCGCATCGTTTGAGTGCCGGGTCATAACGGAGTAAGGGGGAATGAAAGAGCAAATAATTTGGCAGTGAAGGCCAGTTAAGAGCATGGGCTACAAACGCACATATAACACTGTGGAACTCCCGAAACTATGGGGAGATCCAGATCGTGAGAAGAAGAGGCTATTACTGAAAAGAACTCGGAAAGAGGCCAGTATAGCTTTCGGTATCATAACGGGAGAACGTAGGACTATGAGCTCACTTATGCAAAATTGGTGCTGCAAGTAATAACATGTGTACGGCATGTGGGGAAGATGATGAGAGTTTGGAGCATTTCCTACGCCATTGCCCGGCATTCGCGGCTAAAAGATACCGGTACTTGAGTGGGGACACAATACCAGACATGTATCCGCACCCTCTTTTCAATCTTACCTATCACATGAGGGCGAAAGATTTTCGTCCTATATGTCTGTCCTCGTTTATGCTGAAGACTCTAGAAAGGTTGATAGAAACATATCTTAAGGCAAAGATACCTGGTGATCGAATGTCTCGGCAAAAGCATGTATATTAGGGTGATTACTTTTTTACAACCTTGTTCCCCTATATCATGTTTTGAAGAGTTTTTATTTAAGATGAGATAAAATCAGACACGTGAGGTGATTCGCAAAAAAAAAACTCGCACACAAAATGATTTAAAAACAAGTAAAAGCGTGCTAAGTTCGGCCGGGCGAATCTTATATACCCTCCACCATGGATCGCATTTTTCGAGTTCTTTTCCCAGCATCTCTTCTTAGGCAAAAAAGGATATAAGAAAAGATTTGCTCTGCTATTAGAGCGATATCAAGATATGGTCCGGTTCGGACCACAATTATATTATATGTTGGAGACCTGTGTAAAATTTCAGCCAATTCGTATAAGAATTGCGCCCATTGGGGGCTCAAGAAGTAAAATAGAGAGATCGATTTATATGGGAGCTGTATCGTGCTATAGACCGTTCAGATAATAAACACGTAAGTTGATGGTCATGAGAGGATCCATCGTACAAAATTTCAGGCAAATCGGATAATAATTGCGACCTCTAGAGGCTCAAGAAGTCAAGATCCCAGATTGGTTTATATGGCAGCTATATCGGGTTATGATCCGATTTGAACCCTATTTGACACAGTTGTTGAAAGTAAGAATAAAATACGTCATGCAAAATTTCAGCCAAATCGGATAGGAATTGCGCCCTCCAGAGGCTAAAGAAGTCAATACCCAAGATCGGTTTATATGACAGCTATATCAGGTTATGGACCTATTTGAACCATACTTGAAACAGTTGTTGGATATCATAACAAAATACGTCGTGCAAAATTTCATTCAAATAGAATAAGAATTGCGCACTCTAGAGGCTCAAGAAGTCAAGACCCAAGATCGGTTTATATGGCAGCTATATCAGGTTATGGAACGATTTAAACCATACTTGGCACAGTTGTTGGATATCAAAACAAAACACGTCGTGCAAAATTTCATTTCAATCGGATAAGAATTGCACACTCTAGAGGCTCAAGAAGTCAAGACCCAAGATCGGTTTATATGGCAGCTATATCCGGTTATGGAACGATTTGACCATACTTAGCACAATTGTTGGATATCATAACAAAACACGTCGTGCAAAATTTCATTCAAATCGGATAGAAATTGCGCACTCTAGAGGCTCAAGAAAACAAGACCCAAGATCGGTTTATATGGCAGCTATATCAGGTTATGGAACGATTTAAACCATACTTGGCACAGTTGTTGGATATCATAACAAAACACGTCGTGCAAAATTTCATTCAAATAGGATAAGAATTGCGCACTCTAGAGGCTCAAGAAGTCAAGACCCAAAATCGGTTTATATGGCAGCAATATCAGGTTATGGACCGATTTGAACTATATTTGACACAGTTGTTGCATATCATAACAAAACACGTCGTGCAAAATTTCATTGCAATCGGATAAGAATTGCGCACTCTAGAGGCTCAAGAAGTCAAGACCCAAGATCGGTTTATATGGCAGCTATATCAAAACATGGACCGATATGGCCCATTTACAATACCAACCGACCTACACTAATAAGAAGTATTTGTGCAAAATTTCAAGCGGCTAGCTTTACTCCTTCGGAAGTTAGCGTGCTTTCGACAGACAGACGGACGGACGGACGGACGGACGGACATGGCTAGATCGACATAAAATGTCGCGACGATCAAGAATATATATACTTTATGGGGTTTCAGACGAATATTTCGAGTAGTTACAAACAGAATGACGAAATTAGTATACCCCCCATCTTATGGTGGAGGGTATAAAAAATTACATAAGATTAATTTCAAAGTGATTTGTGTCTCACTTTTTTTAGTATATTAATGGAATAAGTTAATTCATTCGTGCATCAAGAAATAAATTTTGAGAAAATAAAACCAAAAAATCGTTACCCTAATGAACCAAGTTCTAAGGTGAGGTGGTCCTGAAAAAATATCAGCATCGTGCTCTTCTTTCAAATACCATTTATTTAAACCCCATATTGCTATTGGTTTAGGGGAGTTTACACGATGAGGCGTCCCCCAAACACATGGCTCCAAAATAGGTTATCAAATTCGTTTTCTAATCTCAAATACCTTTCATTTGAGACACATATTGGCATGGTCGAAAAATTTTTAACCGTTGGAGGGTGTTTTGGGGAAGAGGTGATGCCCTAAATACATAGTCCTACATTCGGATATCAAATTCGTATTCTACTCCCAAATACCTTTATTTGAACCCCATATTGCCTTTGGCCTATGGATATCACATTCGTTTTCTAATCTCATTTTAACTACTTATTTCAAAAGTCAGCAAATATGTCCGGTTTGGGGTATTGGCCCTAAAAACTATAAGTATTTAGTTTCACTCTCTTTAAGATCCAAATTGTCTTGGTAAGCAAATACGTCCTATTTGGGGGTTGTGATGGTGGTGGGACGTCCCCTAGACAGTTGGTCAGTTTGATGTCAGATACGTGCTCTACTCCCAAATACCTTTAATTTCAGCCCCATATTTCCATAGTTAGCAAACATGACCGGCTTGGGGGGTGTTTTGGGGCATGGGCGGCCACTCAGTGAGTTGGCCTTGAAAATATATCGGATTCGTGTTGTGGGGGTGGGGTGGCCCCATAGACACTTTTCCCGAATATTGATATCAGATTCGTGCTTCACTCCCAAAGACCTTTTATTTGAGCCCCATATTGCTATGGTCGTAAATTTGTCCCTTTTGGAGAGAGGCGGCCCCAAAAACTTGGTCCCATATTTGGATATCAGATTCGTATTATACACTCAAATACCTTTTATTTAAGCCCCATATTCCCATGGTCAGTAAATAAGTCCTATTTGGGGGTGTTTTGGCGACGGGTGGACTCTCAGAAACGTGGTCCCACATTTGGATATAAGATTCGTATTCTACTCGCAAATACCTTTCATTTGAGTCCCATATTGCAATGGTCGGTACATATCTCCGATTTAGGGGTGTTTTGGGGCTTGGGGTGGTCCCCCTAACATTTGTTCCGACAATTGGATATCAGATACGTTTTCTTTTCCTAAATAACTTTCATTTGAGGCCCATATTGTCGTGATTGATCTAAATATATGTTTGGTAGGTTTTAGGGTTGGGCGGCCCCTCTAGGTACCCTATCCGAAATTTGGATACCAAATATTTATTTTTAGGGTACTATATGTAAGCACACAAAATTTCGCTTAATTGCACCACTCATCTCCGAGATCTCGCGTTTCTGAAAATTAGGGTAAGAAGGAGGGTCCGGTCCTGTTTCAGTATATTAATATAATGCATTTTTTCCATTTCTCAAGCTTTTTTTGCCTGTTAAGGCAAGGATCATTAAATTTCACAATTTTCGTATTGTTACTCTTTCGATCTCAATGATCGGAGATTTTTCTTTGCAAATGGAAAAGTGAAGCCAGGGATCGCAACACACACCAACCACTATGGGAAGCGATTCGTCTTTGGTTAGCAGACTTTTCAACCATCTTAGGTGTGATGGCTTCAAGGGCCGTACGTTGCATTTTTATCGTATGTTGCATTCGTATCGTATTTATTGCGAAAGCGCCTCTATGATACAAATACCACGTTAACCATACTCGATAACCCTGACAAATAGCTGTACTTTTCCCAATATATGTGTTTTCGTGCAATGACAGATTTGTATACCCTCCACCATTGGTTGGGGGAATACTAATTTCGTCATTCTGTTTGTAACACCTCGAAATATGCGTCTAAGACCCCATAAAGTATGTATTTTCTTGATCGTCGTGAAATTTTATGTCGATCTAGCCATGTCCGTCCGTCTGTCTGTCCGTCCGTCCGTCCGTCTGTCCGTCCGTCCGTCTGTCCGTCCGTCCGTCTGTCGAAATCACGCTAACTTTTGAAGGAGTAGAGCTAGCCGCTTGAAATTTTGCACAAATACTTCTTATAGGTGTAGGTCGGTTGAAATTGTAAATGGGCCTAATCGGCCCATGTTTTGATATAGCTGCCATATTTGATTTGACTGAAATTTTGCACATAGTGTTTTGATGCCACTTCCAACAACTGTGCGCTCTTACTTGTTTTATCTGTGTACATTCCAAAATTATGTAGCGTAATCTAGGCTTGAGGAGGCCACCGTAGCGCAGAGCGTTAGCATGTGCGCCTATCACACTGAACACATGGGTTCGAATCCTGGCGAGACCATCAGAAAACATTTTCAGCTGTGGTTTTCCCCTCTTAATGCTGGCAAAATTTGTGAAGTATTATGCCATGTAAAAGTTCTCTCGAAAGAGATGTCGCACTGCGGCACGCCGTTCAGACTCGTCTATAAAAAGGAGGCCCCTTCTCATTGAGCTTAAAACTTGAATCGGACCGCACTCATTGATATGTGAGAAGTTTGCCACAGTTTTTTAGTGGAATGTTCATGGGCAAAATTTGCAATTTCCAATCTAGGCTTGAAGATGTCAAACGCTTTGATCTCGCTGGCTAGAACAGACGTCTCAGTCATTGCGTCTTTCATGATAGGTAACTCACTGTCTGATCGGAAAACTTTCTGACAGACTGAATGTTGCTAGTAACGACTTTTGTAGAAGCTGTGAGGACATCCAAGAAGAGGAGACTATAGACAGCAGATCTGCTGTGTGTTCACTACTGTCAGTCAGAAAGCGTTCAACTTTAGCTTCTCATTTCTATGAGAGCTTGTCTAATATAGCGGGTGTAAACATTCTTAAGTTGTTGGGCGTTTTAAAGTGATCTGGATGGTTAAACGGTAGGAAGTAGATTGCATCTTCCTTCTCCAGTTCTTGTGGTATCACAATGGACGAAAACGTCTAAATGGGTCTGATGGCCAAAGTTTCAGCCCAATATCTCTATTTTTAAAGACTGTGGCGTGACGACGGACGGATGTCCCTTAATAGGGACGGGAATGGTTATTTCGATGTGTTGCAAACGGAATGACAAAATGAATATACCCCTCACCCATCGGTAATGAGTATATAAAAAGTGAATCAAAACAGCTACGCAATACCAAGAATTTTTATTTACAAATTCGGTGGAACGAATTGAATTGTAAATGCGGACAATTTGTTCTAATTACGTGGCAATTGCCCGTAAAGAACACAAATGCATACATGCTGGAAATGTAAGCTATCCGTGAGACAAAATCTGTGAAAGAAATAACATATCAACGCGTTTTGTTGGTAACATTCTATTGTAATACCTAACTAATCCGCAAAAAAGGTTATACCTTAGTATTTTTATTATAATTTGTTGTGCAACACAACAGTTTGCGACTTTCAGATGTAGAGAAGTTTAAAGAACTGTATTACGAGGGTGGCCTTTTATATTTCGGAATTAGAGAACACAAAAACAAATATTAATCATCGTAAATCGCTTTATTGTTTTTCGAAATATTCCCCATTAAGATTTATACACTTTTGCATGCGCTTGAACCAATTGTCGAAGCACTTTCGCCATTCTGATTGAGGTATCTCCGGAACATGCATTCTGAACGCATTAACCGTTTCCTCAGGTGTCGAAAATAATTAGTTATTCAGTGCCAAGTCTGACTATACGGCGGATGACTGATGAAATCGATCTTTTGAGTGCTCAAAAATGCAGTTGTTTCGTATTTTTGGAGCATTTCCTTGGACCAATCGACACGAGCCTTTTTTTGAGCGATTGACATATTGTGTGGGATCCAATGCGAACAAAATTTTTTTTACGGTCAAATGTTTATTCGATATCGAATGTAAGTTGGTCCCTCTAATGCCTAAGGTTGTCTAAATCTCACGATAGGTCACATGTCGATCTTGGA
This sequence comes from Stomoxys calcitrans, assembly GCF_963082655.1. Classification (NCBI taxonomy): domain Eukaryota; kingdom Metazoa; phylum Arthropoda; class Insecta; order Diptera; family Muscidae; genus Stomoxys; species Stomoxys calcitrans. Next base: position 157,850,110 of record NC_081552.1, on the reverse strand, counting down.
ATATCAGTTGGCGCACAGCATCAATGGTTTTTGGAACAAAAACTGATTTTGGACGACCTTTACGAAATTCGTCTCGGAGTGAACTACGACCTCGGTTGAATTCACCATACCATCGATAAACACTGGTCCTTGATGGAGCTTCATCGCCAAAACTTTATTTAAATTAATCGATGCACTGTTGTTGAGTTAATCCACGTCGAAAGTTGTAAAAAATAGTCGCACGAAAATGTTCACGATTTAATTCCATTTCTTTGCGAGATGAATCTTTTAAGTTACTGAGTGGTTATATCCTCAAATATAAAAGGCAATCCAGTGTACGGAAAAACTATCTTATATTAGTGATTAGTGAGAAGACGTAGCATTGTTCCGCCATAAACGACAAATGTCATGTCGCACAATTTCTTCCAATGTGAGTTGTTTTTGCACAGTTTTGCTTGAAGTTGCAAAAACCAAACATTGCAGACCTTTAGATATCGACATGATAGCACTAACGCATTAATGAGCACACTAACATAGGCGAAAACACTAAATTGTAGTTGTATGGGGAGCAGTCAAACCCAAATAATCAATTAAGTGTAAAATAAGAACAATGCGTTGACCGAACGAGGTCGCACGAAGTTGCTTACACTGCACAGTATTCGCTGCCATAGGCCAAAATCCAAAAAATTAAAGGCTAATGTTTGGTACTAAATATGTATACATTAACTCCTAAGAGCTTAATAGCCTGTTTGTGGATATCGAAAAATAATCTAGACGAACAAACAACAATCGCTCTAAATCGAATCTTTTTCGGTTTGTGTATGTCGAATTTAATTTTTCGACTGCACATAAGTCCATGTTATCATTATTATACCCTACACCACTACTGTGGTACGGGGTATTATAACTTAGTGAATTAGTTTGTATCACCCAAAAGGAAGAGAGATAGACCCATTGATAAGTATAGCGATCGACTCAGAATCACTTTCTGATTCGATTTAGCTATGTCCGTCTGTCTGTCTGTCCATGTTAATTTGTGAACAAACTACAGGTGGCAATTTTCATCCGATCGTCTTCAAATTTGGTATGGGCATGTTTTTCGGACTAGAGACGAAGCGTATTGAAATTGGGAAAAATCGGTTCAGATTTGGATATAGCTTCCATATATATGTTCGTCCGATTTGCAGTAATACAGCAATAAAATGGTCATTAGTTAACCGATTCTCTCAGGAAGGATTTTCTTATGTCTCCCGATATTAAAAGTGAATATTATAGAAATCGGTCCAGATTTAGATGTAGCTCCCATATATATGTTCGTCCGATTTGCAGTAATATAGCAATAAAATGGTCATTTGTTGACCGATTCTCTTGAAATTTGGTAGGAAGGATTTTCTTATGACCCTCAATTTTACTGGTGAATTTTATAGAAATCGGTTCAGATTTGGATATAGCTAATATATATGTTCGTCCGATTTGCAGTAATACAGCAATAAAATGGTCATTAGTTAACCGATTCTCTCTAAATTTTGCAGGAAAGATTTTCTTATGACTCTCAATATTACTGGTGAATTTCATAGAAATCTGTTCAGATTTAGGTATAGGTCACATAAATATATATGGCCTGATTTTCACTCCTAGACCCACTGCAAACGCATTTATTGACCAATCTTCCCAAAATTTTGTACAACGCTTTCCTCGACGAATTCCACAATATCCATAAAGTTTGAACAAATTTGCTTTGCTCGAAATTTGATACAGTAATTTTATTAACCTATCTGAATACATCCGACGAGGTCCATCAAAATTGGTTCAGAATTAAATATAGTGCCACCTTTGTATTTAAAGGGTAGATGTAGGGTATTATGATTTTGGGATTGCCATAGGGGTGTTTTTTCGATTTCTCCTAATCTACTACCAATTGGTATATACGATTGTGCAACTATGCTGTAATTTTCATTATTAAAATTACATAAATAAATTCAAAACATTATTAACATAAACAAGATACCCACTACGTCGGAATATATTCAAACCACCATTCATAATAATCCGATGAAAAATGCATAATTTATATGCTCCGATTTGGACCAAATTCGATTGGATACTGAGTGGTCTAATAAGTACAAATCATTGTTCAATTTTGTAGAACAAAATATTGGTTTTTTGGTAGCTATACCAAATACGACACAGATGTCGAAAAGCCTAACATTAGTCACTGTCTTAACTATCAGCGAAATCGGATTGGAAATTCGCCTTTTATGGGGCCAATACATTAAATTGAGAGATCGGTCTATATGGCAGCTATATCTAAATCTGAATTGATCTGGGTCAAATTGCAGACATATGTTGAAGAGCCTAACACAACTCACTGCCCCAAATTTCGTCAAAATCGGACAATGAATGCGCCTTTTATAGGCCCAAAATCTTAAATCCGCGGATCGTTCTACAATATATGGCAGCTATAACCAAATCTGCACCGATCTTGGCTAAACTAAAGGAGAATGTCGAAGGCCCTAATATTTGTCCCAAAATTTGGCAAAATCAGATAATAATGTGGCTTTTATGGGTCTAAGACCTTAAATCGTCGAATCGGTCTATATGGGGGCTATATCAAGATATAATCCGATATAGCCCATCTTCGAACTTAATCTGCCTATGGACAAAAGAAAAAGAATATCAATATCTCTATTTTTAAAGACTGTAGCGTGCCTTCAACAGAAGGACGGACGGACATGGCTAGATCGTCTTCGATTTTTACAACGATCAAGAATATAAATACTTTATAGGGTCGGAAATGGATATTTCGATGTGTTGCAAATGAAATGACAAAATGAATATACTCCGATCCTTCGGTGGTGGGTATAAAAATTGTGATGTTTTAATAAGAAACAAATAAAATCATCCATTCGCGTAGAGCTGACAAAATATCTATGGCACTATCGATACTATCGATATTTAATTTTTTGACAAAATATCGATTGATATTTTTCCGATGGATACTATCGCAAAGGAAAAATTTTTGCAAAACTAATTAAAATTAAGCAATCCTACACTGAATGTATCCTTTAAGATTCATTGCGCCTATAGAGGGCGCAATTTCCATCCGATTAGTCTAACATTTTGTACAATGATTTTTTCATGACTTCGAACTGATTTTATTAAAATTGGTTTTATTTGGTCTGTGGATTGATATATCTTCTATATAAATCGATCTCCTGATTTTTATACCCTCCACCATAGGATGGGGGTTTACTTATTTCGTAATTCTGTTTGTAACACCTCGAAATATGCGTCTAAGACCCCATAAAGTAAATATATTCTTGATCGTCATGACATTCTTAGTTAATCTAGCCGTGTCCGTCCGTCTGTCTGTCGAAAGCACGCTAACTTTCGAAGGAGTTAAGCTAGGCGCTTGAAATTTTGCACAAATATTTTTTATTAGTGCAGGTCGGTTGGGATTGTTAATGGGCCAAATCGGTCCACGTTTTGATATAACTGACATATAAACCGATCTTGGATTTTGAGCCTCTAGAGGGCGCAATTTCGAGTGGCTGTAATTTTGCATGAGATGTTTTGTTATGACTTTCAACAACTGTGCTTAGTATGGCACAAATAGGTACATAACCTGGTATAGCTTCCATATAAACCTATCTTTGGTCTTGATTTCTTGAGCTTCTAGAGGGCGCAATTCTCGTCCGATTTGACTGAAATTTTGCACGCGATGTTTTCTTATTACTTCCAATAACTGTGCTAAGCATATTTTAAATCGGTTCATAACCTGATATAGCTACTTTATAAACCGATCTTGGATCATGACTTCTTTAGCCGCTGGAGGGCGCAATTCTCATTCGATTTGGCACAAATTTTGTACAACGGCTTCTCTCATGACCTTCAACATACGTATCTAATATGGTCTGAATCGATCCATAGCTTGCTCCCATGTAAACCGATCTCCCAATTTTGCTTCTTGAGCCCCTACAAGGCGCTATTCTTATCCGAATGGACTGAAATGTTACACAATGACTTATGGAATGTTCAGCATTCAATTCATTTATGGTCCGACTCAGACTATAACTTAGCTCCATTTAGCTCCACTAACATAACAGTTCGTATTCATTATTCTTTATTTGCCTTGAAAAAGAAACCGCGCATATATATATATATATATATATATATATATATATATATATATATATATATATATATTCTTGATAGTCTCGACGTTCTGAGTCGATCTAGCCATATCCGTCCGTCTGTCGAAATCACGATAGAGGTCGAACATGTAAAGCTAACCACTTGAAATTTTGCACAGACGCTTAATATCAATGTAGGTCGTTGGGGATTGCAAATAGGCCTTGTCGGTTCAGATATAGATATAGCTTCCATATAAACCGATCTCCCGATTAGACCTCTTGAGCCCCTACAAGTCGCAATTTTTGTCCGATTTGGCTGAAATTGCTTCCATATAAACCCGTCTCTCGATCATCCTTGTTCGGTTGCTAAAGGGTGATTTTTTTGAGGTTAGGATTTTCATGCATTAGTATTTGACAGATCACGTGGGATTTCAGACATGGTGTCAAAGAGAAAGATGCTCAGTATGCTTTGACATTTCATCATGAATAGACTTACTAACGAGCAACGCTTGCAAATCATTGAATTTTATTACCAAAATCAGTGTTCGGTTCGAAATGTGTTCATTCACCGTTCAGCGATGAGGCTCATTTCTGGTTGAATGGCTACGTAAATAAGCAAAATTGCCGCATTTGGAGTGAAGAGCAACCAGAAGCCGTTCAAGAACTGCCCATGCATCCCGAAAAATGCACTGTTTGGTGTGGTTTGTACGCTGGTGGAATCATTGGACCGTATTTTTTCAAAGATGCTGTTGGACGCAATGTTACGGTGAATGAACACATTTCGAACCGAACACTGATTTTGGTAATAAAATTCAATGATTTGCAAGCGTTGCTCGTTAGTAAGTCTATTCATGATGAAATGTCAAAGCATACTGAGCATCTTTCTCTTTGACACCATGTCTGAAATCCCACGTGATCTGTCAAATACTAATGCATGAAAATCCTAACCTCAAAAAAAAATTACCCTTTAGAAGCTGTAATTTTTGCTGGTTTGACAGAAGTTTGGTATATAGAAAACACAGTATGCCCTACAACTAAATTTACTTTGTATACATTTTAAATTCCAAACTATGATAAATAAATAGTTTGGAAAATATGCGTTTTTAAAAGCAATATAGTTGGGAAGCGGAAATCCTTGAATTAATGAAGTGGTGGAATGGCTAATACATAATATCATAACGACGATTAGCATAAATAACATCTCAGACAGCCAGGCAGCAATTAAATACCTGGAGAACTGCCCTCGACTGCCGCAGATCTCTTTATGAGATGGTTGAACAGTTAAAAATTCAACTGCTCCTGGTACCGGGCCACAGAGACATCCCAAGGAATTGAAGAGAAGATGAGTTTGTAACTGATTTAATATTACAGGGGAACCAGAATCTGTGGATATGCCTCTAGCGACATGTACGCTAAGTCCTCGAGATCAGGCCTGAAGGTCAACGATTGATAGATGGTCACAAAGTGTGGGTTGTAAACACCCCAAAATTACGTGGCCCAATTTAGACATAAAAAGGTTTTCCGCTTTGCTGTCGCTGGCTAGAACAAACGTCTGAGTCATTGTGTCCGTCATGACAGGCCACTTTCTTCTTTGTCTCCCAGAGTAATGTCTATATTTTTTCGGGGGCGGGTTACTGGTCCAGCACCAAAACCTCATGGTTTATGTGAGATCGCATATGTACTGCTCGATCTCGCGAGCCACTTGCTCCAAGATCCAATGCTCGCTTCCAGCCGCCCCCAACTTGGGGACAGACCCTGATGTTGGTCATTGGTTATTTGAAGGCGCCAATTACTTACCTTGTCATTTCGCGTATCATTGGCGCTCAGTATTTGTCCCCTCCTCTCGAAATCGCTGACTGTCCTCAGCCGAATTTGCAGCTATTCCGCATAAATACGAAGCTTTCCATTATTCGGAATCCAGAACACCACACACATCAGAGCTAAAAGTTCCAGCCCGTGTAGTGCTCACAGTTATCCCGCGTCGGCTGGTGTTAGAATGGTGCATATTGAATATTTCTGTAAAAACTTATTTCTGTAGACAGCATGATTAACTCTAAAAACCGTTATATTATATGCAAACCGCGCCCACACATAAGTTTAAAGAATGTAAAAACAAAATACCATGCGTTTTTGGCAGTTCTGTCTATGTGTTACCTAGCAAAAAACTGAAATAAAGTATATACAAATTTTTATACCCACCACCGAAGGATGGGGGTATATTCATTTTGTCATTCCGTTTGCAACACATCGAAATATCCATTTCCGACCCTATTAGATATATATATTCTTGGTCAGCGTAAAAATCTAAAACGATCTAGCCATGTCCGTCCGTCTGTTGAAATCACGTTACCGTTTTTAAAAATAGAGATATTGTGCCGAAAATTTGCACGGATTATTTTTTTGTCCGAAGATGGGCTAAATCGGACTATATTTTGATATAGCCCCTACATAGACCGATCCGCCGATTAAGGGTCTTAAGCCCATAAAAGCCACATTTACTATCCGATTTTGCTGAATTTTGGGACAGTGAATTTTTTTAGGCCCTTCGACATCCTTTTTCAATTTGGCCTAGATCGGTCCAGATTTGGATATAGCTGCCATATAGACCGATCTCTCGATTTTGGGTCTTGCGCCCATAAAAGGCGCACTTATTGTCCGATGTCGCCAAAATTTGGGACAGTGATTTAAGTTAAGCCCCTCAACATACTTCTGTAATATGGCACATATCGGTCCAGATTTGGATGTAGCTGCCTTATTGACCGATATCCCGATTTAAGGTTTTGAGCCCACAAAAGGGACAGTGAGTTAAGTTAAGCCGCTCAACATACTTCTGCAATATGGCACATATCGGTCCATATTTGAATATAGCTGCCATATAGACCGATCTCTCGATTTAAGATTTTGGGCCCATAAAAAGCGCATTTATTGTCCGATGTCGCCGAAATTTGAGACAGTGAGTTGTATTAGGCTCTTCGACATTTTTCTGCAACTTGGCCCAAATCGCTCCAGATTTGGATATAGCTGCCATATAGAGTATTGGTCCAATAAAAGGCTTATATATAATCCGATTTCACTGAAATTTGGCACGGTGACTTATGTAGGCCTTTTGACATCCGTGTCGTATATGGTTCAGATAGGTTTATTTTTAGATATAGCTACTAAAAAGATCAATATTTTGTTATACACAATTGAACAATGACTTGTACTTGTACTTGTTGTAGGGCATTTTTTGCATTTTTCACCGGATTTTGACGAAAGGTTATTTACGTGTATACCCGAGGTGGTCGGTATCCAAAGTTCGGCCCGGCCGAACTTAACGCCTTTTTACTTGTTTGATTTCAAACGAATGTAATACCATTTCATAAAGAGCTTATTAACAATTATGAAGACGCAATTTAAAGGATTTTGCTTCAAAATAAACATCTTAATTGTCACAAGTGCTTGTCGTTCATGTTGGTGTTATGTTTAATAACCAGATGTTCATTAAATGTACTGCATTGGTGTGGCGATTTGAAGGAATTACTACAGGCCTAATGAAACAGGAAATAAACTTTTCGGAGGAAGTAAAAAAAAGTTCGCCGGGCCGAGTCTTGAGAACCCACCACCATAGATTCTGCTAAAAATTTATATAAATTAAATTTAGTTTTCAAACCAGCAAAAAGCTTCTAAAACCGAGAGACCGGTTTATATGGGAGCTATATTAGGTTATAAACTGATTTGGACCGTACTAGGCATAGTTGTTGGAAGTTGTAATAGAACACCGCATGCAAAAATTCAGCCTTATCTGACAAAAATTGCTGTTTGTAGGGGAGAGAGTTATACATTGTGGTGTCCAGGGGCTCAAGAAGTCAAATCGGAAGATCGGTTTATATGGGAGCTATATCCGGTTATAGACCGATTTGGACCGTACTTGGCACTGTTGTTGGAAACCGTAACAGAACACTATATGCAAAATTCAAGCCAAGTCGGACAAAAATTGTTGCTTTCAGAGGCTCTTGAAGTCAAATCGGGAGATCGGTTTATATGGGAGCTATGTCAGTTTATAGATTGATTCAGACAGCACTTGTCACAGTTATTGGAAGTTATAACTGAACACTATGTCGGTTCCAGGGGATCAAGAAGTAAAATCGAGAGATCGGTTTTTATGGGAGCTATATCCAAATCTGAACCGATATGGCCCATTTGCAATCCCCAACGACCTAAATCAATATTCAGTATCTGTGCAAAATCTCAAGTGGCTAGCTTTACGCGTTCGACCGCTATCGTGATTTCGACAGACGGACGGACGGATGGACATGGATGTATCGACTCAGAATGTCGAGACCATCCTGAATATATGTACTTTATGGAGTCGCAAATCAATATTTCGAAATGATACAAACGCAATAAATAAATTAATATACCTCCATCCTATGGTAGTGGGTAAAAAAATATTAAAGAGGCTGTTTGAAAACAGATGTGAAGGACTCTTGAATCTTTCCTCCTTATGGAAATTGCTGTCGAAACCTTTTCACGAATTAATGCATATTAAAACGTGAAGCCTAGAATGCTTGGCGATATAACTGATTACTTCTTCCATGTACTTTAAGGTAAAATAATGAGTAAATTGGTTCTTGCCAAATATAACTGCTCGTTTGGATTGTTCTTTGCAAAACCTATTTCGTTAGTTGGTTGTATTCATTTCATAGTTGGTTGGTTGTAATTGGTTGTATTCATTTCATAGGCCCATTTTCTAAATAGTTTCGATATAAATCTACCCTATCATTACCATTAAAGCATCGGTCCTAAGAGCCCCATGAGCCTTGCTATCGTTTTTCATTGCAAGAAAATGCAGTAACATCCCCGTCTAGTCTAGTCCATCCCCAGTGAGTTAAGTTAAGCCCCTCAACATACTTCTGCAATATGCCACAGATCGATCCAGGTTTGGATGCAGACCGGTTTGTCGATTTAAGGTTTTTGGCCCATAAAAGGCACATTTACAATCTCATTTCACTGAAATTTGACACAGATCAGTTTATTTTTTCAGATCGGTTTATTTTTAGAAATAGCTACTAAAAAGACCAATATTTTGTTGTACATAATTGAACAATGACTTGTACTTAATAGTATTTGCTCCAAATCGGAACATATATCCACCATATAGCCCTGACCTTGCACCATCAGACTACCATTTATTTCGATCTTTGCAGAACTCCTTAAATGGTAAAACTTTCGGCAATGATGAGGCTATAAAATCGCATTTGGTTCAGTTTTTTGCAGATAAAGGCCAGAAGTTCTATGAGCGTGGAATACTAAATTTGCCAGGAAGATGGCAACAAAATGGCAATTATATATTTGATTAAAGTTCATTCTAAGTTTTATTAAAAATGCATTTACTTTCTTTTAAAAAATCCGCAATTACTTTTGAGGCAACCCAATATATCCAAATCTGGACCGATCTGAGTGAAATTGAAGAAGGATGTCGAAGGGCAAAACACACCTCACTGTCCCAAATTGCCGCGACATCGGACAATAAATGCGCTTTTTCTGGCCCTAAAACCCAAAACCGAGAGATCGGTCTATATGGCAGCTATATCCAAATCTTCACCGATCTGTGCCATAATGCAGAACTATGTCAAGGGGTTTAACTTAACTCAATGTCCCAAATTTCGGCGACATGGGACAATAAATGCGCCTTTTATGGGCCTAAGACCCTTAATAGGAGGATCGGTCTATATGACAGCTATATCCAAATCTGTACCGAACTGAGCCAAATTGACGAAGGATGTCGAAGGACCAAACACAACTCACTGTCCCAAATTTCGGCAAATTCGGATAATAAATGTGGCCTTTATGGGCCTAAAACCCTAAATCGGAGGATCGGTCTATATGACAGCTATATCCAAATCTGTACCGAACTGAGCCAAATTGACGAAGGATGTCGTAGGGGTAAACACAACTCACTGTCCCAAATTTCGACAAAATCGGATAATAAATGTGGCCTTTATGGGCCTTAAACCCAAAATCGGAGGATCGGTCTATATGGCAGCTATATCCAAATCTGAACCGATCTGGGCCAAATTGACGAAGAATGTAGAATTGCCCAACACAACTCACTGTCCAAAAATGCAGAAAAGTCGGATAATAAATGTGGCTTTTATGGGCCTAAGACCCTAAATCGGCGGATCGGTCTATATGGGGGCTATATCCAGATATACTCCGATATAGCCCATCTTCGAACTTAACCTGCTTATGGACAAAAAAAGAATCTGTGCAGAGTTTCAGCTCAATATCTCTATTTTTGAAACGTGTAGCGTGAGTTAAACAGACAGACGGACGGACATGACTAGATCGTCCTAGATTTTTACGCTGATCAAGAATATATATACTTTATAGGGTCGGAAATGGATATTTTGATGTGTTGCAAACGAAATGACAAAATGAATATACCCCCATCCTTCGGTGGTGGGTATAAAAAACAGTAAGAGCCTGCTAAGTTCGGCCGGGCCGAATCTTATATACCCTCTACCATGGATCGCATTTGTCGAGTTCTATGCACGGTATCTCTTTTTGGGCAAACAAAGAATATTGAATAAGAACTGTTATGCTATTGAAGCTATATCAAGTTATATGCCGATTCGGACCATAAATGAATGCTGAACATTGTAGAAGTCATTATGTAATATTTCAGTTCATTCTGACAAGAATTGAGCCTTGTAGAGGTTCAAGAAGCAAAATCGGGAGATAGGTTTATATGGAAGCTATTGATGGACTCAGACCATATTAGACACGTATATTGAAGGTCATGAGAGAAGCTGTTGTACAAAATTTTTGCCAAATCGGATGAGAATTGCGCCCTCTACAGGCTCAATAAGTCAAGATCCCAGATCGGTTTATATGGCAGCTAAATCAGGTTATGAACCGATTTGACAGATGATTGGACGGACGGACAGATGGACGGGCGGATGGACAGACAAATGGACGGATGTACGGACGGGTAGATGGACGGACGGACGGTCGGATGGACGGACGGACGTTCGGATGAACGGATGGACGGTCGGATGGACGGTCGGATGGACGGTCGGATGGACGGTCGGATGGACGGTCGGATGGACGGACGGATGCAAGGACAGACGGACTGTCGGATGGACGGACGGATGGACGGACGGATGGACGGACGGATGGACAGACGGATGGACGGACGGATGGACGGACGGATAGACGGACGGATGGACGGACTACATGGCTAATTCGACTCAGAATGTCGAGACAATCGAGAATATATATACTTTATGGGGTCCCAGATCAATATTTCGAGGTGTTACAAACGGAACGACTAGATTAGTATACCCTCATCCTATGGTGATGGGTAAAAAAACGTTTTGGTTACCCACTACCATGGACAAATTAACCATCCTCTAATTTAACAACTCCACTACCATATCCATAGTAATATGCAAATGGGGGCTGGTCTGGATCATATTTGATTCCGGGCCCGAAAACTCTTATATTTACAAGTCACAGTTTCAGCAAAATCGTGAAACAAATCCGTTCCTTTATGAGATTTAGTCCCTAAATTGAAAGATCGGTTTATAAAGCAACTATATCTAATTATAGTTTGATCTGGACCATATTTAGCTGTGACGAGGCTTAAATACTGTTTAAATTTTTAGCGAGATCGGCCTATAAATTCAGCTTTTTTGGGCTTAAGACCAAAAATCGTCAGATCGGTCTATATGGCAGCTATATCTAAATATTGTCCGATCTGGACCATATTTGGTTGTGATGACGGAAGGTTAAAACAACTCATTGCTTCAAGTTTCAGCGAAATCGGGTTATAAATGCAGCTTTTATGGGCTTAAGGCCCTAAATCAGATGATCGGTGTAAATGACAGCTATATGTAATTATAGTCTGAACCATATTTGAGTTGGATGTCGGGAGGCTTAAACAAATCACTGTTTCTAATTTCATCAAAATCGTATAATAAATGCGCCTGCCAAAGGCTTAAGGCCCTAAACCGTCATATCGGTCCATATGGCGACAATATGTAAATATGTTCCGATATGGGCCATATTCGATTTGAATATCGGGGCCACGAAGTACAACTTCCTGTTTCGAATTTCACCGAAATTGGACAAAAAATTCGATTTTTAAGGGCTTACGACCCTAAATTGACAGCTATACCCCAAATGGCAGCTATATCCAAATGTTGTCGGATTTGGCCCATTCAAGAACTTAACCTGCGTATAGAAGAAATACAAGTCTGTGCAAAATTTCAAGTCAATATCTCAATTTTGACAGCTATATGTAATTATGGTCTGAACCATATTTAAGTTGGATGTCGGGAGGCTTAAACAAATCACTGTTTCTAATTTCATCAAAATCGTATAATAAATGCGCCTGCCAAAGGCTTAAGGCCCTAAAACGTCATATCGGTCCATATGGCGACAATATGTAAATATGTTCCGATATGGGCCATATTCGATTTGAATATCGGGGCCACGAAGTACAACTTCCTGTTTCGAATTTCACCGAAATTGGACAAAAACTTCGATTTTTAAGGGCTTACGACCCTAAATTGACAGCTATACCCCAAATGGCAGCTATATCCAAATGTTGTCGGATTTGGCCCATTCAAGAACTTAACCTGCGTATAGAAGAAATACAAGTCTGTGCAAAATTTCAAGTCAATATCTCAATTTTGAAACATTGTAGCGAGATTACAACTGACGGACGGACAGATGGACGACCAGACACACGGACGTCGCTCAATCAACTTAGAAATTTACTACAATCAGAAATATGTATACTTTGTGGGGTCGGAAATGGATATTTCAATGTGTTGGTGTGTGGTGGTGGGTATAAGTTCGGACGGGCCGAATCTTATATATATCTTTGAATGACTTTTAAAGTAATTATATGAGCTACATCATGTTATTCACCGATATGGACAGTACTTTTCATGGCTGTTGGAAGTCATAGAAAAATACCACCTCCAAAATTTCAGGCAAATCGACTAAAAATTGCGTCCTACAGTGTCTCATAGAATCCAATTGGGAGATCGGTTTATATGGCAGCTATATCAGGTTATCTACCGATTTGGACAAGCACAGTTGTTGAAAGTCGTACCAAAACGACAAATGCGAAATATCAACCAAATTGGATAAGAATTGCGCCCTCTAGAAGATCAAGAAGTCTAAAGGGGTGATTGGTTTATATGGCGGCTATATCAGGTTACGGACTGATTTAGACCATACTTGGCACAGTTATTGGAAGTCATTCGTCAACGATATGTTCCAAATTTCAGCCAAATCGGATAAGAATTACGCCCTCTAGAATCTCAAGATGTCTTATCCGGAGATCGGATTATATGGCAGCTATATCAGGTTATAAATTGATTTGAACCATACTTAGCACAGTTGTTAGAAGTAATACCAAAACATCATGTGCAAAATTTCAGCCAATCGGATAAGGATTGCGCCCTCTAGAAGCTCAAAAAGTCTTATCCGAAGATCGGTTTATATGGCAGCTATATCAAAACATGGACAAAATTTTCCAATTTATAATCCCAACTGACCCACTTTAATAAGAATTATTTGTGCAAAATTTCAGTTTAAAATTTCAAGTGCCTAGCATATTTCGAGGTGTTATGGTGGAGGATATAAAAATAAATTTTACGTTGTTGGTTTTCGTGAAGGGGTTTGTATTTGTAAATAGCAGAGCACCCCAAAAATTTACCTATTTCCCAGTATTTTCTTCATATATTGAAGCAAATAATTTTAGCACTAACATTACTGTTTCTGTAAAAACAGCAGTCAATCAAGAAGGAGCTGGAGTTTTTAGGCATCAACACTACCGTAAGATAGTTTATTAGTAACTTACTTACTGAAAGATGCATAACGGCAGCCTTGGGATATGGCTATTGTGGTTCGGGGAAAGTTTGTCATCACTCTTATGTTTCAGGAAGCTCTTTGTGTGACAGCGTAGTGCGCTACCGTATGTGGTTTAGGTGTAAGTGGTCTATGCGTAAATCCGTCTATGACAGAAGTACCCACAGTGGCACCTGTCTCCTTGGGAGGAGAGAATGTTCCATTTACTGAAAGCGCAAAATACCAGTGTGTTTTGCTGGGCAACACATTGAACTTCAAATCCAACATTTTGGAAAGGGCAAGTAAGGCAACTCTTGCCCTATACACCTGCAAAAGAGTAAATGGCAAAAGTAAGGGGTACTGCAGCTGTCAGACCTATATTGTGTTGTGGTCTGGTGGACAGCGCTCAAAAGTGCACTTTTTGATCAATACTAAGCCAGATCCAAAGGATGGCTTCTAAATGATATTCCAGGAAGTGTGGATTACACATTTCCTGGGCCGCTTTTTGACAAAACGTACCTGCACCACTATACCGGAAAGAAACCATTGAAACAACAAAATCTCTGGTAATAGAAGTTACGGATAGTTCCCAAGTAGACGTCTATTAAATCCCCAGAGATTTAACATAATATTTAACATACTTCTGAATTAAAACAAGTAAAAAGGCTTTATGTTCAACCGGGCCGAACTTTGGACAACCACCACCTCGGCTGTATATTCAAACCACCTATCGTCATAATCCGGTGAAAAATTCATAATTTAAGCCCTCAAAGCAGCTATATCGAAATATGGTCCGATTTGGACCAAATTCGGCACGGACATTGAGTGGCCTAATAAGTAAAAGTCACTGTTAAATTTTTAAGAACAAAATTTTGTTTTAATTCGTAGCTATATCCGGATATCCAAAAGCCTAACATTAGTCACAGTGTCAAATTCCAGCGAAATTGAATTAAAATTGAGCCTTTTAGAGGGACAAGACTTTAAATCGAGAAATCGGTCTATATGGCAGCTATATCCAAATCTGGACCGATCTGAGCCAAATTGAAGAAAGGTGTCGAACGCCCCAACACAAGTCACTATCCCAAAATTTCGGAAAAATGGGACAATAAATGGTCCTTTTATGGCCCCAAAACTTTGAATCGAGAGATCGGTCTACATAGCAGCTATATCCAAATCTGTACTGATCTGGGCAAAATTAAAGAAGGATATCGAAGGCTCTAACACAACTCACTGTCGCAAATTTTGGCAAAATCGGATAACAAATGTGGCTTTTATGGGCCTAAGACCTTAAATCGGCGGATCCGCCCATCTTTGAACTTTACCTGCTTATGGTCAAAAATGGAATCTGTACAAGTTTCAGCTCAATATCTTTATTTTTAAAGACTGTAGCGTGATTTCAACAGACAGACGGACGGACATCAAGAATATATATACTTTATGGGACCAGATATGGATACTTTGATGTGTTGCAAAAGGAATGACAAAATGAATATACCCCCATCCTTTGGTGGTGGGTATAAAAGAGCCCTCGAATGTCGCAGATCTCTCAACGAGATGGCTGAACAGTTCAAAATTCACCTGTTCTGGATACCGGTTCATAGATATATCCCAGATAATTGTAGAGCAGACAAGCTTGGGAGACAAGTATCTACCCTTCACACTACAGGGGAATATGTCAGCTAAGTCTTCAGGATAAGAGATTAGGCAGATGGCCAAAAAGTGCTGGTTGTAAACACACTTTTTTGGCCCACTTTACTGTCGCTGGCTACAACAGACATCGCAGTCATTGTGTACGTCATGACAGGTCGCTGTCTAATTGGAAAACATGCTGACTGACAGAGGGTTGCGTCTGATGGCAGACTGCCACATAAACCTTACCTAATGTTACTGTGTCTGCAATGCGCTTCTTTAGCCGCTGATTAGGATTCATTGAGGAAGCACTTTCAAGTGGGAAATTTTTTATGAATTAATCAGTGAATTCCTCAAAAAAATCTAGAATTAAATTTTCTTCTTAATTTATATTGAACGGCAGCATTAGAGATCGAAGATTTCATTACCGCCAGCAATTTTTAATTTTCTATTTTCAACACTTACGAAAAAGAGTACGCTTTTCCATGTAAGTAATTCCGATGAATAAGTTTATGCGTTATATAACCAAAATATTAACACGTCTGCAAAAAGAGAAAGGGAACTCTGAAAATTGGCATTTATTGTTATTGTTGGAAATCGTTCCAAAGGACATGTGCAAAATTTCAACGTGATTTTTGTGATATGAATTGCGCCCTCTAGAGGCTCATGAAGTCCAATCGGGAGATCGGTTTAAATGACAGCTATATCAGATTATAAACCGATTTAGACCATACCGGGCACAGTTGTGGGAAATCATTCCAAAACACCGCGCACAAAACTTCAGGCAAATCCGATAAAAATTGCGCCTCCAAAAGCTCAAGTAGTCAAGATCCCAGATCGGTTTATATGGTAGCTATATCAAACAATGACCGACTTACCCCATTTAAAATCCCAACCCACCTACACTACAAAGAAGTATTTGTGCAAAATCCCAAGGGCCTAGCCTTACTATTGGGTAGCCCAAAAAGTAATTGCGGATTTTTCATATAGTCGGCGTTGACAAATTTTTTCACAGCTTGTGACTCTGTAATTGCATTCTTTCTTCTGTCAGTTATCAGCTGTTACTTTTAGCTTGCTTTAGAAAAAAAGTGTAAAAAAAGTATATTTGATTAAATTTCATTCTAAGTTTTATTAAAAACGCATTTACTTTCTTTTAAAAAATTACAATTACTTTTTGGGCAACCTAATATTTCGAAAATTAGCGTACTTTCGACAGACAGACGGACGGACATGGCTTGATCGACTTAAAATGTCGTGACGATGAAGAATATATGTATTTTATGGGGTCTTAGGCGAATATTTCGAGGTGTTACAAGGTTAGGTTAGGTTAGGCTTAAATGGTAGTCTGCCATAAGACTCACTTAGACGTATTCATCCATTGTGATACCACAGGAACAGAAAAAGGCAAATGCCTTGTAGTTCCTACCGTTGAACCATCCAGATCGCTTCAAAAATCCCAGTAACTTGCGAATGTTCACATCCGCTAAATCAGATAGGTTCTCAAAAAGAGGACCTAAAGTGGAACTCCTTCCGACTGCTAGTGCGGGACACACACACACAAGGTGTTCTATAGTATTTTTTTCTTCGATGTCCTCACAGCTTCTGCAAAAGTCGTTGCTGGCAACCTACAATCTGTCAGCATGTTTTGCGATTAGACAGTGACTTGTCATGACGGACACAATGACTTAGACGTCTGTTCTAGCCAATGACAGCAAAGCGGTAGACCTCTTCAAATCTAGATAAGGTCACATAGTTTTGGAAAGCCCACTGGCCTCTCTTTGTGACCATCTATCATTCGTCGTCCTTCTGGCCTGATCCTGAAAAGCTTAGCTTACATGTCGCTAGTGGCATACCCAGAGATTCCAATATCTCTGGAATGTGTGGGGTAGATCCAAGTCTCGCAAGCTCGTCCGTTTTATAATTACCTGGGATAGCTCTGTGGCCCGGCATCAAAAAAAGGTGAATTTTGAACTGTTCAGCCATCTCGTTGAGAGATCTGCAACAGTCGAGGGCTATTTTTGTGTTCAGAAATATGTCTGGCTGTCTGAGAAGATATTTATGTTAATCATCGTAATAACATTATATTTTACCCATTCCACCACTTCCTTAACCGCAAGGATCTCCGCTTGATACACACTGCAGTAGTCGGGTAACCTCTTCTATATGGCCAGTTCTAGATCTTGAGAGTACTCCCCAAAGTCCACCAGGTCGTTTAGTTTGGAGCCATCCGTTTAGAAGTCTATATAACTTCTGTATAATCAACACTGCCTGGAACATCGGATATTGTATCAAGGATAACACAGTGTCCGTAGCCGCCACATGACCAATGAGATAGCTAACTTAACCTCACGTCAGTGGTCGCTGAACTTTGTTTAGCCAGAATGTCCAGAGACATAAAATGTAGCATTAAATTCAGTGCATCAGATGGTGTCGTCCTCAGTGCGGCTGAGATGCACAAACAAGCCATCCTTTGGATCAGCTTAAGTATTGAGTAGTAGGTGGACTTTTGAAGCGCCGTCCACCAAACTACAACACCATATAGCATTATAGCTCTGGCAACTGCAGTATATACCCTATGCATGACCCGCGGTCTAAATCCCCAACTTTTTTCAATGGAACTCTTGCAAGTGTATAGGGTAAGAATGGACTTTCTTGCCCTTTCCAAAATGTCCGATATGAAGTTAAAATTCCTGTTCACCCAAACACCCAGGTATTATGCGTTTTCTGTAAATGGAACATTCTCTCCTCCCAAGAAGACAGGTTCCACTGTGGGCAACTTGTATCTCCTACCTACCTAGACCACTTTCGGTAGCCCACTTTGATGTTGCACGTAGAGCTTCCTGAATATATCCCTTAGAGTGCTGGGAAACTTTCCCCTAACCGCAATTGCCACGTCATTAGCATACGCGGCAACTTTTACACCTTTTTCTACCAGAGATAATAATTTATAGTTAATGGCTATATTCCAAAGTAGAGGAGACAGTACACCTCCTTGAGGTGTTCCTCTACTGACCCATCTTTTAGATCCACAGATCCCAAGCCTGCCGTAATGCATCTTTTAGTAAGTAAGTTATTAATAAACTTTCTTACGGTAGAGTTGATGTCTAGAAACTTCAAATCCTTCATAATTGACGTCTGTTTTACGTTTTTAAAAACACCTTTAATGTCAAGAAATGCTACTATTGTATATTCCTTGACAGCGAGAGAACCCTATATGTAGCCGACCAGGTCGCGAAGGGCTGTTTCAGTGGATTTGCCTTTACTATATGCAAACTGCTGCCGCGACAGGAGATCTCCAGTTATCTTAGCCCTAAAATATGTTTCTATCAACCTTTCAAGAGTCTTCAGCATAAAGGATGACAGACTAATTGCACGAAAATCTTTCGCCTTCGTGTGGTAAGGTTTTCCTGCTTTCGGAATGAAAATGACCTTCGTGTCCCTCCATCCTAAAGGTATATATGACATTCTGATACAAGCAGAGTATAGCTTCCTAAGCCAGGGAATCAGTCTATCAGACACAGCTTGTAATTTAACCGGTGATACATCATCAGGACCTGGCGATTTAAAGCAGTTGAAACTTCTTATCGCCCAAAGGATTTTCGACTCAGACATAATTTCCCTAATAGCCTCCGACGAATGCACACCAGTGACAACCTCTTCTGGCGCCACGTTGTCCGTTGGAGAATTTCCCGGGAAATGTGTATCAACGAGTAGTTCAAATGTTTCCTCACTAGACATTGTCCATACATTTTCTGACTTCTTCCGTAATAGGTCTCGAGGACAGAATCTTCCTCAGCCTAGAGGCCTCAGATGTATCCTCCACGGAGCTGCGGAATTCTACCCAGGATTTGTTCTGAGCCTTTCTCATCTCGCCCTTATATTTTCTTAGCTCAGCCTCATAGATGTCCCAATCGTGTGGTGCTCTTGTGGTTTCTGCTCTATTGAAGAGTTTTCTGCTGTCCTTCCTTAGACCAACCAGCTCTGGGGTCCTCCATAGCGGTCGCTGTTTGCCCCTTGGCTTGGCACTAGGACATGCTGACACAAGCGAGTCATTCAGGGCCTTGACCACTATGTCTATATCCTCCGCAGTTCCCACTTCTTTTTCTGGTCTCGAAGAGATAGACATGCAGAATTTGTGCCAAAATGTATCCCAATCCGCCTTTCTTCTGTTTAACCGAGAGACCACTTCTACAGTATTTTCTCCAAGGCTGAAACTTATATAGCGATGATCAAAGAAGCTGTGGTCGTCCAACACTTTCCAGTCGCATATTCTTTCACTCATATCTTCCGATACAAAGGTAATATCTAGTACCTCCTGCCTGTTCCTGGTAATAAAGGTCGGTTTATCTCCTTTATTACAAATCGCCAGATTGCAACTTATAATATACTAGCTGGACAGGGCCCGCTCCGCTGCGCCTTCTTTTACTCTCTTATTTTATCTGAGCCACATATTGGAACGGTCAGGAAAAAAGTCCTATTTGATGGTGCTGGTACACCTTTTCAGATATTTCGCCCCAATGTGGATATCATATTGGTGCTGTACTCCCAAATTTCTTACATTTGAGCCTTTAATTTCTATGGTCGGTGAATATGTCCGGTATAAGGGTATCTGTATCTGATTCGTGCTTTAGTCTCAAATACCTTTCATTTGAGCCTTATATTGTCATTGTTAGTCTATATTTCCATTGGTAAATCAAATTTCTGTTTTCGAGTTATTATAAACAAACTAAATTTCGCTTAAATCGCCCCACCCATCTCCGTGATCAGGCGTTTTTGAAAATAGGGTGAGAGGAGGGTCCGTCCATTAAAGTTTGGATGTTAGATCAACTTCATTCTTTTAGTTTTGGTGGTGGATTGGAGTAGCAAAACCCTTTACCCCGAAAGTGGATATCAGATTCATACTCTACTCCCAAAAACCACATTTAAGCCACATATTGCTATAGTCGGTATATATGTGTGGTTAAGGGGGCTATATGAGATGAATCGTCCCCGAAACACTTGGCCATAAAATAGCTATCAGATTTGAGCCCCTTTTTGCCATAATCCACAAATATGTCCAGTTTAAGGGGTATGTAGGGTTAGAATGCCACCTACGCACTTAGCCCTGAAAAAATATCGGCATCGAGCTCTCTTAAATTCCTTTCATTTGAGCCGCAGATGCAATTGGTTTAGGGGGAGTTTATGGGGTGACACTACCCCCGAACAAACTAGGCAAACATGGCCATAGCTCCCATATATATCTTCCATCCTCTATGGTCTTTTAAGGCTATAGAAGACACAATTTTGATCCGATCCTTAAAAAATTTAGAATGAGATGTTTTATTTGATGTCCAAATATGTGTGAAAATTTCATTAAAATCTGTTCAGATTTAGATATAGCTCCCTTATATATCTTTCATCCGTTGAAGACTATAGAACCCACAATTTTAGTCCGATCTTTACAAAATTTTGCATGAAATGTTTTATTTGACGTTACAATATGTGTGCAAAATTTCTTAAAAATCGGTTCAGATTTCGATATAGCTCCTATATATATCTTCCATCCGATATGGCCTTTTAAGGCTATAGAAGCCATAATTTCGATTCGGTGATTTCCCTCTGACACGTCCTTTCATTTGAAGACTATATATTCTCGGTCGTCCTACATGACAGTTTGGTGTTGTTTTTGTTGGGAGGAGAGCGTCGGTCCGCTACGCTAATACCAAAAGACAATTTATTTGAGTCCTTTAATGCCGAGATCTATTGTACATGTCCGGCAGAACGGCAGGACGTTATTATCACGATTGAACTGCACGTCCTATTGAAATATATTTAGTGGATGGGCCGGTCCCAGACTCAGTCCCAAATGTGTATATCAGATTCGTAGTCAACTCTCAAAGAATTTTCATTTTATACCCATTGTGTTAAGTTCGACATTCATACCCGTTTTGTGGGTTTTTGGGGTTACAGAGGCCCCGTAGACACCTCGGACAAAATTCATACGCGCCTCAAAATCAAAGGAATAAATTTTTATATTAGCTTTTTACTATACTTTTAAATACCTTCTATTTGATATCCATATTGTCCCAATCGTTTCAGATGTCCTGCTGGGATGTTTTGGGGGGTGGAGATGCCCCTCAGACACCAAGAAATGCATTTTTATGTCAGATTTGTATTCTACTTTGAAATACGTTTCATTTGATACCCATATTGCCCAAAGCGGTGAAAATGTCCTGTTGGTGGATTTTTGGGGGTGGGGGACCCTCCCGACCACTTCGGGTGACATTTGTATACCATGTTCGTACTCTACTCTTAAATACCTTTCGTTTGATACCCATATTGTCCCAATCGGTAAACATGTACATTCAGGTGGGTTTTGGGATAGGGCGTCCCCCCAGGTTATAGGACCCTAATATTTTATAGCAATTTCTTGTTTTTGGGGTACCATAAGGTGGAATACAAAATTTCGCTTAAATCGGTGTACCCATCTCCGAGATCTGACATTTTTGAAAATTTGGGTAAGGGGGAGGGTCCTCCCCCCTTCGGATATTAAAAAAGTAGTACACTATTTTCACCGGGGGCTCAAATTCTACCATCTGTGAAAATTTCTTGAAAATAGGTTCAGCCGATTTTGAGTCTATACGGAACAAACAAATCGTAACAATTTCATTTTTATATAATATTGGGTTGCCCAAAAAGTAATTGCGGATTTTTCATATAGTCGGCGTTGACAAATTTTTTCACAGCTTGTGACTCTGTAATTGCATTCTTTCTTCTGTCAGTTATCAGCTGTTACTTTTAGCTTGCTTTGGAAAAAAAAGTGTAAAAAAAGTATATTTGATTAAAGTTCATTCTAAGTTTTATTAAAAAAGCATTTACTTTCTTTTAAAAAATCCGTAATTAGTTTTTGGGCAACCCAATAGTTGCAAAGCAGCTCACCGCTGATATCCGAACTTCCCCATATCTGGTGGTGTGCAATTGCATAACTTCCTACAATGACGCTCTTCTTCCCTACAGAAGCGGTTTCAACCGGCGACTTAAGGTATAAAGTTGGCATCTCTGAATCATGTGCCATATATAGGGAAGCCAGCGAGTATTGAGACTTGTTTATTTCAAGGCTGGCTACTACGACATCTTGCTACTACTAAATCAGTGCTTAGCGACGGAAGAAGAAAAACATTTAGACTACTCTTTGCAAGAACACAGGCTCTGTTTCTCCCATTCTCCGTACCCTTAAGTAGTTTAAATCCCTGAATTCTTAGTCCACGAACCATTCCTCCACACATGGTTCCTGAATAAGAACCACGTCAAATCCCCCTGCCATCAGGAGGACCTTTAGTGCCGCCGAAGCGGACCTACAATAGTGAAGATTTATCTGTAAAAACCGGACCATAGTCAGGATTCAGAACTTCCACCACTGCTGTGTTAGCCTCGTCTTCTGACTTCATCAGGTGTCCATCCTCACAAGATTCGTTAGATCTTGTCATGATGAGCTTTCGTACGAATCCAGGAGCAGGTGAGAAAGCTGTGTTAACACTCTTTCTCACGACACTGGACACTTGCGGTGCAGACGATTTCTCCTTAGATGATTCACTTGCTGCTGCTGTCGAAGTTCTTTTTGAGTTCCGTGCTTCCCCGCTGGCGCACCCTGAGTACAGTCCAACTGGATTACCCACCCACACGGGGCTTGTCGGGTCCCGTTTCGATGCCATCCCCTCCTGTCTCGATAGTGGCAGTGCGATTTTCAGTCTCCTGCAATCCGCCAGACCTTAGCGTTGTGGTCGATAGTTCCTCAGGCAAGTGTTTAGCAATAACTGCTGAGTCGTCTCCTGTTTCCCCAAACCCACCGCTCCTATAGACCTTCAGTCTTAACTTGTTGAATCCATAGGATACAACCCCTTCAGACTTGTGGAGGCCTGCGAGACAGCCGAAATTTAGGGAGAATACTACAAGTCTCCGGTCAGCATCAGCTTCTTCCAATCTACCAATCTTGCAGTCGGTGGTTGAAAGATTGGGATTACATTCCCTTAGTCTTCCAAGTATAGCTTCAGGATCTGAGGGAATCCTTGGTACCCAAGCATGCGCCATTGATCGATAAGGAAAATCTTCCTTCTTGACTAAATCTTGTGCTGCGCCTGGCCATATCTTACCAATTTTTTTTAGCGGACAACGATACATTTCAATTGAGCTTTGATCCCCGAAGACAATTATATATATATAAATCTATATAGGCCCCGATACCAGCCTGCATCGTCACAAACTGGAGGAGATCCTAGAAATTCCGCAAGGACGTCGGAGTATACTGATGACAGTCCATTGACTATTCCACTCCAATTATTCCTAGGTATGCAGCCCTGCTCTTCTCCCTTGTGGACAACTGCCATCACCAAACTGTCCCTAGGGACATTAGCAAAGGTTCTTGGACCAATCTTACTATTGTTCGCCCTTGTTCTTTTAGGCATGGGATGCCCTCCAGGTGACCGCAGCCTTTTGGCTGACTGCCATGCAGTATCCGAATCTAGACGTGTAGTCTTTGGGGTAGCCTGTGTAGCGAATTCCCGAGCACAATTTAGGGAATCTCTCTCCCTATCAGTGAGAGTCTTAGGATCATTCGCACCAAGCCTCTCAATAAATCTGAGAGCGATGCATCTTCTATTATTCCAACCTCTTAAAGAGCGTGTTGGTTTCGCCGGAATATTTCGATGCAACATGGTTCACATATGTAAAACTCCTCGAACACGAATTTCAGGTTTTTGTTTGGGTTCATGATCACTCCCTAGAAACGGAAAATATTGTTTTCCGAGTTATAAAAGAAAGAGTAGCGAGACAGTAGGTTTATGAAGTAAACGCAACAGAAAAACATTGATCTAGAATATGTTATAATTAGATCGATGCTAAAGAAGTCGTTATGCCATTACGATCATTAAAAATATTGAAATTGCGTCCAGAAAAGTCAAAAGACTGTTTGTGGGGGAGTTTTATATTCTATATATAGAGAGTTGCCCAAAAGTAATTGCGGATTTTTCATATAGTCGGCGTTGACAAATTTTTTCACAGCTTGTGACTCCGTAATTGCATTCTTTCTTCTGTCAGTTATCAGCTGTTGCTTTTAGCTTGCTTTAGAAAAAAAAGTGTAAAAAAAGTATATTTGATTAAAGTTCATTCTAAGTTTTATTAAAAATGCATTAACTTTCTTTTAAAAAATCCGCAATAACTTTTTGGGCAACCCAATTTAAAAATTTTGAACGGATTAACTTTTTCAAAACGGACAGTCATAGCAGTACTGTCTAAAAAAGTTTCCGATTCCATTAAAAAATTATTGAAAGAACTTTCTGCCTAGACCACTAAATTTTTTTTTTTCTTTTTGTTGTCACTCGATTCGTTCGCCAATGCAATGAAAACAGCTGTTTCCCTCTATAAAATCGGCTGTTTTCTAAAGCAAAAATACTTGTCAAGTGAGCTCAAGAGGTCTAACGATCGATGTCCGAATCACTTCAGATTTGGAGTATATAGGGAGTATATATAGGGTCAAAAATGGGCTTTAAAATATAAAAAGATATTTCATCAGGAAACCTCAATTAATGGCAATTAACCAATTTTTGGCCGAATCTGATGAAAAATACTCCTTTTGTGAACTGAAGAAATTGAATCTGCAGATTGGTTGATATTTGGACAATATTAAAATATAGCATATCGTCGAACTTAATCTGCCCAAAACAAAAACACATACCAAAAAATTTATTTTTCAATTTAAGCCCATTATTCAAGTTATTTAAAGATCTGAATTTTAGAGTAAAAATCGTAAAAGGAGCACTTCGCCATTTTTGAAGCTAAACATCGACAAAATGCCGAAAAACCGGCAAATTCGGCAGTCCTGCATTACATAAAGAAAGAGCAATTATACTTCTCCCATTTCAATTTATAACTCAAAGTATTCTCCTTTAAACAGTCAGTCCGAATGGCAAGCCACGACATCTCTTAGTACCGAATTTTGCTTGGCTAAATACTTGCAAATTTCCACAAACTATTTTCTAAAAAAAAACATAGTTCACTCTAAGTGAACTAGTCTATTTTAAAAATCAAATCAAAAAGGAACCACATCAAATACAACACTATTAAAAAGCAGCATACCTTACCCGAGCGAACTTTTCCCCCGAATTTAGATGCACGATTTTTACTCTACTCGCGAAGACCTTTCATTGGAATCCTACAATATTTTGTTTCAATCGACATACGTTCGTCTGGGATTTTTTTTAGGATTGGCGGCCCCTAGCTACTTGTCCAACATTTTGGGATAAGCTCTAGGTATGTGGAATGTTCTCTACTCCCATAGTCCCAATCGGCTTATAATAATAACAGATTCATACTCTATTTCAAAGCTCTTACATTTGAGTCCCCTATTGAATTCAATTGGTGACCAATCCAATGTAGTAATTTTTCCCATCTCAACCTGCATTGATAGGAACCAATTATCTGATTGACTTTAGGTTTAAATCTTTCACACAGTACTTTCGAGAGTATCTTGTATGCCATGGAGAAAAGACTTTTTCCCCTGTAGTTTGCACACTCCGTCCTGTCTCCTTTCTTGTGTACGAGACATAAAATGCTGAGGTTTCAACATCGGGTATGCAATGTTCAAGCTAGATTGCGCAGACGAGCTGATGTTTACACCTTATCAGCGTATCACCACCGGTCTTAAATAGTTCCTCGGGTAACCCATCGGATTCTATGGGCTTATTGTCCTTCAGTCGGATCACTTCTACTTGGACCACAGCTTCTCTAATCATCGTTATATTAGTTTCAACCTTGACGAAAATACAGCAGAAGTGGTCCCTTGACTAAACAAAAGACTTTCCCTTCTATACCAGAAAAGGAAGTGCAAATTGCAGAGGACATAGACATAGTGGTAAAGCGGATTACGAAGGCTCTGAATGACTCGCTTGTGCCAGCATGTCCTAGTGCCAAGCCAAGGGGCAAACAGCGACCGCCATGGAGGACCCCAGAACTGATTGGTCGAAGGAAGGGCTGCAGAAAACTCTTCAACAGGGCGAAAGGCATAAGGGCACGTCTATAAAGACGAGCTGAAGAAGGCTCAGAACAAATCCTTGGTACAATTCTGCAGCTCCGTGGAGGATATCTCTGAGGCCTCTAGGCTAAGGAAGATCCTATCCTCGAGACCGATTACGGTGGGATACATTCAGAAGTCAGAGAATGTAAGGACAATGTCTAGTAATTGAACTATTGGTCGATACACATTTCCCGGGAAACTCTTCAACGGACAGCGTCGTCGGACAGCTGATTGTGAAAATTTGGCGAAATTGTGCTAGAGTTGAAAGTCCTTTGGGCTGTAAAAAGTTTCGACTCTTTTAAGACGCCAGGGCCTGATGATGGATCACTGATTCAATTAGAAACTGTATCCGATAGACTGGCTTCTTGGCTTAGGGAGATGTACTCTGCTTATAACAGCATGTCATATATACCTGTGGATTGGAGAGTCATTTTCATTTCAAAAGCAGGAAAACCTTACCACGGGAAGGCAAAAGATTTTCGTTCTATTATTCTGTCATCCTTTAAGCTGAAGACAATAGAGAGGCTGATAGAAACATATCTTAGGGCAAAGATCGCCTGTCTGGACAACAACATGCATATTGTAAGGGCAACTCCAATGAAACAGCCCTTCGCGACCTAGTAGCCTATATAGAAATATTTCAACAATGTAAAACCGACGTCAATCACGAAGGAGCTGGAGTTTCTAGGCAACAACGCCGCCGTAATAAAATTTATAAATAACTTACTTACTAAAAGGTACATTACGGCAGGATTAGTATCTCTGGATCCAAACAGATGGGTGAGCAGAGGAACAACTCAAGGAGGTGTACTGTCTCCTCTACTTTCGAATATAGCCAATAATAATATATTATTGTCTCTGGAAGAAAAAAGTGTAAAAGTGGCAACGTTTGCTGATGACGGGCTATTGCGGTTAGGGAAAGTTTCAAAGCACTCTTAGAGATATACATACTTCAGAAAGCTCTCCGTACGACGGAGGCTACCAAAAGTGGTCTAGGCGTAAATCCGTCTAAGACGTTGTTCTTTTCAGCAGGAGATGTAAGCTAGCCTTAGTGGCACCTGTCTCTCTACAGTTCAATACTCAGCCGGCTCCAAAGGATGGGTTGATTGTGCTTGGCAGCCGCACTGAAGATGACACAATCTAATGCACTGAATTCAATGATACACCTAATGCCTCTGGACATCCTGGCTAGACAAATTGCTGCGACCACTGCTGTGGGGCTAAAGGAGCTTTCCCCTCGGTCATGCGGCGACTACGGATACTGTGTTATCCTGGATACAATGCCCGATATCCAAGACAGTATAGATTACAAACTGCCTGAGCCGCTTTTTGATAAAAATACTGTACAACTATTCCTGATAGAACCCATAAAAACTACAATATCCCTGGTAATAGAAGTTACATAGAAGTCTATACGTATGGTTCCAAACTAGACGACCAGGTGGGCTTTGGGGCGAACTCTGAAGAACTTGGACCGACTTCTGTAGTGTTTATCAATCGTAGATCCTTGCATTTAAAGAAGTGGTGGAATGGCTAAGATAGAATTCGTAACGACGATTCACATTAATATCTTCACAAACAATCAGGCAGTCATTAAATCCCAGGAGAATGTATTTCTGAATTCGAAACCCGCCCTCGACTGTCGCAGATCTCTCAACGAGATGGCCGAACAGTTCAAACTTTACCTGTTATAGGTGCCGGGCCACAGAAATATCCCAGGGAATTGTAAAGCGAACGAGCTTGGGAGACTAGGAACTACCTTTTTTATACCCTCCACCATAGGAAGGGGGTATACTAATTTCGTCATTCTGTTTGTAACACATCGAAATATGCGTCCGCGACCCCATAAAGTTATTTATTTGTCATTTTAAGTCGATCTAGCCATGTCCGTCAGTCCGTCCATCCGTCTGTCTGTCAAAAGCACGCTAACTTTCGAAGGAGTAAAGCTATCCGCTTGAAATTTTGCACAAATACTCCTTATTAGTGTAGGTCGGTCGGGATTGTAAATTGAGCCAATGGAGCGCGCAATTCTCATCCGATTTGGCCGACATTTTCTACAACGGCTTCTCTCATGACCTTCAACCTACGTGTCTAATATGGCCTGAATCGATCATATTAGACAACCTATCTCTAGCTTGATACAGCTCCCATATAAACCTATCTCCATTTTGCTTCTTGAGCCCCTACAAGGCGCAATTCTTATCCGAATGAACTAAAATATTATACAATGACTTCTACAATGTTCAGCATTGGATTGGACCCTTCCCCTTACCCTAATTTTCAGAAACGGCAGATCACGGAGATATTTGAGTGATTTGAGCACGATGCTGTTATTTTTCAGGGCTAAGTGTTTGGACCACGTTTCTGTGGGTCCATACCTCCTCCTAAACCCACCAACCACCACCATAGGGGTCTTCCCACTCCCATGGAATATTGTGCTCAAAAAAATTCTTTCAAGATTCGAGTACATTTAACTGCCAAACTTATAACCCTAAAATAATTCATAGACCAATAAAGATCGTATGGGATTCAAATAAAAATATATATGTTGCTATACTGTTAGTCAAACTAAAAAGTCTTTAGTTGTCGAAAATAAATATTCAAAGGATAATTTTGCCCCATAAAAGAAAATTTTGCTCCGTAACAGAAGGCGCAGCAGAGCGGGCCCAATTCATCAATTATATATATACAATTTGAAAACAGCTGAAAATGTTTGAAGTTTTAGCAACAATTTACTTTTTTCCCATTTTCCCATTTCTGCTGTTACAGCAAACATTTTTGCTGTTTTTACCAACAAATTTCTCTGAGTGAGGGAAGGCAGCCAGTAATGAGACTTATTTATTTATAGAGTGGCTACTACTGAATCTTCGGGACTTAGCGACGGAAGAAGAAAACATTCCCCGTACCCTTAAGTAGTCTTAATCCAATAACCCTAAATCCACGAACCACGATTCATCTCTACTAAAGAGTAATTCTTTTCTTCGCTTTATCCATGTATTTATCAATATCCATATTGATCCAGTTACTCCATGCTTCATTTTGAGACTAAAGTATGATTTGTTCCTGGGTGGACGCTTCTGCTTCCCAAAAATTTATTTCCATGCGCTTTCCATTAAGCAGGGAGTGCTTTACTTTTGTATTGGGTCAGTCAGTATATGACGACGTTTAGCTTCCTGTTGTGTCAGATCGTACGCTCATGGTTAAACTCAGATGAGAGGGAACCTTCGCTGTTAAAAGTTATTGTACTTGAGCATAAATATTGTCGCCTCCAATCGATAGTTCTAGTTAATACAATGGTGAAAATAGAGAATAGTTTCCCTTTCCATTTCAAAGTGTCCACACGAAGGAACAAAATCTACACTTCATATCGATGGCTTAATATAAAAAGGGCCAAATGGCACTTTTTGTTTATTCTGGAAGACGAATGTCAAATGCACTTTCCCTCAAAACTATAACTCAAAAATATTTATTTTCGACAGTTAAAGAGCTTTTAGTGAAATACCATACTACGAAAATAGTATATCGCTAGACTAACAGTTTAACAATATGAGTGCCTTTATCCGAATCCCATATAATCTTTATTGGTCTACCAATTTAAGTTTGGATGAAAGGTGTACTCCATTCTTAAAATATTTTATTTCAGCCCAATATTCTCGTGATATCTGATTTAGTGGTGTTTTCGGGGGAAAGGTGTTCCCCCAGACACTTGGCCCTGAAAAATATCAGCATCATGCTCTTCTTTCAAATAGCATTTATTTAAATCCCTTATTGCCATTGGTTTAGGGGAGTTTTCACGATGAGGTGTCCCCCAAACACATGACCCCAAAATAGGTTATCAAATTCGTTTTCTAATCTCAAATACCTTTCATTTAAGCCACATATTGCCATGGTCGAATATTCTTTCCCTTTGGGGGGTGTTTTGGGGAAGGGGTGATGCCCGTAATACATGGTCCTAGATTTGGATATCAAACTCGTTTTCTTCTCCTAAATACCTTTATTTGAGCCCCATATTGCGATGGTCACTAAAAAATTGCTGTTTGTGGGGTATTTTGAAATAGGGGTAAACCCCCAGAAAATTGGTCCCGAAGGTGGGTATCAATTCTTGCTCTACCCCCCAATACCTTTTATTTAAGTTCCACATTGACATGGTCGGTAAATATCACCGATTTAGGGGTGTTTTGGGGAGTGGGGTGGTCCCCCAAATTCTAAGTCCTGAAAATATATCAGCAACGTGCTCTATTCTGATATATCTATATATAATTTATTTGAACCCCATATTGCCATTGGCCTCGAAATTGGATATCAAATTGGTTTTCTAATCTCATTTAAACTCCTTATTGCAAAAGTCAGCAAATATGTCCGGTTTGGGTTATTGGCCCCAAAAACTTTAAATATTTAGTTCCACTCCCTTTAAGACCCAAATTATCTTGGTGAGCAAATACGTCCTATTTGGGGGTTGTTATGGTGGTGGGACGTCCCCTAGACAGTTGATCCCTAATATTGATATCAGATACGAGGTCTACTCCCAAATACCTTTAATTTGAGCCCCATATTTCCATACTTGGCAAACATGACCGGCTTGGGGGGTGTTTTGGGGGATGGGCGGCCACTCAGTGAGTTGGCGTTGAAAATATATATCCGATTCGTGTTCTACTCTAAAAACCCTCTTATTTAAACCTCATATTGCAATAGCCAGCAAACACTTCCTATTTGGGTGCTGTGGGGGTGGGGTGGCCCCATAGACACTTTTCCCGAATATTGATATCAGATTCGTGCTTTACTTCCAAAGAACTTTCATTTGAGCCCCATATTCCTATGGTCGCAAATTTATCCGCTTTTGGGGATGTTTATGGGGAGAAGCGGTCCCCCAAACTATTGATCCCATATTTGGTTATCAGATTCGAATTTTTTTCTTTAAGTCCCATATTCCCATGGTCAGTAAATAGGTCCTGTTTGGCGGGTGTTTTGGGGAAGGGGTGAACTCCCAGAAACGTGGTCCCACATTTGGATATTAGATTCGCATTCTACTCGCAAATACCTAATATTTGAGGCCCATATTGCCATGGTCGGTAAATATGTCCGATTTAGGGGTGTTTTGGGGGTTGGGGTGGTCCCCCTAACTCTTGGTCCGACAACTGGATATCAGAAACGTTGTCTTATCCTAAACACCTTTCATTTGAGTCCCATAATGTCGTGATTGGTCTAAATATATGTTTTGTAGGTTTTAGGGTGGGGCGGCCCCCCTAGGTACCCCATCCGAAATTTGGATACCAAATTTTTGTTTGTGGTTACTATAAGAGAGCACACAAAATTTCGCTTAAATTAAGGTAAGGGGGAGGATCCGCCCCCCTTCAGATATCAAAAAATGTAGTACCCTATTTTCACCACGGGATCATTTGTGAAAATTTCAAGAAATCTGTTCAGCCGTTTCTGACCTTATAGACTCAGAAACGGCTGAACAGATTTCTTGAAATTTTCACACACACAAACAAACATAAACTGATTTTTATATATAAGACTAGCTGACCAGGGCCCGCTCCGCTGCGCCTTCTTTTACTTTATATGGAACAAAAGTTTCCTTGGAATATTTATTTTCGACAATTAAAGTTCTTTTAGTGAAATACCATGCAAACTTGACTAACAGTTTAACAATATAAATGCCATTATCTGAATCCCACATGATCTTTATTGGTCTACGAATTTAAGTTTGGATGTAAGGTGTAATCCATTCTTAAAATACTTCATTTCAGACCGATATTCTCATGATGTCTGATTTAGTGGTGTTTTCGGGGGAGAGGTGGTCCCCCAGATCGTGCTTTTCTCTCAAATACCATTTATTTAAACCCCATATTGTCATTGGCTTAAGAGGATTTTACAGGATGAGGAGTCCCCCAAACACATGGCCTCAAAATAGGTTATCAAATTCGTTTTCTAATCTCAAATACCTTTCATTTGAGCCACATATTGATTGAAAAATTGTGTTCCTTTGGGGGTGTTTTGGGAAAAGCGTGATGATGGGTGGTCCTGCATTTGGATATAAAATTCGTATTTTACTCGCATATAGCTTTCATTTGAGTCCCATATTGCCATGGTCGGAAAATATGTCCGATTTAGGGGTGTTTTTGGGGCTTGGGGTGGTCCCCCTAGCACTTGGTCCGACAATTGGATATCAGATACGTTTTCTTATCCTAAATACCTTTCATTTGAGTCCCATATTGTCGTCATTGGTCTAAATATATGTTTGCTAGGATTTAGGGTGGGGCAGCCCCCCTAGGTACCCCATCCGAAATTTGGATACAAAATTTTTATTTTTAGGGTGCTATATGAAAGCACACAAATTTTCGCTTAAATCGCACCACCCATCCCGAGATCTGGCGTTTCTGAAAATTAGGGTAAGGGGGAGGGTCCGCTCTCCTTTCAGATATCAAAAAATGTAGTACCCTATTTTCACCACGGGATCATTATGCACCATCTGTGAGAATTTCAAGAAAATCGGTTCAGCCGTTTAAAAGTCTATAAGGAACACACAAACATACAAACAAACACAAATTGATTTTTATATATAAGATTTACTTATTTCAATCCGCCAACATTGTTTTTCAAATTAAAACTACGACGCTGTTCACCAATTAAAAAACTCTTTAAAAAAATCATAATATATATATTTCTGTGGTCACTAGCCTTTGAAGGATATTCCAACCGGTGAGACTCATTATCCATATTACATTCATCCTTTGAAGGCCTGCTGGGCATGGGCCACACAGAGAAAAGCGCCAAAAGGAATGCTTTACACAAATATGTCACAGCCACCGGTAAAGTGCTTGTGGCGATAACCGGTCATGATTTTTGGCGTGAATGTGTGTGTGTTCTTATGCCTGTGTAACATTGTTGCCTTTGGCGTGATAATGGAGATATTTGGCGTGAACTCAAATTGCGGCCATCACGGAATTGTTGTGTGGACTGCGGCATTAAAGACAACCACTGCAAACATGGATATTGAACTCGAGCTACTCATGGCTGGATGACCATAATGTTGTTTTGTTTTGTTTGGTCTGAGCTACAAATGTTACCGGGGATCCGTAACATGAGCGCCAACTTGTGAGCTCTGCTTCAAGTAAACGGAAGGAACACCAAAGGACAAACATCATCAATTACAGTAACGAACAAAGTAAACAAGGAGAAACAGAAGTACGGGTGGTGGTCAGGAACAAAGTAAGCATTGACTTAGAACGAGTTAATGACACTTTTATGCAATTTTACACTTCCGGCTTAGGTCAATGTTGGATCGCAGTAGCCACTTGAGATATTGTATGTGCATTTTAAAATCATTTTTATGATTCGGAAATAACTGCAACTTCATCTATCAAAAGCTTCTTCTTCTTCTTTGAACTTATTTTGATATTGTTTAGCCGGGCCGAACTTTGGGTACTGCTTAAAATTACACAAATTATCTCAGTTTATAAGTAAATTATTTTGGATCAAATTGCCGAATGGATAAGGTTTTTGGGAACTTAAGAAGCCAAATCGGGGGATTGGTTTAAATGTTGCTCATATCCATTTATGATTCTACCATTTATGATTCATTTATGATACTACCTTGGCGTTAGTATGTGATTCTTCATATAACGCTGAATGGCTGCGTTCGCACCACGGCGAAAAGAACAGAAAACATTTTTATACTCTCCACCATAGAATGGGGGTATACTAATTTCGTCATTCTGCTTATAACTCCATGAAATATTAGTCTCCGACGCCATAAAGTATATATATTCTCGACGTTTTATGTCGATCTAGCCATGTCCGTCCGTCTGTCTGTCGAAAGCTCGCTAACTTTCGAAGGAATAAAGCTGGCCGCTTGAAATTTTACACAAATACTTCTTATTAGTGTAGGTCGGTTGGGATTGTAAATGAGCCATGTCGGTCCATGTTTTGATCGGGTCTTGACTGCTTGAGCTTCTAGAGGGCGCAATCCTTATCCGATTTGGCATGAGGTGTTTTGTTATGATTTCCAACAACTGTGCCAAGTATGGTACAAATCGGTTCATAACCTGATATAGCTGTCATATAAACCGATCTGGGCTCTTGACTTCTTGAGCCACTAGAGGACGCAATTCTTATTCGATTTGGTTGAAATTTTGCATGACGTGTTTCGTTGTGACTTTCAACAACTGTGACAAATAAGAGTGAAATCGGCGCATAACCTGATATAGTTGCCATATAAACCGATCTGGGGCCTTGACTTCTTTAGCCTTTAGAAGGCGCAAATCATATCGGATTTCGATGAAATTTTGCATGAAGTGTTTCGTTATGACTTTCAACAACTGTTGCAAATATGGTTCAAATCGGTACATAACCTGATATAGCTGCCATATAAACCGATCTGGGATCTTGATTTGGCTGAAATTTTACACAATGACTTCTACAATGGTATCCAACATTCACTCCATTATGGTCCGAATCGGACCATAACTTGTAATAGCTCCAATAGCATAGCAATTCTTTTCTTTTATATTTCCTTTCCTTTGTTTGCCTAAAAAGAGACACCGGGAAAAGAACTCGACAAATGCGATCCATGGTGGAGGGTATATAAGATTCAGCCCGGCCGAACTTAGCACGCTTTTACTAGTTCTATATAGGTTATTCTCTCACTAATACTGACAATATTTGTAAGCCCTTCAGCCTTGTAAAACTTCTCTACAAAGATATGTAACTAAGCAGCACTCTGTTCGGACTCGGCTATTAAAATGAGGTCCCTTATCACTGAAATTAAACATGAATCGGACGATATTCCTTAACAGATTAGTAATTGAAAATTAATGGATTTCCAAACAACATACCCATCTCCAGATTTTGCCTCCTGAACCTAAAGAGGGTGTAATTCTTATTTTGATTACCTATATCATGAACAATATCTATACCAAATTTGGCTCATAAAAAACATTTCAAACACGGTGTTAATTGCTTTAATAATTCCTGACATAAATTCGATTTTCTTTTGTATCACGGAAAGTGATTGGTATGCAAGGCATAGGTTGAACATATTTTTAATTGTAGGAATTAAATTGTTATTTAATAGTAAAGGATGATTTTTTTGAGGTTAGGATTTTCATGCATTAGTATTTGACAGATCACGTGGGATTTCAGACATGGTGTCAAAGAGAAAGATGCTCAGTATGCTTTGACATTTCATCATGAATAGACTTACTAACGAGCAACGCTTGCAAATCATTGAATTTTATTACCAAAATCAGTGTTCGGTTCGAAATGTGTTCAAATTTTGACAAATTTTGTTCAGCGATGAGGCTCATTTCTGGTTGAATGGCTACGTAAATAAGCAAAATTGCCGCATTTGGAGTGAAGAGCAACCAGAAGCCGTTCAAGAACTGCCCATGCATCCCGAAAAATGCACTGTTTGGTGTGGTTTGTACGCTGGTGGAATCATTGGACCGTATTTTTTCAAAGATGCTGTTGGACGCAACGTTACGGTGAATGAGCACATTTCGAACCGAACACTGATTTTGGTAATAAAATTCAATGATTTGCAAGCGTTGCTCGTTAGTAAGTCTATTCATGATGAAATGTCAAAGCATACTGAGCATCTTTCTCTTTGACACCATGTCTGAAATCCCACGTGATCTGTCAAATACTAATGCATGAAAATCCTAACCTCAAAAAAATCACCCTTTAAAAACTGTGCATTGAGCAAGATTGTATTGTGTTCCCTTTCACATATATATATGCGAAAAGAATTGAAAGTGAGCCAAATATATGTCTCACTGCTATCGTATACAGCTGGACATCAGAGATCTGCAAACACCACAGATGGCAACGGCATACTCCCCTCGACTGACCCAACTGTTTTATGAAAGCACTCCTTGTCCCGATGATATAACGGCGCAGTGGCAATCCATTGAC
Organism: Stomoxys calcitrans; assembly: GCF_963082655.1. Lineage (NCBI taxonomy): Eukaryota > Metazoa > Arthropoda > Insecta > Diptera > Muscidae > Stomoxys > Stomoxys calcitrans. The sequence continues at coordinate 157,813,558 of NC_081552.1, read as the reverse complement.
CACTCCATGGAAAATGCCGCAAAATCCGGACTTAGGTTTCAGTAGCCTCCCACAAAAAAACTATGGTACCACAATGAGTGTCGAAATGACCCTACAATCAGCAGCAATGGATCAGATGAAGAAGAGGTATAGGGAGAAAAGGAGAGAGGAGAAACGGCTTTTCCGCATAAAGAAGAAGGAAATGAAAACATGTGAGTGTGAGCGAATTGAAATGTACATGAGTCAGAATGAAGTAGGCAAATTCTACCAAAGAATCACACATCAAATCGATGTCTTTGGTACAGGCATATCCTGCTGCAGAGACGAAGAAGAAAATCTGGAAGTTGTTGTTCTCACAGTGTGTTGTACACTGAGGCGGCAGACCTTGTCGATGAATTACTCCATCGGGTCAATCCAATACGTACAACCGGCTGCCATGGGATTACCTGAGATTGTACCTAGCTGCTAGTATCCGACGATGGCGGCGAAGAGGATACCGCTAAAGCAATTCCTGATGATGGTAAAGAATGTTTACCTCCTAGTCACAGTGAGGTCCAAGTAGCTGTGACCCGACTGATGAACAACAAGGCAGCAGGAGCCGACGGGTTATCCGCTGAACTATTTAGGACCGGAGGCGACACGTTAATAATGCGTATGCATCAGCTTGTCCGCGCAATTTGGCTAGCAGAACGCAAACCTGATGATTGGAACCTCAGCATACTATGTTTCGTACACAAGAAAGGAGTCAAGACGGAATGTGCCAACTACAGATACTCTTGAGCGTACTGTGTAAAAGATTAAAACCTTAAGTCAATGAAATAAATCCTGGAAAAAACGAGAAGGACAAATCAACACCTACCACACTTCCCCTATACGTTCATAGGTATTTCAAGCCATGTCTGAGTTTGGTATCCCTGGAAAATTAATAGGTTAGGTTAGGTTGAAAAGAGGGGGCTAATATTAATCCACCCCATGCTACTATGGACATACACCTAAGCCAGTAATCGGCTTATTGTGCGCTCTAAAAAATATAAAGTAACCTCTAAAAAGAAAATTTTAAGTTAGGAATTCCGTTCTACTTACAAAATCCTTAATTGTTCACAATGCCACACCCCTAAGATGGTTCATGTCTGATATTGTTTCTCCACCTAAGTACCGGTATCTGTTGGACGCGAAAGCCGGGCAATGACAAGGAAATGATCCAACGTCTCATCATCTTCCCCGCATGCCCTACACACGCTATCACTTGCCGCACCGATTTTACATGAGTGAGCTCGTAGTCCCATGTGTCCCGTTATGATACCAATAGCTATACTGACCTCCTTCATGCTTCCTTTCTGTAATAGCCTCGTCTTTTCACGATCTGGATCCCCCATAGGATTTTCGCCGTCCTACCGACTGTATCGCTGTTCCGCAATGTTGCATGCGTATTCGTCGCCCACTCCCTTAACTCGGACTCCAGTCCTCTGGCCTTCACCGCCAAATCGTCTGCCCTTTTATTTCCCCTTACTCCGTTATGGCCCGGCACCCAAACGATGCGGATTTTCCCGTTAAGGAAAAGGCGTTAATCTCCTTCATACACTTCAAGACTGTTCGTGACTTTACCGTAATGGTTGAAATTGCCCTTATGGCAATTTTACTGCGGTAAAGATGTTAGCGTTAGCACCACATCACTTCACGCATTCCGTGATCGCCCAGATCTCCGCCTGCAGGACCATATTATGATCAGGCAGTCTAAAACAGATGTCAGTCCCTGGGTTTTCAATGTAAACCCCAGGCTCACTCTGTCCTCTAGCTTTGATCCACCCGTGTAACATGATCTTCCAGCTGTGCCGATGGCAGCAGTGCCTCGCACTCGACTTCAAGGTTCATCTCAGGTATCCGATTGGAAACCTCTCCCCTTCCTTCAAGGTTTCCTTTCGTCGCCTCGATTATACCGCGATGGTATGAGCTGCTCCCATCCTCAATCCATTCTCCCATGGCCTTAAGTCTCATAGCCGTAGTGGCTGCCTCACACTTAATCTGTATGTCAATGGGTCGGATATCTAGAATAGTCTCCAGTGCCTAGTGGGCGTGGTCCTCATCGCTCCGCCTATGCCGAGACAACATGTTCTCTGAACCTATTGTATGGTCCTTATGTTGCACTTTTTCTCCTTAGCAGTCCACCCAACTACTGAGGCGTAAGTAAGTATTGGTCTAATCACGCTCCTGTAGAGCCAGTGGACTATCCTAGGATTCAGGCCCCATTTCGAGGCTACAGTCCGTCTACATAGTGCCCAACATCTGTGAGCCTTCTCAGTGCGCTCCTGAATGTGACACTTCCAATTCAGTTTCCTGTCCAAGATCACACCTAGGTATTTGATTTTGTAAGATATCGTAATCGTCTTATTGAGGAAACGTAGTGCGTAAAATTCGCCCTCCTTCGTCTTCCTCGTGAACAGGCATATTTCAGTCTTCCCTGGGTTAACATTAAGACCTCTGGGTCTAGCCCAGTCATATGACATATGCAAGACCCTTTCGGGCCTTCTGCATAGCTCGTTCGGATGCTTACCTCCTAGAAGTATTATAACATCGTCTGCGTAGCAGACGGGTTCAAATCCCTCCTCAGTCAGCATCCGTTATAGGTAATTTATGGTGGTAACCCATAAGAGTGCCGATAAATGCCCCCATGGGACGTTCACTGTGCTATTTTCTCCCTTATATTTATGCCATGGGACACACAATTTATCCACCTGTTCATTACCATATGGTTTATCCTGACTCTAAGGACCAGGACCACCCGGTACTGGTCTAATGATTGGATCAGTGTGTCGCTCCGCACATTGTTAAAAGCCTCCTCGATGTCAATCATACCGCCAGTGTGTACGTTTTGGCATCGAACGATTCTTCTATTTTATGCACAACCTCTTGCGGGGCAGTCTCCACCGACCTTCCCTTGGCATAGGAATGCTGTTTGTATTTGAGCAGTTCGCTGGATGTCATACTCTTAATCATGGTGTCCACAATACGTTCCATGGATTTGAGTAGCAAGGACGTAAGACTTATGGGTCTGTAGGCCTTTGATGTCGCATAACTTGCCTTGCCGGGCTTAGGTATAAACACCACCCTTGCCTCTTGCCAGGCTTTCGGAGTATATGAAAGTCCTAGGCACGCTGTGAAAATTTTGGCCAGACGAGGCGCCAGATAGTCGGCCTCTTTCTGTAGTAACGCCGGAAATATCCCATCAGGTCCGGGTGACTTAAATGGTTTGAAGCTCCTCAAGGATTCGTTCATCATAAATTCCGTTATTATAAACCTTCGATCAACGTCATTATTCCAAGATTCCGGTGTCTCCGTGAGCCCCAGAGTCGCAGAAAAGCTTCCAGGAGGCATGTTTTGCCGCTCTGGTAATCTTATTGTATTCCTTGAGCCCTGTGTAATACACATCTCAATAAACTTCCGCTTTTCTACGACGTGCTTTGTTTAAAAGTCTGCGAACCTCTTTCCCAATATTGCGAATCTCCCCGGTCATCCAGAGTTTTTCTTGGGCTGATTTCCTTTCCTGAAGAGGACAACTATCTTCGAAGGATCCCACCAGTGCAGTCGTAATCCTGTTGACATTTTCGTCAATCTCTTCTATGCTTGGACAATCTAAATTATCTTGCCCAAGTCTTCTTCTGAGTAGCCTTCCGAATTTTGTCCAGTTGGTTTTCAACTTATTCCGGAAGCTTATCGGATTCGGCGCTGGCCGTGCTATTCTAAACCTAATGTAGCGATGGTCAGAGAAAGAGTGTTCCATGGAGACCCTCCAATCATGAACCTCATCGATCAGATTTTCGAAACATATCGTCACATCTAATACCTCCTCCCAAATCCTATTAACATAGGTAGCAGTGTTACCAACATTAATTAATATTAGGTCTTTAGTATTCAAAAACTCTGCCAGGGCTTGGCCCCGCTTATTAGTGTTGGTGCTACTCCACGAAATGTGGTGAGAGTTCGCATCGCACCCTATTAGTACCTCGTTTCCTGTCTGTTTTGCTTTCCTCACCAGCCGTTACAGCTCCGACATGGGTGACGGTGTCGGAGAGTCGAAAGGCAGATAAAGTGATGCCAGGTATGCTCCACCGTCTCCCTGTCTCACCACTGTTGCATCCGAAAATATATAATTCAAATTTCTATGACAAATCATGCAGGTCCTCGACCGAGTACCAGTGATAGCATAGAATAATTGGTAGTTGATATGGTTTAGTCCAGAGACTTTGTTCCGGGTCGTCCATGGCTCCTGAATTATGGCAATATGAATCTTGCTGATTTTCTCCATCAGAGCGTGTGTAGCAGTCTCGCTCCGGTGGAGATTTATCTGGATTACCTCAATCATTGGTCCTCCAGTAAATGGGCATCTTGGGAGTAGGCGACGATCTCATCGTCTGCTACCTGTTCTTTAGACTGCATTGACCTGTCACTACACTGCCTGATGTCATCGTTTTAGGTTCATTGCCTAGTCTAGTCTTCCGACTTTTTATAAAGTCGGTAATGGTTCCATCGTCGGCTCCCTGTTATTTAAGCTTTACTGGGTTTCCATTCCCTGTCCTGCCTGTTGTTTCAATACTAGGATTTTTGCCTATCTTAGCCTTCCAAATCTTAATTAAATGGGCTTCTTGGGAGTAGGTGATGGTACCATCATCGGCTCCCAGTTCGTTGGGTTGCATTGAGTCTCCTGTTGCTGCGCTGCCTAATGTTTCAATATTAGGATCTTTACCTATTCCAGTATTCCGAATCTTTAAGTCGGTGATGGGTCCATCGTCGGGTTCCTGGTTGTTAGGCTATGTTGTTTCTCTCGCCACTGCACTGCCTGATATTTTAGTATTAGAATCATGGCTTCTCCTAGTCTTTCCAATATTGAGAGATGCCGTGATTGTCTCGTTGTCAGCCCCATGTTTGTTGGACGGTGTTGAGTCTCCTCCCACTGCACGGCCTGATGTCACAGAATGAAAATTTTTGCCTATCCTAGTCTTTCCAATCTTGAAAAAGTCAGCTTTGCCTTTAGTCTAGCCAAACTCGTCACGGAGACATGATCGATGCCAATCACAAAGAGAGTTCCTTCCCCCTTCTCCTCTTGTGGAAGACCTCCCACTTCTCTGCGACCAAACCTTGGTTTTGCTTGCCCAAGAATCCCAACATGCGTTCCGTTGGGAGATCCCAAATTTATTGCCCGGGAGATCTGATTCTTTTTCCAGCTTCCGTAGAAGTGTTTGGAATGTCAGTTCTATCCCTTTCAGCATCCTGCAATTTTGCCCGATTACGCTGCCGGTGCATACTCCTCTGTCTCCTTCGTCTTACACCGGATCGCTTTCTCGGTCTGCTTGTGAGCTTAGCAAAGCCATCGCTCACTTCTGCTGTCATCCCGATGCCCTCATCTCTCGATTCGGCTGCGATGACTGTTTCATTGACACAGTCGCTGTCTGAATCCGAGTAAGAAACTCCACCTTTACTTAAAGGCTTGGGACGAACTGTGCATCCCTCTGGTTTATCCGTCTCTTCCTCATTTATTAGTCTGACGACTAGTTGTGCGCTTGAAGCATTACTCTCAACTACAGGTGCCAAGGCACCCACACATATAAGAGTTGAAATTTAAGATAGTGAGTTGTGTTAGGCCCTTCGACATCCTTTGTCAATTTGGCCAAGATCGGATCAGATTTGGATATAGCTGCCATATAGACCGATCCCTCGATTTAATGTTTTGGGCCCATAAATGCGTATGTATTGGCCGATGTCGCCTTAATTTGGGACGGTGAGTTTTGTTAGGCCCTTCGACATCCTTCTTCAATTTGACTCAGATCGGTCCAGATTTGGATATAGCTACCATATAGACCGATCTGTCGATTTAATGTTTTGGGCCCATAAATGCGCATTTATTGTCCGATGTCGCCTTAATTTGGGACGGTGAGTTTTGTTAAGCCCTTCGACATCCTTCTTCAATTTGCTTCAGATCGGTCCAGATTTGGATATAGCTACCATATAGACCGATCTCTCGATTTAATGTTTGGGCCCATAAATGCGCATTTATTGTCCGATGTGCCGAAATTTGGGACAGAGAGTTAAGTTAAGTCCCTCCACATATTTCTGCAATTTGTTCTAGATCGATCAAGATTTGCATATAGCTGCCATGTAGACCGATCTCTCGATTTAAAGTCTTGGCCCCATAAAAGGCGCATTTATAATCCGATTTCACGAAAAATTTGACACAGTGATTTATGTTAGGCTTTTGAACATCTGTGTCGTATATGGTTCAGATCGGGTTATTTTTAGATATGTTATATATAAAAATCAATTTGTGTTTGTTTGTTTGTTTGTTTGTTTGTTTGTTTGTTTGTTTGTTTGTTTGTTTGTTTGTTTGTTTGTTTGTTTGTTTGTTTGTTTGTTTGTTTGTTTGTTTGTTTGTTTGTTTGTTTGTTTGTTTGTTTGTTTGTTTGTTTGTTTGTTTGTTTGTTTGTTTGTTTGTTTGTTTGTTTGTTTGTTTGTTTGTTTGTTTGTTTGTTTGTTTGTTTGTTTGTTTGTTTGTTTGTTTGTTTGTTTGTTTGTTTGTTTGTTTGTTTGTTTGTTTGTTTGTTTGTTTGTTTGTTTGTTTGTATGTTTGTTTGTTTGTTTGTACTAGGGTACTACATTTTTTAAAATCTTTTTTAAAATCCTCCTTACCATAATTTTCAGAAACGCCAGATCTCTGAGATGGGTGGTGAGATTTAAGCGAAATTTTGTGTGCTCTCATATAGTACCCTAAAAAAAAATTTGGTATCCAAATTTCGGGTGGGGTACCTATGGTGGCCGCCCCACCCTAAAACCAACCAAACATATATTTAGACCAATCACGGCAATATGGGACTCAAATGAAAGGTATTTAGGATAAGAAAACGTATCTGATATCCAATTGTCGAACCAAGAGCTAGGGGTACCACCCCAATCCCCAAAACACCCCTAAATCGGACATATTTACCGACCATGTCAATGTGAGGCTTAAATGAAAGAAATTGGGGGTAGAGCAAGAATTGATACCCACTTTCGGAACAAATTTTCTGGGGTTCTACCCCTTCCCCGAAATTCCCCACAAACAGCTATTTTTTAGTGACCATCGCAATATGGGGCTCAAATAATGGTATGTGGGAGTAGAATATGAATTTAATATCCAAATGTAGGACCATTTATTTAGCGCATCACCCCTCTCCCAAAACACCCCCCAAAGGGTAACAATTTTTCGCCCATGGGAAAATGTGGCTCAAATGAAAGGTGTTTGAGATTAGAAAACGAATTTAATAACCTATTTTGGGGCCATGTGTTTGGGGGACGCCTCATCGTGTAAACTCCCCTAAGCCAATGGCAATATGGGGTTTAAATAAACGATATTTGAAAGAAGAGCACGATGCTGATATTTTTTCAGGGCCAAGTGTCTGGGGGATCACCTCACCCCCGAAAACACCCCTAAATCAGATATCATGAGAATATCGGGCTGGAATGAAGTATTTTAGGAATGGAGTACACCTTACATCTAAAATTAAATTCGTAGACCAATAAAGATCATATGGGATTCAGATAAAGGCACTTATATTGTTAAACTGTTAGTCAAGCGATATACAATTTGAATAGCATGGTATTTCACTAAAAGTTTTTTGTCGAAATTAAATATTCCAAGGAAAATTTTGAACCATATAAAGTAAATAAAGGCGCAGCGGAACGGGCCCGGATCAGCTAGTAGCTACTAAAAAGACCAATATTTTGTTATACACAATTGAACAATGACTTGTACTTATTAGTATTTGGTCCAGATCGGAACATATTTCGATATAACTGCTATGGAACAAAAGGTATGCAACTTTCACCGGATTTTGATGGAAGGTGGTTGACATATTTTCCCAAGATGGTGGGTATCCAAAGTTCGGCCCGGCCGAACTTATCGCCTTTTTACTTGTTTTCTTTGAGGAGCGAAATAAAAACACGTCCGCTTCACTCAACGCCTAACTAGTTAGCAAAATAAATAAGACTCTGCAGGATGACACTTGCTGATACACGTTCCTCGGTAAGAATAGGAATGAATCTCTCCGAATCATTCAATACCAAACGACAACACATGCTATTCGCCTATGCCGACGACATCGATATCATGGGTCGGTCACCGGAAGTAGTAAGTGCAGCCTTTGAGAGATTTGAAAGGGAATCAGTGAAAATGGGTCTGGCAGTGAATGGAGATAAGACGAAATAGATGGGTTCAACTCCCAAAACAACTTGTACAACCGAGCAGATAAGAAAATGGAGAAGGTTGGGAATTAAAACTTTGAGATAGTCAGCAACTTTATCTACCCCGGCTCCGCCGTAACCGAAACAAATGGCACCAGTTTTGAGTTAAAGCGATGAATAATACTGGCAAACAGATGCTACTTTGGACTAAGTAACTGCTTACAAGATCAACTCTCGATAGACGAAGTTAACACTATACAAGACGTTGATACTACCCGTGCTGTTATGTGGTTCTAAGGCATGGGTACTTGGGAAAGCAGACAAGACAGTGCTTGGAGTGTTTGAGAGAAAGATAATTCGTAAATTATATGGGCCAGTTTGCGTAAATGGAGAATAAAGGCGTCGTATGAATCATGAGTTATATTAGCTGTATGACGACGATAGCATAGTTACGAAATACAACGGCTGCGTTGGTTAGGCTATGTTGTCAGAATGGATGAAGAAGCTCCAGTAAAGAAGTCTTTTGAAGGCAATCACAGTGGTACCCGCAAACCGAGACGACTAAAAGCCCGATGGAAAGATCAAGTGATAGGAGAAACCTCGAAACATGATGTCAGAGATTTTAGAATGGGCGCAGAAGATCGAGGCGCTTGGAATGCTATTCTTCGTCCGGCTAATGGAACAAATGTTCCGTCATAGCAAATTAAAGTAAAGCTATCATATCCAGGCACAAAATGGAGTGTGATCTTGGACAGAAAACTTAATTGGAAGTGTCACATTCAGAAGTGTACTGAGAAGGTTTACAGATGTTGGACACTATGTAGACGGGCTGTGGGCTCGAAATGGGGCTTGAATCCGAGGATAGTCCACAGGAGCGAGTTTAGACCAATACTTACTTACGCCTCAGTAGTTTGGTGGACTGCGATAGGGAGAAAAAGAGCAACGTTAGGATAATACAACATGTTCAGAGAACATGTTGTCTTGGTATAGGTGGTGCGATGAGGACCACGCCCACTGGAACACTGAAGGCCAATCTAGATATCCGACCCATTGACATACAGATTAAGTTTGAGACAACTATTGCGGCTTTGAGACTTAAGGCGATGGGAGAATGGATTGAGGACGGGAGCAGCTCATACCATCGAGGTATAATCGAGGCGACGATAGGAAACCTGGAAGGAAGGGAAGAGGTTTCCGATCGGGTACCTGAGATGAACCTTGAAGTTGAGTGTGAGGCACTGCTGCCATCGGCACAGCCTTGGGTTGACGGATCCCTAGTATTGCCATCTGGTAGATCATGTTACATGAATGGATCAACGCTAGAGGACAGAGTGCGCCTGGGAGTCTATATTGAGAACACAGGGATTGATATCTGTTTTAGACTGTCTGACCATAATATGGTCCTGCAGGCAGAGGTCCGGGTGATCACGGAATGCATTAGGTGCTGTGGTGTTAACGGGAGCAGGTCGAATGTGAACATCTTTATGGACAGTAAACTAGCCATCAGGGCAATAACATCCAAGGCGGTAAGATCACGAACAGTCTTGGAGTGTAAGAAAGAGATCAATGCCTTCTGAGGATGGCACGATCTGCATTGTTTGGGTGCTGGACCATAACGGAGTGATGGGGAATGACCAGATGATTAGGTAGTGAAGGCCAGAAGACTGCCGTCGTCTTTCGGATCGATGTAGTCCGAGTTAAGGGCGTGGGCTACGAACGCACATGTAACACTGTGGAACAGTGAAACGGTCGGTAGGACAGCAAAAATCCTAGGGGGAAATCCGGGTCGTAAGAAGACGTCGCTATTACTGAAAGGAAGTAAGAAGGTGGTCCGAATATCTTTCGGGATCATAACAGGACAATCGGACTGCGAGCTCACTTATGTAAAATCGGTACGGCAAGTGATAGCATATGTAGGGCATGCGGGAAAGATGATGAGATTTCCTTTGTCATTGTTCGCCTTTCGCGGCTATCAGATACCGGCACTTATGTGGGCACACAATACTAGACATGAACCAACATAGGGGCGTGGTATAGAAAACAATTAAGTATTTTGTAAGCAGCTCGGAATTCATTACTTATTGTAGATTTTCTTCTTCGTGGTTACTTTTTAGTATTTAGAGCGCACAACAAGTCGATTAGTGACATGGGACCGATTAATATCAGCACCTTATAATTTTAAGTAAACAAGTAAAAAGGTGTTAAGTTCGGCCGGGCGGTACTTTGGATACCCACCACCTCGGGTATATATGTAAACCACCTTTCGTCAAAATCCGGTGAAAATGTATGCCTTATATCGAAATAGGTTCCGATTTGGACCAAATACTAATAAGTACAAGTCATTGTTCAATTGTGTACAACAAAATATTGGTCTTTTTAGTATCCGTATCTAAAAATAAACCGATCTGAACCACATACGACACGGATGTCGAAAAGCCTAACATAAGTCACTGTGTTAAATTTCAATGAAATCAGACAATAAATGCGCTATATGGGCTATATCAAGATAAAGTCCAATATAGCCCAGTTATATCCATATCTGTATTTTTAAAGACTGTAGCGTGATTTCAACAGACAGACGGACGCACATGGCTAGATCGTCTTAGATTTTTACGCTGATCAAGAATATATATACTTCATAGGGTCGGAAATGGATATTTCGATGTGTTGCAAACGGAATGACAAAATGAATATACCCCCATCCTTCGGTGGTGAGTAAAAAAAATTTACTATGAAAAAGTTTACGCTTGAATAGTGAAAAGCGGAAAAAATTAAGATGTAAACAAATAGAATGGATATATTCCAAATGGGCCATATCGGTCCACATTTAGATAAAGCCCCCATATAAACCGACCTCGGATCTTGAATTCTTGAGCCTCTAGAGGTGTAATTATTTTTCGATTTGGCCGACATTTTTCACAACCACTTCTCATATGACATTCAACATACGTACCAAATATAGCCTAAATGGTGTATAACATGATATAGAACTAACATCAACCGATCTTCCGATTATACTTCTTAAGCCTCTGTAGGGCGTAATTCTTATCCGATTTGGCTAAAATTTTGGACAGTGACTGTTTCTATGGCGTCTAACATACGTGCCTAGTATGGTCCGAATCGGTTCAAAACCTGATATATGACTCATATTAACCAATCTCCCGATTCTTCTTGACTCTCTAGAGGGCGTAATTCTTATCCGATTAGGTTGAAATTTTGCGCTGTCACTTTTTCTATGACCGCTAAGTACGGTCCGAATCGATTTTAAACCTGATATAGCTCCCAAACAAACCAATGTCGCCTATAGGCTGCAACTCTAATCCGATTTGGTTGAAATTTTGCGTAATGGCATCTACTGTGGTCACCAACATCCAAGTCAGATAACGAGCGAATCGGTTTATAAACTGATATATTTGAAATAGCATAGCAATTCTTATCCATTATCCTTTATATGACTATAAAGAGATACCGGGCACCATAAGATGGGGGGTATACTTATTTCGTCATTCTGTTTGTAACTACTCGAAATATTCGTATAAGACCCCATAAAATATATATATTCTTGATCGTCGCGACATTTTATGTCGATCTAGCCATGTCCGTCCGTCTGTCCGTCCGTCCGTCTGTCTGTCGAAAGCACGCTAACTTCCGAAGGAGTAAAGCTAACCGCTTGAAATTTTGCACAAATACTTCTAATTAGTGTAGGTCGGTTGGTATTGTAAATGGGCCATATCGGTCCATGTTTTGATATAGCTGCCATATGAACCGATCTTGGATCTTGACTTCTTGAGAATCTAGAGTGCGCAATTCTTATCCGATTGGAATGAAATTTTGCACGACGTGTTTTGTTATGATATCCAACAACTGTGCCAAGTATGGTTGAAATCGGTCCATAACCTGATATAGCTGTCATATAAACAGATCTAGGGACTTGACTTTTTGAGCTTCCAGAGGACGCAATTCCTATCCGATTTGACAGAAATTTAGCATGACGTATTTTATTCTTACTTTCAACAACTGTGTCAAATAGGGTTCAAATCGGTTCATAACCCGATATAGCTGCCATATAAACCGATCTGGGATCTTGACTTCTTGAGCCTCTAGAGGTCGCAATTATTATCCGATTTGCCCGAAATTTTGTACGACGGATCCTCTCATGACCGTCAACAGACGTGTTTATTATGGTCTGAATCGGTCTATAGCCCGATACAGCTCCCATATAAATCGATCTCTCTATTTTACTTCTTGAGCCCCCAAAGGGTGCAATTCTTATTCGAATTGGCTGACATTTTGCACAGGTCTCCAACATATAATTTAATTGTGGTCCAAACTGGACCATTTCTTGATATCTCTCTAATAGCAGAGTAAATCTTTTCTTATATCTTTTTTTGCCTAAGAAGAGATGCCGGGAAAAGAACTCGACAAATGCGATCCATTGTGGAGGGTATATAATATTCGGCCCGGCCGAACTTAGCACGCTTTTACTTGTTTAAATTGATAATACCCCTCGAGTTCTCATAATGAAAAGCCCATGACCCCCATTAGGGCCTATGTTTTTATACCCACCACCAAAGGTGAAGGAAGGTGAGTATAACGCATTACAACGCATCGAAATATTCATTTTCGACTCTGTTAAGTGTATATATTCTGGATCATCGTAAAAATCTAAGACGATCTAGCCATCTCCGTCCGTCTGTCTGTTGAAATCACGCAACAAATGCAAATTTGCCCATGAACATTCCATTAAGGAATAGGGGGAAACTTCTCACATATCAACGAGTACTATCCGATTGAAATTTAAGCTCAATGATAAGGGACCTCCTTTTTATAGTCGAGTCCGAACGGCGTGCCTCATTGCGACACCTCTTTGGGGAGAAGTTTTTACATGGCATAGCACCTCGCAAATGTCGCCAGTATTTGGAGGGGATAGCCAACCAGGATTCGAGCCCAGGCGTTTAGCGTCTAGACGGACATGCAATCCTCTTTATTTTTATAGACTGAAACGTGATTTCATGCTACAGTCTATAGATATATTGATCTGGAACTTTGGACCGATTCCTTTTTTGTTCATAGGCAGGTTAAATTCGAAGATGGGCTATATCGGACTATGTCCTGATATAGCCCCCATATAGACCGATCTGTCGATTCAATGATTTAGGTCCATTAAAGCCACATTTATTGTACGATTTCGCTGAAATTTGGGACAAAGAGTTGTGTTAGGTCTCTCGACATCCTTATTCAATACGGCCCAGATCGGTCGATCTTTTGATTAAATGAGTTCTGTTAGGCCCTTCGGCATTCGCACCACGTATGGTTAAGATCGGGCTATTGTTGGATACAACTGCTATATACACTTTTATTCCGATATAAGTTGTTGGGACAATAAAAACACGTTTATTACTCGATTTCGCTGAAAGTTGACACAGTAGGCTGTCTTAGGTTCTTCGACTTTCGTGGTCAATTTGTTTCAGATCGGTTTGGATATAGCTGTCATAAACATATACCGATCTCCCTAGTTAAGTTCTTAGGCCCATATTAAGTTCTTAGGTACATTTTTTAACCGATAAATTTGATACAATGAGTTGTGCTTGTCCCTAACATAGCCTTTCTAAATATGGTGGAGATGGGACTATATATAGATATATCTGCTAAGGATTCATAAATAATCCATTTTTTCCGAATTATAACGAAAGGTGGTTAATATTGGGTTGCCCAAAAAGTAATTGCGGAGTTTTTAAAAGAAAGTAAATGCATTTTTAATAAAACTTAGAATGAACTTTAATCAAATATACTTTTTTTACACTTTTTTCCTAAAGCAAGCTAAAAGTAACAGCTGATAACTGACAGAAGAAAGAATGCAATTACAGAGTCACAAGCTGTGAAAAAATTTGTCAACGCCGACTATATGAAAAGAAACTAAAGATATTGCATACTTCAAGCGGACCTTTTTTGTAGGAATTCTTCAACACTATCCAGCTAAATCGGAAATCGGACTAGAAATGATAATTTGGAAACCTTGAAATTTTGCACATGATCTTGATAACACCTCACCTCAAACCATTTTAGATTTCAAAGTATTATCCCTATCCGTTCTCAAATGACATTTTTTACTAGTTTTTTTCGTGTGCATTCCACCGTGGGTTCATATCTCTCCTCACCCGTTATATTTTATTTATAGTGGTAATATGCCCCCTGTGAGTTGCCCTGTGCCACTTTCTCCCTTATAGTTATGTCATGGGATCCACAGTTTATCCGTCTGTTCCCTAGTATATGGTTCATCCAGTCTCTGGATCAATGTATCGATCCGTACATTCTTCAAAGCCCCCTCGATATCAATGCCTACCGCCAATGTGTACGACTTGGCATTGAAAATTCTTCTATTTAATGCACATCCGTGTGCAGAGTAGTCTCCACCGACCTTTCCTTGACATAGACATGCTGTTAGTATAGGAGCAGTTTACTCGATGTCCTAATATTTGTTATGGTATTCACAATACTTTCCATAGCTTTGAGTGGAAAGGATTTAAGGTTTATAGGTCTCTAAGCCTTTGATGTAGCATAACTTGCCCTGTCGGGTTTTGGTATAAATACAACCCTTGCCTCCTGCCAGGCTTTCGGAGTATATGCAAGTCCTAGGCACGCTGTGAAAATAGCGGCCTGATGGCGTCTTTCAGTAGTAACGCCGAAAACATTCCATCAGATCCGGCTGAGTTAAATGGTTGGAAGCTTCTCAAGGCTTCCTTTACCACAAATTCAGGAATGATAAGCCTCCGATCAACCTCATTTTTCCAAGTTTCCGGAGTGTCCGTGAGCCCCGTCCTAACGTGTGGAAAATGCGTTTTCATCGAAAGCCTCAACATGTCTTCCGTTGACTCTATTGCCACTCCCATGTCGTCTTTTAACGTTTCAGTTTAGACATGGTGTTTATGCCACATGAATTTTGTTCATCCTGCATAAAAGATGTAATTTTAATATTTTGAATTTTAACGACTCATTTATGGGCACTGCTAAGTTGGATTTGAAAATGCAAAAAAAAACTTAACGATACATTTTGACAGACGTTTGTTCTATAAGATATACATACTCACCTCAAACCAAAACCAAGTGGAAAGAGCTATTTCCGTATATAAATTAAATACCTCCTTCTTGTTTGGTTATCATCGTTCTACTGGTATGATCGCTATCCAGTAACAAGTAAAATATTTCCTATCCATCCCTGAACAAACCTTGTGCTTTGTTTTTATTTCTATTTCTTTTGGCTTTGTTTGGGATCTATTTGTTCACTATGCTCTTGTGGAGTGCGAAGTCATCGATTCTTTTGAGCATCTTTGACTTATGATACGAGTTCCATTTCCAACAGGAGGATTTCACTCCCGCACAGGAACATTTTGGTTCAGTACGAGCCGGATTATATCTATGGATTCCATTGCTACATAGGGGAACTTCTTCTTATATATAACAAGTAAAAAGGCATTAAGTTCGGCCGGGCCGAACTTTGGATACCCACCACCTCGGATATATATTTAAACCATCTTTCATCAAAATTCGGTGAAAATTTCATACCTTATGTCCCATAGTAGTTGTATCGAAATATGTTCCGACTAATAAGTCAGTAGCTATATCAAAATAAACCGATCTGAACCATATACGACATGGATGTCGAAAAGCCTAACATAAGTCACTGTGTCAAATTTCAGTGAAATCGGATTACAAATGCGCCTTTTATGGGGCCAAGACTTTAAGTCGAGATATCAGTCTACATGGCAGCTATATCTGAACCGATTTAGGCCAAGTTGCAGAGAAACGTCGAATAGCCTAACACAAAGCACTGTCTCAAATTTCAGCGACATTGGACATTAAATGCGCCTTTTATGGGCCCAAAACCTTAAATCGAGAAATCGGTCTATATGGCAGCTATATCCAAATCTGAACCTATTAGGGCCAAATTGAAGAAGGATGTCGAAGGCCCGAACACAACTCACTGTCCCAAATTTCAGCAAAATTGGATAATAAATGTGGTTTTTATGGTCCTAAGACCCTGAATCGGCGGATCGGTCTATATGGCAGCTATATCCAAATCTGAACCGATCCACGCCAAATTAACGAAGGAAGTCGAAGGGCCTAACGAAACTCACTGTCCCAAATTTCAGCAAAATCGGAAAATAAATGTGGCTTTTATGGACCTAAGACCCTAAATCGGAGGATCGGTCTATATGGCAGCTATATCCAAATCTGGACCGATCTGAGCCAAATTGACGAAGAATGTTGAAGGGCCTAACTCAACTCACTGTCTCAAATTTCAGCAAAATCGGATAATAAATGTGGCCTTTATGCACCTAAGACCCTAAATTGGAGGATCGGTCTATATGGCAGCTATATCCAAATCTGGACCGATCCACGCCAAATTAACGAAGGAAGTCGAAGGGCCTAACGAAACTCACTGTCCCAAATTTCAGCAAAATCGGATAATAAATGTGGCTTTTATGGGCTGAAGACCCTAAATCGGAGGATCGGTCTATATGACAGCTATATCCAAATCTGGACCGTTCTGAGCCAAATTAACGAAGGTTGTCCAAGGGCCTAACACAACTCACTATCCCAAATTTCAGCATCTTCGAACTTAACCTGCTTATGGACAAAAAAAGAATCTATGCAAAGTTTCAGCTCAATATCTCTATTTTTAAAGACTGTAGCGTGATTTCAACAGACAGACGTCTTAGATTTTTATGCTAATCAAGAATATATACTTTATAGGGTCGGAAATGGATATTTCGATGTGTTGCAAACGGAATGACAAAATAAATATACCCCTATCCTTCGGTGGTGGGTATAAAAATCAATTTGTGTATGTTTGTGTGTTCCTTATAGACTCAGAAACGGCTGAACCGATTTTCTTGAAATTTTCACAGATGGTGCATAAGACCGCGTGGTGAAAATAGGATACTACATTTTTTGATATTTGAAGGGGGGCGGACCCTCCGGAGATGGGTGGTGCGATTTAAGCGAAATTTTGTGTGCTCTCATATAGTACCCTAAAAATAAAAATTTTAAACCAACTTTCGGATGGGGTGCCTAGGAGGCCGCCCCACCCTAAAACCTATCAAACATATATTTAGACCAATCACGACAATATGGGACTTAAATGAAAGGTATTTAGGATAAGAAAACGTATCTGATATCCAATAGTCGGACCAAGTGCTAGGGGGACCACCCCAAGCCCCAAACACCCCTAAATCGGACATATTTACCGACCATGGCAATATGGGACTCAAATGAAAGGTATTTGCGAGTAAAATACGAATCTGATATCCAAATGTGGAACCACGTTTCTGGTGGTCCACCCCTTTCCCAAAACACCCCCCAAACAGGACTTTTTTACTGACCATGGGAATATATGATATCCAAATATGGGACCAAGTGTTTGGGTGGCCGCCTCTCACCAAAAACATCCCCCAAAGAAGACAAATTTACGACCATAGGAAAAAGGGGGTCAAATGAAAGGTTTGGGAGTAAAGCACGAATTTGATATCAATAATCGGAAAAAGTGTCTATGTGGCCACCCCACCCCCACAACACCACCCAAATAGGAAGTATTTTGTGACTATTGCAATATGAGGCTCCAATAAGAGGGTTTTTAGAGTAGAACACGAATCCGATATATATTTTCAAGGCCAACTCACTGAGTGGTCGCCCATCACCCAAAACACGCCCCAAGCCGGTCATGTTTGCCGACTATGGAAATATGGAGCTCAAATTAAAGGTATGTGGGAATAGACCACGTATCTGGTATCAACATTAGGAGCCAACTGTCTAGCGGACGTCCCACCACCATAACAACCCCCAAATAGGACGTATTTGCTCACCAAGACAATTTGGGTCTTAAAGAGAGTGGAACTAAATATTCATAGTTTTTAGGGCCAATACCCCAAACCAGACATATTTGCTGACTTTTGCAATAAGGAGTTTAAATGAGATTAGAAAACAAATTTAATATCCAATTTTGAGGGCAATGGCAATATGGGGTTCAAATAAATGATATATACAATAGATATATGAGAATAGAGCACGTTGCTGATATATTTTCAGGACTTAGAATTGGGGGACCACCCCACTCCCCAAAACACCCCTTAATCGGGCATGACAATGTAGGGCTTAAATGAAAGGTATTGGGGGGTAGAGCAAGAATTGATACCCATTTTCGGGAATTATTTTCTGGGTGACCATCGCAATTTTTTTAGTGACTATCGCAATATGGGGCTCAAATAAAGGTATTTTGGAGTAAAATACGAATTTGATATCCAAATGTAGGGCCATGTATTTGGGGCATCACCCCTTTCCCAAAACACCCCCAAAGGGAAAAATTTTTTCGATAATGCCAATATGTGGCTTAAATGAAAGGTATTTGAGATTAGAAAACGAATTTGATAACCTATTTTGGGGCCATGTGTTTGGGGGACGCCTCATCCTGTAAAATCCTCTTAAGCTAATGACAATATGGGATTTAAATAAATGGTATTTGAGTGAAGAGCACGATGTTGATATTTTTTCAGGGCCAAGTATCTGGGGGACCACCTCTCCCCCGAAAACACCACTAAATCAGACATCATGATAATATCAGGCTGAAATGAAGTATTTTAAGAATGGAGTACCCCTTACATCCAAACTTAAATTCGTTGACCAATAAAGATCATATGGGATTCAGATAAAGGCACTTATATTGTTTAACTGTTATTCAAGCGATATACTATTTTCGTAGCATGGTATTTCACTAAAAGATCTTTAATTGTCGAAAATAAATATTCCAAGGAAACTTTTGTTCCATATAAAGTAAAAGAAGGCGCAGCGGAGCGGGCCCGGGTTAGCTAGTCATATATACAAAACAGTTTTCTTTTCCACCTTTGTGTATTCTCGATTTCCTTTTGGCCGTTTGTGATACGGCTAGTTGCCCGTACGCTAGAGAATATGTCCTTGAATAGGTTTATACGGTTGTCCGACAGGCTTGTGGAGTTTGAGGTGAAGCTCAACGACAAGCAGACGCCTCTATCATCCCTTTTCCTGATAGAGACTCGCCAGGACGAATAACGCTCTATTTGACGTGACACTAAGCTTGCCTATGAGCAATGCCTTCTTGATCTTGAAGAAGAAGCCGAGCAGAATGACGGTAGGCAGGAGGATGTGGCCTCTGATAGGGCAACAGTGAAGGAAAAGTTCAATAGCGCGTACTCTTCCTTTTGTCGATGTAGTGCCAGACTACGCGAGCTGATTCAGGAATTATCCCCTCCTGTAGTCAACCACAACCTTGTTCCGGTGGATAGACATGTCCAGGTTTCGAACACAGACCTTCCGAATGGAATTCGACTTCCACCTTGCGACATTCCTCTTTACTATCCCTGTTTTTTCATCCGAGACTGGACCGGCTTTGAAAAAGCTCCAAAAGGATATTAATTCTTTTATCTCGCTTCTTCGTTTGTACGACATAAAGATCGAGACTTGGGACGCGATCTTTATATTCCTTTGTTCGAATTGTCTTCCCGATTCTACCCTAACTCTGTGGGATCAGGCTCTTTCTGACAAAACGGCAGTACCTAAGTGGTCGGAGTTCGATTTCTTTTTGACAAATCGGCGCAGGACCTTGAATCCGTTTCCGAGCTCAAGAGGCGTGAGGTGAACAATTCCCAACTCCAAGACAAAGCATAGAGACGGAAACGGAAACATTCGGCATAACACCTCCAATGTTAGAACTTTCCAGAATACTGTTTCAGAGCAGAAATGTCGATTGTGTCCCAAAGAGGCCCATATCATTAGGAAATGTCCCAAATATCTTAGAATGGATCCAAATCAGAGATTTGCTGAGATCAATCTTTGCATTAACTGTTTTTCAAAGGTCCATACAGTGAAGAATTGCAAAAGCAAATTTTTCTGCCAAAAGTTCAACAAACGGCACAGCACCTTGCTTCATAAAGATCAGTCCACCCAGCCTAATAACACCATTTTCGGTAAAAGTTCACCACCGCTTCTATCAGCTTCCAATAATATACAGTCCACTACTTCTCCAAGGAAGGCAGATACATAGTATCCTTGCCTTTTAAGGAGGGCTATCCAGAAGACATCAACATTGGTCGGTCAAGAAATTCTTCTATGGCACAGTTCTTCGGAAATGAAGCCCGTCTTTTGCGTACTCCAACGTTCAAAAAAGAGTACGATGATGTCTTGGCAAAGTATATATCTCTGAACCATATGTCTAAAGTGCCTTTTCTGGTATTTGTGGTGAAGCTGACCAGTATTACCTTTCGCAACATGCAGTCATCAGGCCAGAGAGCACCACTACCTGAGTCCGTGTGGTATTTAATGGTTCGGCTCCTACATCGAATGGCATTAGTCTGAATGATGTTTTGCATACCGGCCCGGTTCTACAGAATGAACTTATAGTACTCATTTTGAAATGGAGGTTATTTAGATTTGTTTCAACGGTGACATAACCAAAAAGTATTGCCAAATTTTGGTTAATCCGAAACAAACCTCATTTCAACGAATCCTCTTCAGACAGGATACACATAGCCCTATTTCGGTATACGAACTAAGGACCGTTACATTTGGAGTTCATTGCGCCCCCTACTTAGCAATTCGTACTCTGCTACAGTTGGTTGATGATATTCAGGCCACACATCCCTTAGCTAGCGAAATTCTACGCAATTTCATGTATGTTAATAGCGCACTAGCTGGTGCCCAATCCATTTCTCATGCCATTGAAGCTCGAAATCAATTAACTTCTGCATTGGGGTCAGCTGGATTCGTTATGAGGAAATGGACGTCCAATTCCATGGACATTCTTATCAATTTGCCATTGGGCAATTTACTTCATTTTGACGATTCCAGCAAAGCAAAGACACTCGGTATTCGTTGAAACGCCTTGACAGATGTCTTTTATTTTGTCGTTCAGGAATTTTCATCTTCGGGCGCTCACACGACAAATGTGACAAATATTATCCGAAATTTCAAAGCTCTTCGATCCTGCAGGATGGCTGGCACCCTGTATTATACTTGCGAAGATTATAATGCAATAATTATGGAACTAGCGCACGAATTTGGATGAAGCAAGTCCTGAGTCCCTGAAGAAATGGACGACATTTCGTTCTAATTATCCCTCCATTAATTTCATAGAAATACCTCGCTGGTTCGAGTACTCTCCGCAAAGTGATGTACAATTCTATGGGTTCTGCGATGCCTCGGAAAAGGCATACGCTGCAACTCTTTATATCCGTGTAAAGACACAACAATATATATCCACGAAACCTGTCTGTTGCAAGACAAATGTGGCACCCATAAAAACGTTGTCGATTCCAAGACTAGAGTTACGTGGTGCCCTGTTACTAGCTGAAATGGTGGACCATGTGATTCCTCAGCTGAACATTGATGACTATTCTCTTGAATGTTGGCCCGATTCTACTGTAGTCCTATCATGGCTCGCAAAACCCACTTGTTTTTGGACAACCTTCGTTGCCAATAGGGTTTCAAAGATCATTGAGGTCGTCCATCCGACTAAGTGGCATCATATCGAATCAGAATCTATCCCGGCTGATGTAGCAAACCCGGGGTCTTCCTCCCCAAGATTTGATTCGAAACGACCTCTGGTGGCAAGGACCATCATTCTTTAATGATCCATGTAACGATTGGCCTAAATTTGAATCCTCTTCTGATGAGTTCCTTGATTAATAACGAAAAGCAATTAAAGTAAATTTCTCTTACTCCGCTAAGTTTGAATATATTCTAGAACGGGTTTCTTCCTTTACTCGGGCGATGCGTGTGCTTGCGCATATATAACTATTCTTCTTTAATACTCATCTGAAATATCGATCCAATTTTCATCTGGAGAACAATGTGATTTTACCAAGTGAAATTTTATCCGTTCAAAAATGTCTCCAAATTATGTGTCAGAAGACGTATTTTCGTAACGAGTACAAGGCCTTATCCAATAAAAAACAAATCGCATCTTCTAGCCCTCTGCTAAGCTTAAATCCTTTCATTGATCAGGAGGATATAATGCTAGTTTGTGGAAGGCTTGAGGCCTCGTCAGTTCTTCAATACAACGAGAGATATCCTATACTCCTCCCATATGACTGTCAATATTCCCGATTGTTAGTACAATTCATTCATGAAATATCTCTTCATGGAGGGAATCAATTGGTCTTAAAGTTAGGCAGAAGTCAGCATTGGGTACCAAGAATCAAGAATCTGATCAAAGCCAAGATCAACAAGTGAAAAATTTGTGCATTGTACAAACAGAAATGTCAGACACATTTAATGTCCGCTTTGCCTTCATCTCGTTGTGACATTTTCCGTCCATTTGCGCACTCTGGCCTAGATTTTGCCGGACCTGTTGATGTAAAGGCATATTCAGGGCGAGGTTGTCGGATCACAAAGGGATACGTGTGCGTATTCGTATGCTTTTCAACGAAAGCTATACACTTGGAGGCAACTTCCGATCTCTCCACTTCTACATTCTTGGCAGCGTTTAGTAGGTTTGTGTCCCGACGAGGCTGCCCATTGCCGCCTTGCTTGCAAGAGCCTTCTGATATTCCGCTCCTCCTGGCTCCACTCCTGGACATTTTTTAGTCGATGTTCCTATCTTATGCCCTATTGATCCGACCATTTCAGAAGATCCAATGTCAATTATGAATCGGTGGCAAAGGCTTAAGGCTCTCCACCATCATTTATGTGCATGCTGGAAGGAAGAATACCATGCGGATCTTCACAAGCGCCACAAATGGAAACTACCAACGGAAAATTTTAAGGAGGGCATGCTAGTCGTCGTCCGTGAGGAGAATTTACCACTAAACTGCTGGCGATTAGGCAGAATTTTGAAGGTGCGTCCAGGATCTGACAAAAGGGTACGAATTGATGAGGTCTTTACTGAAAAGGGTACCTTAACCCGACCAATCACCAAGCTGGTTGTTCTTCCTTTCGAAACCACATCTCCATAATTGCACTTGCTTGGCATATCAACGGTCCATTAAAAACGAAAATCCAAGTCAATTTCGTTCTCTTTTAGAATAATATGGGAGCTAATAAAAAATCTAAAAAGCGCAACAACACCGTCAATAAAAATCCATATCTATGTCGCATATGTAGACATCCCATGCTTTGCGTAAATGCACGAAATTTTTAAGTATGAAAACCGTCAAACGTTAAGAGATTGTGAAGAAGTACTGCTACTGTACAAACTGCTTGGCTCATGAGCATTCTGAAAAATCGTGCTTTACAACAACTGGATGCCGTTATTGCTAAAAAGCCCATCATTCTTTCCTGCACATCAATTCGATGTTAAATTCCACCCCGAAATCTGAGTTGCCTACTAATTCGAAGCGTAAAACAAAATCACCTGCGAAATCAAATGTCACGCCCACACCGACGCCAACGTTCACATCACCAAATGCAACCCTCTCAGCGATTTTAAGGCAAAATTCTACAACACTGCTTCCAACGGTTTTAGTTAATGTTCCTAACAAAAATGGATTTGAGACGTTTCGATGTCTTATGGACTCTGGATCCAGATCCAGTTGCATCTCTTCTAAAACGATCGACAAATTTGGGCTGACAACGTTGACACTTTAGTCTCTACTCACGATGCAAATATTACCTTGGATGCTATCTTAAAAGTCAACAGCAGAATCTCCCTTGAAATGAAGAAAAATGTAAACTACTCTACACATAAAGAACTTAAAAAGTTTATATACTTAAGAATTAAAAACTGAATAACATTAAAGAACTGTTGAATTTTTTACTTTAAGATTATCATGTAATACTTTTACTTGGTTTTGCGAAATTTTGCTGATATACTTCAAGACGGGCCCTAGTGTTTATGCCACATGAATTTTGTTCATGCTGCATAAAAGATGTAATTTTAATATTTTGAATTTTAACGGCTCATCTGTTTTTTTCATTCTGTTTTTAACACCTCGAAATATGTGTGTAAGACCCCATAAAGTGTATATATTCTTGTTCATCATGTCATTTTAGGTCGACCGTCCGTCTGACCGTCCGTCCGCCTGTCTGTCGGATGCACGCTAACTTTCGAACGAGTAAAGCCAGCAGCCTCAAATTTTACACAAATACTTTTTATACCCTCCACCATAAGATGGGGGGTTACTAATTTCGTCATTCTGTTTGTAACTACTCGAAATATTCGTCTGAGACCCCATAAAATATATATATTCTTGATCGTCGCGACATTTTATGTCGATCTAGCCATGTCCGTCCGTCCGTCCGTCCGTCTGTCTGTCGAAAGCACGCTAACTTCCGAAGGAGTAAAGCTAGCCGCTTGAGAGTTTGCACAAATACTTCTTATTAGTATAGGTCGGTTGGTATTGTAAATGGGCCATATCGGTCCATGTTTTGATATAGCTGCCATATAAACCGATCTTGGGTCTTGACTTCTTGAGCCTCTAGCGTGCGCAATTCTTATCCGATCAGAATGAAATTTTGCACTACGTGTTTTGTTATGATATCCAACAACTGTGCCAAGTATGGTTCAAATCGGTCCGTAACCTGATATAGCTGTCATATAAACCGATCTTGGGTCTTGACTTTTTGAGCCTCTAGAGTGCGCAATTCTTATCCGATTGAAATGAAATTTTGCACGACGTGTTTTGTTATTCTATCCAACAACTGTGCCAAGTATGGCTCAAATCGGTCCATAACCTGATATAGCTGTCATATAAAGCGATCTTGGGTCTTGACTTCTTGAGCCTCTAGAGTGCGCAATTCTTATCCGATTGGAATGGAATTTCGCACGACGTGTTTTGTTATGATACCCAACAACTGTGCCAAGTATGGTTGAAATCGGTTCATAAGCTGATATAGCTGCCATATAAACCGATCTTGGGTCTTGACTTCTTGAGCCTCTAGAGGGCACAATTCTTATCCGATTTGAATGAATTTTTGCACGAAGTATTTCGTCATGATATCCAACAACTGTGCCAAGTATGGTTGAAATCGGTCCATAACCTGATATAGCTGTCATATAAACAGATCTGGGGATTTGACTTCTTGAGCTTCTAGAGGGCGCAATTCCTATCCGATTTGGCTGAAATTTTGCATGACGTATTTTATTTTTACTTTCAACAACTGTGTCAAATAAGGTTCAAATCGGTTTGTAACCTGATATAGCTGCCATATAAATCGATCTGGGATCTTGACTTCTTGACCCCTAGAGGTCGCAATTATTATCCGATATGCCTGAAATTTTGTACGACGGATCCTCTCATGACCATCAACAAACGTGTTTATTATGTTCTGAATCGGTCTATAGCCCGATACAGATCCCATATAAATCGTTCTCTCTATTTTACTTCGTGAGCCCCAATGGGCGCAATTCTTATTCGAAATGGCTGAAATTTTACACAGGTCTCCAACATATAATTTAATTGTGGTCCGAACCGGACCATATCTTGATATCGTTTTAATAGCAGAGCAACTCTTTTCTTATATCCTTTTTTGCCTAAGAAGAGATGCCGAGAAAACAACTCGACAAATGCGATCCAAGGTGGAGGGTATATAAGATTCGGCCCGGCCGAACTTAGCACGCTTTTACTTGTTATTAGTGTATGTCGGTTGGGATTGTAAATGTGCAAATCAGTCCATGTTTTGATATAGCTGCAATATAAACCGATCTTGGGTCTTGACTTCTTGAGCCTCTAGAGGGCGCAATTCTCGTCGGATTTGACTAAAATGTTGGACGTGGTGTTGTCGTATCACTTCCAATAACTGTGCTAAGTATGGTATCACATCCAATAACTGTGTTAAATTGGTCCATAACCTGATATAGCTACCATATAAACCGATTGGGGGTTTTGACTTCTTCTGCTTTGGGGAGCGCAATTTTTATCCGATTTGGCTGTAATTTTGCATGAGGTGTTTTGTTATGACTTCCAATAACTGTGCTAAATGTGGCGCAAATCGGTACATAACCTGATATAGCTGCCATATAAGCCGATCTGGGATCTTGACTTCTTGAGACTCTAGAGGGCGCAATTCTTATCCGATCGATCTATAGCTTGATACAGCTCCCATATAAACCGATCTCCCGATTTTGCTTCTGGAGCCCCTACAAGGCACAATTCTTATCCGAATGAACTGAAATATTTCACAATGACTTCGACAATATTCAGCATTCATTCATTTATGATCCGAATCGGACTATAACTTGATATAGCTCCAATAGCATAACAGTTCTTATTCATTGTTTGCCCATCAACCGAGATACCGCGCAAAGAACTCGACAAATGCGATCCATGGTGGAGGATATATTAGATTCGGCCCGGCCGAACTTAGTACGCTCTTACATGTTATTTCTATTTATTTTGGCTTTGTTTGGGATCTATTTGTTCACTACGCTCTTGTGGAGAGCAAAGTCATCGATTCTTTTGAGTATCTTTGGCTTATGAGACGAGTTCCATTTCCAACAGGTGGATTTCACTCCCGCACAGACATACATGGGTTTTTGAGAGAAAGCTGTTCATCTTGGCGGCGTCATTAATGCTATCGATACCAAAACTAAATGTTATTAGATCGTTAATAATCAAGAACTCTGCCAGTGTTTGGACCCGCTTATTTATGTTGGTACTACCCCATGAAATGTGGTGAGAGTTCGCATCCCACCCTAATTATACCTAATTTCCTGTTTGTTTTGCCTTTCGCACCAGCCGTTGCTGCTCCGACGTGGGTGGCTGTGTCGGAAAGTCGAAAGGCAGATTAAGTGATGCCAGATATGCTACACTGAGTCCCTGTCTCAGAATTGTTACATCCGACTTTGACAACTCTGTGGAAAAGAGATAACTTAAATACGTATGAGAAATAACGCAGATCCTCGGCCGAATACCAGTGTTAGTAAAGAATACTTGTTAAATGATATGATTTAGCCCAGAAACTTTGCTCCGGGTCGTCCATGGCTCCTAAATTAAGGCAATATGAATAATGCCCTTGGTGTTTTCTCCATCAGATCATGTGATGCCTTCTCGCTCCGGTGGAGGCTTATCGGGACGACCTCAGTCATTGGTCCTCCAGTAAATGGGCTTCTTAGAATTGCGTGATATTCTCATCGTCTCCTCCTTATCTTTAGTCTGCATCGAGTTTCCCATCACTGCACTGCCAGATGTTTCAATAATAGGATTTTAGTCTTCCGAATCATGAGAAATTCAGTGTTGGTCTCATAGTCGGTTCCCTGTATTGAGCCTCCTGTCCCTGCGTTGCCTGATGCTTTATTATTAAAATCTTTGCTTAACCTTGTCGGTCATGGTCTCGTCGTTGGCCCCTCTGTTCCTAAACCAGTATTAAGTCCTCTTTCTCGGCATTGCCTTATGTCTGAGGATCTTATGAGGATCATTGCCTATCCAAGTCCTCCCATTTTTGAAAAATACAGCACTGGACACGTAGCCATGGCTTAAGTCTTAACCAGAGTCCTTAGTATAATCCAACCGGATGCACTATTGATATCGATGACTGCATACGTCAGCTCGTCTCTGTTATGCTGCCTGACCACGTTGTCGTAAGAAGGCGGCTCCATGCCCTTTTTCAGCGACCATCTTCCCCTTCGGAGATGGCAGTGGCGTCCTTACGGAACTCGCAGTCCTCCATGATGACTCAGGGGTCATGCACGCTTCCATCGTACCTGTTCCAACTTTGTCTACCTCCGCATATGTTACTCAAGTTTCAGCATTAATACACCTCCGATATTTTAGCAGATTAGCAGTCAGAACAGCAAATATGGTTAGTAAACATAAGAGAGCGAAATTTTTATACCCTCCACCATAAGATGGGGGGTATACTAATTTCGTCATTCTGATTGTAACTACTCGAAATATTCGTCTGAGACCCCATAAAGTATATATATTCTTGATCGTCGTGAAATTTTATGTCGATCTAGCCATGTCCGTCCGTCTGTCCGTCCGTCCGTCCGTCCGTCTGTCTGTCGAAAGCACGCTAACTTCCGAAGGAGTAAAGCTAGCCGCTTGAAATTTTGCACAAATACTTCTTATTAGTGTAGGTCGGTTGGTATTGTAAATGGGCCATATCGGTCCATGTTTTGATATAGCTGCCATATAAACCGATCTTGGGTCTTGACTTCTTGAGCCTCTAGAGTGCGCAATTCTTATCCGATTGGGATGAAATTTGGCACGACGTGTTTTGTTATGATATCCAACAACTGTGCTAAGTATGGTTGAAATCGGTTCATAACCTGATATAGCTGCCATATAAACCGATCTTGGGTCTTGACTTCTTGAGCCTCTAGAGGGCGCAATTCTTATCCGATTGGAATGAAATTTTGCACAACGTGTTTTGTTATGATATCCAACAACTGTGCTAAGTATGGTTTAAATCGGTTCATAACCTGATATAGCTGCCATATAAACCGATCTTGGGTCTTGACTTCTTGAGCCTCTAGAGTGCGCAATTCTTATACGATTGGAATGAAATCTTGCACAACGTGTTTTGTTACGATATCCAATAACTGTGCCAAGTATGGTTTAAATCGGTCCATAACCTTATATAGCTGTCATATAAACCGATCTTGGGTCTTGACTTCTTGAGCCTCTAGAGGGCGCAATTCTTATCCAATTTGAATGAATTTTGGCACGTAGTATTTTGTTATGATATCCAACAACTGTTCCAAATATGGTTCAAATCGATTCATAACCTGATATAGCTGTCATATAAACAGATCTGGGGACTTGACTTCTTGAGCTTCTAGAGGGCGCAATTCCTATCCGATTTGGCTGAAATTTCGCAAGACGTTTTTTTATTGTTACTTTCAACAACTGCGTCAAATAAAGTACAAGTCGGTTCATAACCTGATATAGCTGCCATATAAACCGATCTGGGATCTTGACTTCTTGAGCCTCTAGAGGTCGCAATTCTTATCTAATTTGAATGAATTTTGGCACGTAGTATTTTGTTATGATATCCAACAACTGCGCCAAATATGGTTCAAATCGATTCATAACCTGATATAGCTGTCATATAAACAGATCTGGGGACTTGACTTCTTGAGCTTCTAGAAGGCGCAATTCCTATCCGATTTGGCTGAAATTTCGCAAGACATTTTTTTATTGTTACTTTCAACAACTGTGTCAAATAAAGTACAAGTCGGTTCATAACCTGATATAGCTGCCATATAAACCGATCTGGGATCTTGACTTCTTGAGCCTCTAGAGGTCGCAATTATTATCAGATTTGCCTGAAATTTTATACGACGGATTCTTTCATGACCATCAACATACGTGTTTATTATGGTCTGAATCGGTCCATAGCCCGATACAGCTCCCATATAAATCGATCTCCATATTTTACTTTTTGAGCTCACAAAGAGCGCAATTCTTATTCGAATTGGCAGACATTTTACACAGGTCTCCAGGTCTCGCTCTAATAGCAGAGCAAATCTTTTCTTATATCCTTTTTTTTGCATAAGAAGAGATGCCGGGAAAAGAACTCGACAAATGCGATCCATGGTGGAGGGTATATAAGATTCGGCCCGGCCGAACTTAGCACGCTTTTACTTGTTTTGAAATAACATTAAATATCTGCTTACTCATTTCCAGTAGACAACAAGTAAAAGCATGCTAAGCTCGGCCGGGCAAAATCTTATATACCCTCCACCATGGATCGCTTTTGTCTAGATCTTTCTCCGGTATCTCTTTATAGGCAAACAAAACAAAATGGATAAGAATTGCTACGCTATTGGAACTATGTCAGCTTATGCATCGAATCGGACCTTATTTGGCAAGTATGTTAGAGGTCATAGAAAGAGTCGCTGTTCAAAATTTTAACCAAATCAGATAAGAATTGTGCCCTATAGGGGCTCAAGATGTATAATCTGGGAATCGGTTTATATTGGAGCTATATCAGGTTAAAGACCGATTCAGACCATAATTGGTACGTGTGTTGGAAAACATCATAGTAAACAATTTCAGCAAAATCGGATAAGAATTACACTCCCTAGAACCTCAAGAAGTGAAATCGGGAGATCGGTTTATATTGAAGCTATATCAGTTTATGGTCCGATTCAAATCATATTTGGCACGTCGTTTTGCAAAATTTCAGCCAAATCAGACAAAAGCCTTCTAGGGGCTCAAGAAGAACATTCGGGAGATCGGTTTATATGGGAGATTTATCAGGTTGTGGTTCGATTTAGACAGTATTCGTTACGTATGTCACAGGTCATAGAAAAAATCACCGTAAAGCGATAAATATGATCCGATATGCCCATTTAAAATTCCAACCGACCTACACTAATAGGAAGTATTTGTGCAAAATTTCAAGAGCGTAGCTTTACTCCTTCGAAAGCAAGCGCACTTTCCACAGACAGACGGAAATGGCTAGATCTCCCTACAAGTACTTCTGTACTTCGTTGACAATTACTCAGGTTAATAATGCAAGTGTATGCAGCGTATGCTATGCTTCACACAATGTACACACCGCCCCAGTTGTACAGAATAAGCCTGTTTGTTTTTTTATTTTTTGTAGCAAACGGCGAAAAGTACGAAAAAGCGATTCGCCATACACCCCGTTAAAAGCCATTGTATCCATTAAGCAATGCTGTGCAACACTTTCGATCCATGTGGTTACAGGATTCGCTTTGGTGGCATGTTTTGTCCACAAATCACCATTTGGTGACGCTTGGATTCCTTCGACTACCGCAGCATGGTATGCTACGACTCTAGCTAAACCTAAGTAGGTGCTTGTTTGATTAGTGGGTGCGTGGGCGAATAGCTGTGAATATTTTCTGCTCTAGGAGCAAAACTACAATGGCATTAAAGGGCGCAACAATAACAACAATGGCATAACAACAACAACTACAAAAAGCAACATCGTAAAAACACACTATAAAACATAAAACAATTAATGGGCGCACCATGCGTCTCGGATTTGCCAGATAAATCAGCGAAATCCGTTTAATTAAAAGTTTGCGTACCATCCCTGCGAAACAATGGAAGTAAAGTCTCCTCAACTACACAAACAACCAGCGTTATCGTTGATAAATTTTAAAAGGGGCAAAAAGGAGGAGCTTTCTTAAAGACGATTTAAAAAACACATAAAGTTTGGTCTGTCCGAACTTTGGATTCCCACTGCCATGCATATATATCCCATCCAAGTTTTGCAGATTTTTCGGTAGAATGGTAGTATTTACAATATATAGCTTAACCCATTACAGCATAGTGTCCGTTTTATCGGACGTTTTTATTTCTTACGCTACGTGTTCATTTATGTGAATATTTTGATTTGAGTATAGCCCCCACATAAACTGATCCCCCGATTTGACTTCTTGAGCCCCTAGAAGCCTTAATTTATAATAAAGACTAGAGTTATAACTTCCAACATCAATGCCACATATGATTTCAAACGGTCTATTTATAAACAGATATAGCCCCCATATAAACCGATCCCTGGATTTAACATATTGAGCCCTTAGAAGCCTCAATTTTCTTCTGATTTGGCCCAATACCCTATCTTATGACTTATAACATCATAGCCAAGTTTTATCCGAATCGGTCAAAATGGTGATATAGGCCGCCTAAGAACCGATATCCCGATATGACATCTTGAGACCAAAATGATTCAAATACAAACTCAGTTGAAGGGTACATTTTTAGCGGAATCCATGGTGGTGGGTACCCAAGATATCGTCCTTTATAAAGAACGCTCTCTAAAAATTAAGCTGCCGCTTTTATATCAAAACAATAAAAGCGTACTAAGTTCGGCCGGGCCGATTCGGATCATAAATAAATCGAATGTTGGAGACCAGTCATTTTGTAAAGTTTCAGCCAATTCGAATATGAATTGCGCCCTTTAGGGACTCAAGAAGTAAAATAGAGAGATCGGTTTGTATAGGGGCTATATCAGGCTATAGACCGATTCAGACAATAATTGGCACGTATGTTGAATGTCAAATCGGATAATAATTGCGCCCTCTAGAGGATCAAGAAGTCAAGATCCCAGATCGGGAACCATACTTAAAACATTTGTTGGAAGTCATAACAAAACACCTCATGCTAAATTTCAGCCAGATCGGATGAGAATTGCATTTATATGGCAGCTATATATGGTTATGTACCGATTTAAACCTTACTAAGCACAGTTGTTTGAAGTCATAACGAAACACGTCATGCTAAATTTCAGCCAAATCGGATAGAAATTGCTCCCTCTAGAGGCTCAAGAAGTCAAGATATGTTTATATGGCAGCTATATCAAAATATGGACCGATATAGCCCATTTACAATCACAACCGACCTACACTAATAAAAAGTAGTTGTGCAAAATTTTAAGCGCCTAGCCTTAATGCTTCGAAAGTGAGCGTGCTTTCGATAGACAGACGGACGGACACGACTAGATCGACTTAAAATGTTATGACGATCAAAAATATATGTACTTTATGGGATCTTAGACGAATATTTCGAGAAGTTTCAAACAGAATGACGAAATTAGAATACCCCTATCCTATGGTGGAGTGTATAAAAATATATTTTTCAAAATCGCTTATTGGTCACCATTCAATTCTAAAAGAAAGAAATATTTTTAATAAACTGTGCTAGGGAGCTTTGTGCACTAATGGGTTTATCCCATTATGGTCCGATGTAGTATGTATTCGGAACGGATATTTAGGACCTTTATACCTGTGTTCCCAAATCTTGAGAAGTCCTTAGATCATGAGATCGTTCTATTTAGCAGGTATATTTAAAAATGAGCCGATGTGGACCAAATTAAACGACGACGTTTGTTGGTCTTCTAAGGTAGACCATTAAATGCGCCCTTTTAAGATGTAATTGGGATATCTTAGCTTTATCCACATCCGATTTGAACCATATTCAACACATATATCGAGGAGCCTAAAACAAACTCCACCAAATCTTAGCGAAATTTGGTAACAAATGCGCCTTTCACGGCTTAACACCCCAAATCGGCAATCTGTCCATATGACAGCTTTATGCAATTATGGTTCGACCTGAACCATACCATGTAAGACATTGATTTTTAGAGGCCAAATACTGGGCCTTTTATGGCCCCAGGACCGTAGATGGTAACTACATATGTATATCCAAATATAAACTAATCTGAACCATGATCCATGCCATGTCGAGGAGTCCGATGCAACTCATATTACAAATGCAATTTTGCCCATGAACATTCCGTTGAGGAACAGGTGCAAACTTCCCACATATCAATGTGTAATTTCCGATTCAAGTTTTAAGCTCAATGATAAGGGGCCTCATTGAGTCTAAACGGCGTGCCGCAGTGCGTCACCTCTTTGGGAAGAAGTTTTTACATGACATAGTACCCCACAAATGTTGCCAGCATTAGGTGGGCTAACCGCTGCTAACATTGTTTTCTGATGATAAGACCGGGATGCAACTTTCTTTAAAATTAGATCAAATATACGAGATCGGTCTGTATGGATTGGCAACTGGCGAATTGGACAGCTACCGTATGGACTCGTTATCACTTTGTATGATGATAGTTTTGAATTAACGTCCATGATCTACGGACGAAATTTTTGCGTGCCCATAGCTCCAAACTACCTTCCAAAATACTTTCTCGAAAATAAGTTTAATTTATTTTGACACCAGGTGGGCTTTGGTGTGTACTCTGAAGTTCTAGGACTCGTAATTTCAAGAAGGTTACCCGACCACTGTAATGTGTATCAAGCGGAGATCCTTGCAACTAAAGATGGGTGGAATGTCATAAAGATGATTGGTATACGTAGCATCTCAGACAGCCAGGCAGCCTTTAAATCCTTGGAAAACGTATTTCTGAATTCAAAGACCACTCTCGACTGTCGCAGATCTCTCAACAAGATGACTGAACAGTTCAAAATTCACCTTCACTGGGTGCTGGGCCACAGAGATATCCCAGGGAATTGTAGAGCACACGAGCTTGCGAGACAAGGAACAACCTTATACATTCCAGGGATTTTGGAATCTGTGGAATCTACCGCTTTGCTGTCATTAGCTAGAACAGATATCTCAGTCATTGTGAGCGTCATGACAGGTCACTGCCTAGTCGTAAAGCATTCTGACAGACTGAAGGTTGCCAGTAACGACTTCTGCAGAAGCTGTGAGGATGTTGAGGAAGAAGAGACTGCGGCTCATCTGCTGTGTGTGTGTGTCCCGCACTGGCAGATAGAAGGACTTCCACTTTAGGTTCTCACTTCTTTGAGAATTTTTCTGATTTAGCGGATGTGAACATTCGCAAGTTGTTGGGCGATCTGAATGGTTCAACGGTAAGAACTAGAAGGCAACCTCCTTCTCCTGTTCCTGTGGTATCACAATGGACGAAAACGTCTAAGTGAGTCTAATGGCAGACTGCCACTTAAACCAGGGCTCCGAAGTTGATCAATTTGCCCGGAGTCGGAGTCGAGTGAAACTTGCTTGACTCCGCAGCCCCGCTCAGACTCCGGAGTCGACTCCGGCACTTAAAATGCTATATTTTAGAACCACCACTAAAGAATGGGGGTGATATCCAACCTAGGCAATATGAGTATCAAATTAAAGGTATCAGTGAGTAGATTACGAATATGTAAAAACAAAAAATAAAAATTGGACCTGGGAAGGACATACGGAATCTTAAGGATTTTGGACCCCCTTCAACTTTGGATACCCACCACCTCGGGTTTATATGTAAACCACCTTTCGTCAAAATCCGGCGAAAATTCCATACCTTATGTCCCATAGCAGTTATATCGAAATATGGTCCGATTTGGTATTTTGTACAAGTCATTGTTCAATTGTGTATAACAAAATATTGGTCTTTTTAGTAGCTATATGTAAAAATAAATCGATCTGAACCATATAGGAGGTGGATGTCGAAAAGCCTAACATAAGTCAATGTGAAAAATTTCAGTTAAATCGGATTATAAATGCGCCTTTTTTGGGGCCAAGACATTAAATCGAGATATCGGTCTATATGGCAGCTATATGCAAATCTTGATCGATCAAGACCAAATTGCAGAAATATGTGGAGGGGCTTAACTTAACTCTATGTCCCAAATTTTGGCAATATCGAATCATAAATGCGGCTTTTATGGGCCTAAGAACCTAAATCGGAGGATCGGTTTATATGGCAGCTATATCCAATCCGGAACGATCTGAGCCAAATTGAAGAAGGATGTCGAAGGCCCTAACACAACTCACTATCCCAAATTTCAGCAAAATCGGATAATAAATGTGGTTTTTATATAAAACAAAATTTTCCTTGGAATATTTATTTTCGACAATTAAAGAGCTTTTAGAGAAATACCATGCTACGAAAATAGTATATCGCTTGACAAACAGTTAAACAATATAAGTGCCTTTATCTGAATCCCATATGATCTTTATTGGTCTACGAATTTAAGTTTGGATGTAAGGTGTAATCCATTCTTAATCCCGATATTCTCATGATGTCTGATTTAGTGGTGTTTTCGGGGGAGAGGTGGTCCCCCAGATACTTGGCCCTGAAAAAATATCTTCTCTCAAATACCATTTATTAAAACCCCATATTGCCATTGGCTTAAGAGGAGTTTACAGGATGAGGCGTCCTCCAAACACATTGCCCCAAAATAGGTTATCAAATTCGTTTTCTAATCTCAAATACCTTTCATATGAGCCACATATTGGCATGGTCGAAAAAATTTTTCCCTTTGGGGGTGTTTTGGGAAAGGGGTGATGCCCTAAATACATGGCCTTACATTTGGATATCAAATTCGTATTCTACTCCAAAATACCTTTATTTGAGCCCCATATTGCGATGATCAGTAAAAAATTACTGTTTGTGGGGTATTTTGGGAAAGGGGTAGAACCCCAGAAAATTGTTCCCGAAAATGGGTATCAATTCTTGCTCTACCCCCCAAAACCTTTCATTTAAGCTCCACATTGACATGGTCGGCAAATATGCCTGAATTAGGGATGTATTGCGGATTGGGGTGGTCCCCCAAACACTAGGCCCGGAAAATATATCAGCAACGAGCTCTATTCTCATATATCTATATATCATTTATTTGAACCCCATATTGCCATTACCCTCAAAATTGGATATCAAATTCGTTTTCTAGTATAATTTAAACTCCTTATTGCAAAAGTCAGCAAATATGTCCGGTTTGGGACATTGGCCCTAAAAACTATGAATATTTAGTTCCACTCTCTTTAAGACCCAATTTGTCTTGGTGAGCAAATACGTCCTATTTGGGGGTTGTTATGGTGGTGGGACGTCCGCTATACAGTTGGCCCCTAATGTTGATATCAGATACGTGGTCTACTCCCACATGCCTTTAATTTGAGCCCCATATTTCAGCAGTCGGCAAACATGACCGGCTTGGGGGGTGTTTTGGGGGATGGGCGGCCACTCAGTGAGTTGGCCTTGAAAATATATATCCACTTTAAAAACCCTCTTATTTGAGCCTTCATAGACACTTTTCCCGAATATTGATATTAAATTCGTGCTATACTCCCAAAGACCTTTCATTGGAGCGCCATATTGCTATGGTCGTAAATTTGTCCCCTTTGGGGGATGTTTTTGGTGAGATGCGGCCCCCCAAACACTTGGTCCGATATTTGGATATCAGATTGGTATTCTACACACAAATACCTTTTATTTAAGCCCCATATTCCCATGGTCAGTGAATAAGTCCTATTTGGGGGTGTTTTGGGGAAGGGGTGGACCCCCAGAAACGTGATGCCACATTTAGATATTAAATTCGTATTCTACTCGCAAATACCTTTCATTTGAGTTCCATATTGCCATGGTCGGTAAATATGTGCGATTTATGGGTGTTTTGGGGGTTGGGTGGTCCCCCTAGCTCTTGGTGCGACAATTGGATATCAGATACGTTTTCTCATCCTAAATACCTTTCATTTGTCGTGATTGGTCTAAATATGTTTGGTAGGTTTTAGGGTGGGGCGGCCCCCCTAGGTACCCCATCCGAAATTTGGATACCAAATTTTTATTTTTAGGGTACTATATGAGAGCACACAAAATTTCGCTTAAATCGCACTACCCATCTCCGAGATCTGGCGTTTCTGAAATTAGGGTAAGGGGAAGGGTCCGCCCCCCCTTCAGGTATCAAAAAATGTAATATCCTATTTTCACCACGGGGTCATTGTGCACCATCTATGAAAATTTCAAGAAAATCGGTTCAGCCGTTTCTGTGTCTATAACGAACACACTAACAAGCAAATCTACAAACAAACACAAATTGATTTTTATACCCTACACCATAAGATGGGGGGTATATTAATTTCGTCATTCTGATTCTAACTACTCGAAATATTCGTCTGAGACCCCATCAAGTATATATATTCTTGATCGTCGTGAAATTTTATGTCGATCTAGCCATGTCCGTCCGTCTGTCCGTCCGTCTGTCCGTCCGTCTGTCCGTCCGTCCGTCCGTCTGTCTGTCGAAAGCACGCTAACTTCCGAAGGCGTAAAACTAGCCTCTTGCAATTTTGCACAAATACTTCTTATTAGTGTAGGTCGGTTGGTATTGTAAATAGGCCATATCGGACCATGTTTTGATATAGCTGCCATATAAACCGATCTTGGGTCTTGACTTCTTGAGCCTCTAAGTGCACAATTCTTATCCGATTGAAATGAAATTTTGCACGACGTTTTTTGTTATGATATCCAACAACTGTACTATGTATGGTTCAAATCGGTTTATAACCTGATATAGCTGCCATATAAACCGATCTTGGGTCTTGACTTCTTGAGCCTCTAGAGTGCGCAATTATTATCCGATTTGCCTGAAATTTTGTACGACGGATTCTTTAATGACCAATAACATACGTGCTTATTATGGTCTGAATCGGTCTATAGCCCGATACAGCTCCCATATAAATCGATCTCTCTATTTTACTTCTTGAGCCCACAAAGGGCGCAATTCTTATTCGAATTGGCTGACATTTTACACAAGTCTCCAACATAATATAATTTAATTGTGGTCTAAACCGGACCATATCTTGATATCGCTCTAATAGCAGAGCAAATCTTTTCTTATATCCTTTTTTTTTGCCTAAGAAGAGATGCCGGGAAAAGAACTCGACAAATGCGATCCATGTTGGAGGGTATATAAGATTCGGCCCGGCCGAACTTAGCATGCTTTTACTTGTTATATATAAGAATAGGGTCGGAAATGGATATTTCGTTGCAAACGGAATGACAAAATGAATATACCCTCATCCTACGGTGTTGGGTATAAAAAAATTACACTCACCTATGGCGCTTTTTTCCAATTTAAATTTTTATCAAAAATTTAGGATGAAGAGGAGGAGCAAGATGATGATAAATATAAAGACATCGCATCGTGGGTGTAAAGGGAGCCCACATTAAATATATTCCTGAAGGCATTAAAATGTGATTGCCACATCCACGCTGCAATCCCTAGATAGCGCCAACGACAACAATTGGGAGCACGTCCTCCCGAGGGGCCATTTTTGGGTCGCTAGGGTATCAAGAGGCCTTTGCCCCTGAAAAGGACATCCGCATCTCGTTCCTCGGCTCAGAACTAGGGGTGCGCCCTATAAAGTGCAATTTTCCCCAAATCTCGTCATTTCGTTTGTAATACCTCGAAATACTTATAATAAATATACTCAATCGTCTGAATATTTTAAGTCAATCTAGCCCTATCCATCCGTCCGTTCAACAGGTAGACGGGAATTGGAACGAATGATACTTCTTATTGTAGGTCGTTTGCTGTCCAATATTGGCCATATTGGTTAGACTGATTTTAATTTATACAAAAACAAGTAAAAAGGCGTTAAGTTCGGCCGGGCCGAACTTTGGATACCCACCACCTCGGGTATATATGTAAACCACCTTTCATCAAAATTCGGTGAAAATTTCATACCTTATGACCCATATCAGTTATATCAAAACATGTTCCGATTTGGACCAAATACTAATAAGTACCGTAGCTATATCTAAAAATTAACCGATCTGAACCATATACGACACGGATGTTGAAAAGCCTAACATAAGTTACTATGTAAAATTTCAGTGAAATCGGATTATAAATGCGCTTTTTATGGGGCAAAGACTTTAAATCGAGAGATCGGTCTACATGGCAGCTATATTCAAATCTGGACCGATCTGGGCAAAATTGAAGAAGGACGTCAAAGAGCCTAACTAAACTCGCTGTCTCAAATTTCAGCGACATCGGACAATAAATGCGTCTTTATGGCCCCAAAACCTAAAACCTAGATATCGGTCTATATGGCAGCTATATCTAAATTTGGACCGATCTGTGCAATATTGCAGATGTATGTCAAGGGGCTTAACTGATCTGGGCCAAATTGAAGAAAGATGTCGAGGGGCCTAACGCAACTCACTGTCCCAAATTTCAGCAAAATCGGGTAATAAATGTGGCTTTTATGGGCCTAACATCATAAATCGGAGGATCGATCTATATGGCAGCTATATCCAAATCTGAACCGATCTGGGCCAAATTGACAAAGGATGTCGAAGGGCCTAACACAACTCACTGTCCCGAATTTGAGCGGAATCGGATAAAAAATGTGACTTTTATGGCCCTTAGACCCTAAATCGGAGGGTCGGTCTATATGGCAGCTATATTCAAATCTGAACCGATCTGGGCCAAATTGACAAAGGATGTCGAAGGGCCTAACACAACTCACTGTCCCGAATTTCACTGGAATCGGATAAAAGATGTGGCTTCTATGGGCCTAACACCATAAATCGGAGGTTCGGTCTATATGGCAGCTATATCCAAATCTGAACCGATCTGGGCCAAATTGACAAAGGATGTCAAAGGGCCTAACACAACTCACTGTCCCGAATTTCAGCGGAATCGGATAAAAAATGTGACTTTTATGGCCCTTAGACCCTAAATCGGAGGGTCGGTCTCTATGGGGGCTATATGAAGATATAGTCCGATATAGCCCATCTTCGAACTTAACCTGCTTATGGACAAAAAAAGAATCTGTGCAAAGTTTCAGCTCAATATCTTTATTTTTGAAGACTGTAGCGTGATTTCAACAGACAGACGGACAGACGGACGGACATGTCTAGATCGTCTTAGATTTTTACGCTGATCAAGAATATATATACTTTATGGGGTCGGAAATGGATATTTCGATGTGTTGCAAACGTAATAAAAAATTGAATATACCCCCATCCTTCGGTGGTGGGTATAAAAATTTAACTTTATAATGGGTAAACCGAGCATATAAAAAAGTGTGCAAGTTTTTAATATCATTAAATATCCATTGCAAGATATGCAGGAAAAATATGGAAAAACTAAAAAATGAAAATTTCACTAAAATAATTTAACAATTTTTGTCCTGTGATACAAAATTCAATGAAATTTTTTCGATACATAACATTTTAACGAAATTTGTTCCAAAATTATACACCATTTTTAATAAAGTGTGTTTTAAGGTAAAATTTTAATACAATTTTATATAGAATTTGTCAATAAAATGTTTTTTAAAGAAAAAATTAAAAAAAATAAATGTAAACAAAAAAGGACATTTTTAAAGGCAATATTTCAAAGAAAGTTGTTAATTTGGTCTATTGCGCGTATGAATCAAGTCATCTTAAAGAGCCCTGCTCAAATTCAGATGTGTGCTTTACAACTTACTTTAGTTGGAATGGTTGTAAAGCACCATGGTCCATTTGACATCTCCTGCTGATGATTTTCTTGGTCGAAAATGAAATCGCCATACAGGAAACCAGTCAAATTTTTCTAACCACAACACACTCTTTGTTGACTTTAAATGTTTTTTGCTATACTATTCTTTGAATAGAAAGCATTAAACAATGGTCTGAGGCCGGGCAATATCCTGCAATGGAATCTCAGAAAGTTATTAAAGACAAAATTTTATTGATATTTTTCAAAAAAAAAAAATCTAAAGGAAAACTTTCTGTAAAACTTTGCAATATTGCACAAACACTTCTTATAAGTGTAGGTCTGTTAACATTGCAAATGGGCCATATGGGCCCATATTTTGATATAGTTGTAAATTAATATAGTAATATAGCCGTGTAAACTTATCTCCTATTTGTCTTCTTAAGCTTCTAGAGGGCGCAATTCTTATCTGATTTTGCTGAAATTTTGCACGTAGTGTTTTGTTTTGACTTTTCATAACTGTCATAACTGGTCTAAATCGGTTCATAACCTGATGTAATTGCCATATGAACAGATCTCCCAGTTTGATTCCGTGAGCCTCTGGAGGGCTCAATTATTACTAGATTTGCCTGAAATTTTAGAGGTGGTAATTTTCTATGGCTTTAACACCCATGACAAGTACGGATAGACCGTATCGGTCTATATCTTGATATAGTTCTTATATGCTTCAACAAGTTATTCAAACAACTTGTTACATGCGATCAATGTTGGAGGGTATATTAGATTTGGTCAGGCCGAACTTAACGCGTTTTAACTTCTTTTACTTTTAAACTGTATTACTTTTAACTGAATCATCGTATAGCGACGCATACTGCAGCAAAGTCAAAATACGCAAATAGCAAAATACAAGGCCACTTTCGGCCAAAATTCCAAAAATAAACATTAAAAGTCGAATATTCCCAAAACCAATAAAGATATTGTATTCCTCAAGCGAACTTTTTTCTGTGTATTTTTGAGCACTACCCCCCAGCAAAACAAAGAAACCACAAATGAAGATTTGGCAGACCGAGCAATTTTTCGAAATGTCGAGGTGATCAACCTTAGGGCGCCCGGATCACCGAGGGCCTTGACATTTTGCACATTATCTTTATCCGTTCTCAAATGGCATATATTAGGTTGCCTAAAAAGTAATTGCGGATTTTTTAAAAGAAAGTAAATGCATTTTTAATAAAACTTAGAATGAACTTTAATCAAATATATAATTGCCATTTTGTTCGATAACCTTTTGCCATCTTCCTGGCAAATTTAATATTCCACGCTCATAGAACTTCTGGCCTTTATCTGCAAAAAACTGAACCAAGTGCGATTTTATAGCCTCATCATTGCCGAAAGTTTTACCATTTAAGGAGTTCTGCAAAGATCGAAATAAATGGTAGTCTGATGGTGCAAGGTCAGGGCTATATGGTGGATGCATCAAAAGTTCCCAGCCAAGCTCACTCAGTTTTTGG
Organism: Stomoxys calcitrans; assembly: GCF_963082655.1. Taxonomy (NCBI): domain Eukaryota; kingdom Metazoa; phylum Arthropoda; class Insecta; order Diptera; family Muscidae; genus Stomoxys; species Stomoxys calcitrans. The sequence goes on along the minus strand of NC_081552.1, from coordinate 157,771,255 downwards.
CGAGTGACCAAAGATGTGTGCGGTCTAGCGTTGTCCTGGTGGAATATGACACCTTTACGATTGACCAATTCTGGCAGTAAACATTCGAATTAATCGTTTGGTTCCTTGGAAGCAGCTCAAAATATACCATACCCTTCCAATCCCACCAAACAGACAGCATAACCTTCTTTTGGTGGATATCAGCCTTTGAAGTGGTTTGAGCTGGTTCACCATGCTTGGACCATGATCGTTTTCCACTAACGTTGTTGTAAACAATCCATTTTTCACCTCCAGTTATGATTCGTTTTAAAAACGGATCGAATTCATTGCGTTTAAGGTGCATATCACAAGCGTTGATTCGGTTTGTTAAATGAATTTCTTTCAATACATGTGGTACCCATATTAAAACTGACGCCAAACAAACAAATGTAAACAAAATTTCGCGCACTTTTTTTCTAAAGCAAGCTAAAAGTAACAGCTGATAACTGACAGAAGAAAGAATGCCATTACAGAGTCACAAGCCGTTGAAAAAATTTGTCAACGCCGACTATATTACCGACAATTACTTTTTGGGCAACCCAATAGTTAACTAGTTTTTTTATACCCTCCACCATAAGATGGGGGGTATACTAATTTCGTCATTCTGATTCTAACTACTCGAAATATTCGTCTGAGACCCCATAAAGTATATATATTCTTGATCGTCGTGAAATTTTATGTCGATCTACCCATGACCGTCCGTCCGTCCGTCCGTCTGTCTGTCGGAAGCACGCTAACTTCCGAAGGAGTAAAGCTAGCCGCTTGAAATTTTGCACAAATACTTCTTATTAGTGTAGGTCGGTTGGTATTGTAAATGGGCCATATCGGTCCATGTTTTGATACAGCTGCCATATAAACCGATCTTGGGTCTTGACTTCTTGAGCCTCTAGAGGGCGCAATTCTTATCCGAATGGAATGGAATTTCACACGACGTGTTTTGTTATGATACCCAACAACTGTGCCAAGTATGGTTCAAATCGGTCTATAACCTTATATAGCTGTCATATAAACCGATCTTGGGTCTTGACTTCTTGAGCCTCTAGAGGGCGCAATTCTTATCCAATTTGAATGAATTTTGGCACGTAGTATTTTGTTGTGATATCCAACAACTGTGCCAAGTATGGTTCAAATCGGTCTATAACCTTATATAGCTGTCATATAAACCGATCTTGGGTCTTGACTTTTTGAGCCTCTAGAGGGCGCAATTCTTATCCAATTTGAATGAATTTTGGCACGTAGTATTTTGTTGTGATATCCAATAACTGTGCCAAATATGGTTCAAATCGGTTCATAACCTGATATAGCTGCCATATAAACCGATCTGGGATCTTGACTTCTTGAGCCTCTAGAGGTCGCAATTATTATCCGATTTGCCTGAAAATTTGTACCACGTATCCTCTCATAACCATCAACACACGTGTTTATTATGGTCTGAATCGGTCTATAGCCCGATACAGCTCCCATATAAATCGATCTCTCTATTTTACTTCTGTGTGTCATACATTGTCTTGAGATCATAGTAAAATTCGCCAAAAATTTAAGGCGTTAACATAGGTGGATGCGACTTGGCGCATATATTTTGCCATCGGTTTTCTCTGAAATTTGGAACAGTGTATGGAAGCTATATCAGGTTATATATCAATTTGAACTGTACTTGGCACATTTGTTGAAAGTCAAAACAAAACACTATCTCGCTCTACGCGTTCGACTGCTAACATGATTTCGGACGTGGCTAGATCGACACAGAATGTCGAGACGATCAAGAATATATATACTTTATAGGGTCTTAGGTCAATATTTCGAGGTGTTACAAACGGAATGACTAGATTAGTATACCCTTATCCTATGGTGGTGGGTTTAAAAAGTAACCTCGAAAAAGAAAATCTAAGATAGGAATTCCATGCTACATACAAAATACTTAATTGTTTTCCACACCACGCCCCTAAGTTGGTTCATGTCTGGTATTGTTATGATACCGAAAGATATACTGACCTCCTTCTTATTTCTTTCTCCCCATAGGATTTTCGTCGTCCTATCGACCTTTTCGCTACCAAGTTGGTAAACCCGAAGCCTTTCGGGTTGACGCAGTCCGAGATAAGGGCGTAGGCTACGAACGCGTGTGTAACACTGTGGATCACCACCTAATGCATTCCGTGATCGCCCAGATCTCTGCCTGCAGGACGATATTATGGTCAGGCAGTCTTAAACAGATGTCAGTCCCTGGGTTCTCCATGTAGACCCACAGGCCCACTGTGTGCTTCTAGGAAGAAAGCTAAAAAAAAAAACTATATGACAGGCCGTTTAGACATCAGAACTGTCGGAAAAAAATTCCAACAGACAAATAGTATAGAAATAGCACTTCCGAAATGTGGAAAGAAAAATTCAAAAAAAAAAAACATACGAAAAGACTGTAGGCATCGTTCAGATTTTTTTTTGAGATTTGTCGGTACAAAAATTCCTCAGAAAGTCGATTGAACTGAGTAAGATCTTGTCGGTAGACTTCAGAATTTGTCTGACAACAGACATTTAGTTCGGAGGGTATATACGAAAGCCATAAACAAATCTGAACAGATTTGACCAATTTCAGTAGACATTGTTATAGAATTCAGTAGACATATTTAGAAAGAACGATTGGGTAACATTTTAAGGTGAACGGTTGATAAATGTGCTTGTTGTGGCTATTTAAGTGAACATCGGGCGATACTTATATATCGAAATCAAAACCAATTTATATGAAATATATGAGGTGAAGTTATTTTCGTTCTTGCAGCGCTACAAAAGGAAAATATATTTTTGATATTTTGGTGGTACCAAACGAAATCGCGATCTAGGAAAGTAGTCAAATGCTATTACAAAGCAAAAACACATTTTCTCCCTTACTTAACAAACACGTTTTTTGGTCTTCTATTTGTAATAGAAACAGATGGCCCTGCGGTCTGCAGCTGAAAGTCTGAGCTGTCTGCCAAATGCATGATAAATAAGTGTAGGGTGACTTGTCGCTGGTTTTCTGCTTTCTGCTTTATATTTTTTTGCTACAATTTAGCTACAAATTTTGTTCTATTTTTTTTCTTATTTTCTATTTTTTTTTATTTTTTTTTCACGCGTTTGAATAACATCAGGCGTTAGAACAATAAAATTTGTTTCGACCGGTCCGGGATTCGAACCTGGGCTTCCGGATTGCAAGGCGACGTCACTAACCGCTAGGCTATTCCTATAGTGTGGGTGGGTCTGTCGGAGTTGTGGTTTTCCTCTAAGTGCTTGTATAGGACCTCCGTGGGGCTTGATCTGGGCCTTGAGATCCATATTAGCATTGGCTTGATTGTGTTGAGGAAGGTTTTATTTTTGTATTGGTTTTTAGTACGTATACGTATACGCAGTTCCCGCAACAATTTAACGAAAATTAGCTGAATTAGCGCATTATTTCCAAGGCTTTTTATTTTATAAATAGAAGTTAGGCTCAGTGAAATTGTCTATTTCAATAAATTTTCTGGAGCCATTTAAGGGGTGAGACTATTGAATCCCGTCGCTAATGATTTTTTTTAGATTCTATTTTTTTTTGTTGTTTTTTTTGCTTTTTTTTTCTTTTTGATTTTTTTTTTGCTTCAGCAATATATTTTTTTTCTGCTGCACTTATTGGAGCCTTTTACTATTGCATCTTGACTGCTCCTGCTGCAATTTTTTTTTGGAACTTTTAACCTTTTTTTTTTGGTTGATCCCCATTCGCCTGGCTGGACTAGCTTTGTTTGAGATTGATGTTAGCTGTTTGGACCATCAAAGGCCGATTCTTTTTTTTTGGGAACGGGAAACCCTCATCGACAAACCCGCATATCCTTTCGATGATGAATTTGGGAGAAATTCGCCGACGGCTTTTGGGCATTTCATCGAGTAATTTGTGAAGATTGTGAGAACTTGGCCCTGCGTCTGGTTACCAGACCAAGAAGTGTTTTAGAAAGTGTAAAATTTTGTTGACTAAGTCTCTCAAACGTCCAGAACTAAAATTTTTTTAAAGAGAATATATCAAAATTGGTTAAAAACCTGTAAAAAAAAAAAAAAAAGAAAAAGTATTATTTAAAGTAAAAATAGCTATAAATATTGATAGAAAAAAATTAGAACTCAAACTTTTGTAAGTGTTGTGCAATTTCAATGGTAAAAAGAAAAGGTCTAGAAACAAATAAAATAAAGAAAATTAGCTAAAACTGTTGTGCTAAAAATTAGAATTTTTTTTTAAAAAGAAAGTAAAAGACAGTGGTTAAAGAAAAAAAAAAAAGGGGAAAAAAAACATAGACATTGAATGCGTGAGTGTGTAAGTGCTTTGTTGCTGATTTCACCAATTTCCTGTCCATATCTGCTTTTAAATACCTCCTTGGAATCGCTGTGTTGGTAAATATCCCGGAACCGGAACACTTGAAAGATCTTTCAACGGGGGACATTTTTCAAAGTGAGTAATTAAACACCCTTTTTGATTAGATTTTAATACCCACCGAAGTTCAACGTGGTATTCACCTTGTTTTTTTGGTGTAACTAAGCAAATATCATTCAAAGTGATCAAATGGACGCTTAGCCATCATCCCATCAAGTGGTTGGTTGGCTCAGTGGTGGGGGTCGCTGACTCTGAAGTGAGAGGTCGTGGGATCGAGCCCGGGTTCGGTCATTTAATTTTTCTTTTCAAAATTTATTTTTTTTGTCTAATTAATTAATTAGATCAATAATTTTTGTTTTTTTTAAATAATTCCATTTTGGTTTGGATGATATTTGTTTGGTAATTCTCGTGGGTAAGGCAGTATATGGGAGGAAGAGGAAGCACTTGGTGCACTTTAATGTACCATACAGAGAAATAATTCTGATTAAAGCTACATACATACATCCAATGCATTTCGAATGTAATCCACCACGGCACAGTGGGTCGCAGGTTCATATCCCCGAACCAGAATGAAATTTTAAATGGATTTTCATTCTTAATTAAAGTTTTTGCCATTAACTTTTCTTTTACATTTTCTTTTATATTTAAATTTTGCATGCACATTTGATTTAAATTAACCCCATGATATCCGAATGGGATATATTTCTTTCAGCTTTTTTTTTTCTTTGAAATTGCACATACACCGGTTAGGTTTATTTATCATTTAGCTAGGCTGTTAGCCTTTTAGTTTTGTTTCCTGTTTTTAAAGTAAAGGGATAGTTGTTTTTTTTAGAATCATTGTTGCCTAAATTATTATTGGACTAGTTGCTATCTAAATAATTATTGTTACTTGAATTAGATTTGGTCTAGGCCACAATGAACGTTAATTATCTGGAAATTGTTTTAATGAATTTATTAATGCTGTTTAGGATTAAGGTTATGTGAAAGTTCAAGTTAGCTTTTTCTAGAATTTTAATGGTTTATTTTGGATTTTGTTTAATAAACAACATAATGAATATTAGCTAAATTTCCGTTTTGTGATTCCGGGGCTACAAACATTTGAAGGGTAGGTACAGTGGGACCAATGGATAAATATGATATAACTTTGGGTTTTAGTCCTGGTCATGGATGGGCGGGCGTATTACGATGTGAACATCTCTGCATCGGTGGTAGACAAAACCCTCTCTTGAAAATTCCCCCTTTTTTTTTACTTTCCTCTCTCTATTTCTCTCTCCCTCTCTTCTATCATTCGCACGCACACTTTTAAAATAATATAGTGTAGACATCCCATAGTTTGAGTTTTCAGCCTTAAAGAACCTCCCCATTGCCGACGAGACAGAAGCCGGAAGCTAGCTGCGTGCTGCTGATTTCAGCTCAAACATTTCAGACCATCTTGGGGTTTACTAGACCTAGCGTTGTATGCTACATTATATTTTGGCGCCCAACGTGGGGCCCGACACACAAATTATTCATTATTTTTTTTTCCATCTTTGGGTTTTATTCCAAATAGGCAGTGTGGGTCCTTAACTATATTTCATTTTCCCTCTAGAGATCTTTTTTTTTCCAGTTTATATCTATCGGTTGGTTGTTGTATAGGTTTGGAAGCTGTCTATGGATTTGAAAGCTATTGTCAGGCCGACCTATTCGCAACTCATCCCCCAATCTATCCCTTTGTATTTTCAACATTGACTTCTCTTTAATCTGGAAATGCTGTCATTGGACTTTTTTTTTTGCTAGTGCCAGACCGGTTAGGGTGCTGTTAATGATGTTGATACCCTAAATATTCTTTTAGTTTAGTCCGGAATAGACTATTTGTCTTAAGTTCAAATTAGTACCGTCTAAACTCAACTCTTGCTTCTTCTTTTCTATTTCTTCTGAATTTTAAGAGATTGGTGATTTTTCTACTTTTTTATACCCTTCAAATTTTTTTTTTGATTTCCCCGGGATCAGGAAAGAGCTATTTCTTGGTGGTTTTACTGTATATTTTTTTATTTATATTTGAACGAAGTCGAAATATTGTGGCAGTTACTTAGAATTTGTAGTCGGATTCGAATAGTGAAGGTCGATCAATACTATAACTTTTTTTTTGCGCACATTTTGGTTTTTATAATGCCTTTACGTCATAGTTCGGAAGATTTGTCGAACACTGGTCGTCATCCAGAGTGCGGCATATGTTGTACATCGGTGGCTAAGGCGGCCTATTCTTACACTACAGCTTGTGGACACGTATTTCATAAGTCATGTCTCACAAATCACACTAAGACGTGCCCCAATTGCCCTGTTTGTGACACCGTTTTGACTTCACTTAGTATGTCCACAGCGGCACATGCAGGAATTGCTCCATCACCCATGGGTACCAGGTCACAGACACAAAGAGCTAGGGAATTTGATTCTTCTCGAGCTGGGATTCAAAATACGACTTCTCCTTCTGGTATTCAAAATACGACTTCTCCTCACAGTAATGAGGAAGCAGATGTAGCTGCGACTGTAATGAATCAGGGTGATAACCCGTCTACTTCCCAGAATTTTGATGCCGGTCAGACTGATCAAATTAGGAGCATGGTTGAAGAGGCAGTGAGGGCACAGCATGATGAGCTGTTGGCGACTGTTAGTCAAAGATTGTCGAGTCTCATCGAGACTAATTTGGCTGCAGGCTTTAGTAGGTTGAATACTGTTCCCCAGGACAATATTTCGTCCCGACATGTTTTTCCTCCACCCTCAACCCCTGTTGAAGTTCGAACCATTGAAAGGTTATTAGGTTTGCCAGAGAATAACAATGACGATAATAGGGGTAATCCTTTGAATCATTCCCAGGATAGGAGGCATGGTCCTACGTCTGATCGACAACCATCATCCCATTCGTATGTTTCTTTACGTCCAGATAAGGCTGGACATATTATTCTTAATTGGCGAATTAAATTTACAGGTGATTCTAATGGCATGTCCATCGACAATTTCTTATATAGAGTTGAGGCATTGACAAATCAAACCCTGAATGGTGATTTTGACTTACTTTGTGGCCATATTTCTACCCTTTTTGATGCTAAGGCTAGTGATTTTTACTGGCGGTACCACAGGTCGGTTTCTAGGATTCGTTGGCTGGATTTATGCAGGGCTTTACGGAAACAGTACCGTGACACTCGCACCGATGTCGACTTCCGTGAGATGATTGGGGACCGGAAGCAGCGGTCTGGTGAGTCCTTTGACACCTTTTATGAGGCCATTGTTAGCATTGCCGATAAATTATCTGAACCTTTATCTGAGAATGTTTTAGTCGAAATTTTAAGAAGGAATCTTCTGGCGGAGATTCAACATGAAATTCTCAATTTACACATATCTTCTGTTTCTCATTTACGTGAAATTTGTCGCCGTAGGGAGTTTTTCATGCAAGATGTTGCCAGGAAACAGACTTTTTCTAAACCAGTTGGCCATCGCGGCAAAATTAACGAGATTTTGGATGCCCCTTTGGAATCTTCTGAGGACAATGAGGAGCAGGTTTCTGCTATTTCTCTGGTTTGTTGGAATTGCCAGAAAACTGGGCACCGCTACCACGATTGTATGGAAGATCGCAGGGTGTTTTGCTACGGATGCGGTGCTTCAAATGTTTATAGACCAAAGTGTTCTGTTTGTAGTTCAAAAAACTCTTCAGCGAATGCACCGAAAGGTGCGTGCAAACCCCTAAAGAATCCTTGTGCGAGCACAGATTAAGCCCTGTTAATACTGTCGACAATCAACCTGATCTTAAACCCAATTCTACACCTTCTATTTTGACAACTCTGAATGATAGTCCAATTAGTCCGACTGGAAAATGCGATTTAGTCCCGAACAACAATGTTAAAGTTTTACGTTCTGGTTCTGATTCAAAACTCAGTTCGCCACCTAAATCTTCTCCACATCCCCCAACATATTTTAAACCATTTCATGTCCGCTTAGCGGAATATAATGCGAAAAGAGCCGAGATTTTTGGTAAGGCAGTTAGCTCTGTTAGAAGAGTGAGGTCCACCGGACGTATGAGGAATTTTTGGCGACAAATTAATCATACGCGGCATTTGCTGCTAAGTTCCATATATGACAAACCTAATGATATAAGACCTGACGCGCAAGTTGAACTGCTTGGTAAGATGATTAACGGCCTTTTAGACACAGGAGCTTCTGTTAGTTGCTTAGGTTCAAATGCTGCATTATACGCTTTACAGTCAAGTAAGGATATTAAGAAATTTAGCTCTTTTGTAAAGACAGCTGATGGCAAATGTCAGCCTGTTTCTGGTGTCATCAGTACCCCCATTTCTTTTAGAGGCCTTTTCAAGCCAATTAAACTATATATTGTTCCCGGTCTGTCGCAAGATTTGTACTTAGGCATCGATTTTTGGCGCGCTTTTGATTTATTACCTATGGGTCTCGTATCGGAAATTAATACCCGATTGTTTTCACCGGTTCTTTCGGAGATTTCTACCTTGGGAACTTTGAAAGATATTGAACGTGGTCGTTTGCAATCTACCATTAATAGCTTTCCATCGTTTACGAAGCAAGGTTTGGGCCGAACAAATGTCATATCGCATGTTATAGACGTTGGAGACGTAGCTCCGATTAAACAACGACACTTTCCGGTTTCACCAGCCATAGAAAAACTTATTTATGCCGAAATCGATAGGATGTTAGAGATGGACGTTATCGAAGAATCGGAAAGTGCCTGGTCTTCGCCAATGGTGCTAGTTCGCAAGCCTGGGAAAGTTCGTTTGTGCTTGGATAGCAGGAAGGTAAACTCAGTGACGGTCAAGGATGCTTATCCTTTGCCCCACATAGACGCCATCCTGAGTAGACTTCCTCGCGCCGAGTACATAACGAGCTTGGACCTCAAAGATGCGTTCTGGCAAATTCCCCTCGATAAGTCGTCGAAAGATAAAACAGCATTTACCGTTCCTGGCCGTCCCTTGTACCACTTCAAGGTCATGCCCTTTGGCCTTTGTAACGCGCCACAGACCATGTCAAGGTTGATGGACAAGGTGATACCGGCGCATTTGAGAACGGAAGTGTTTGTTTATCTGGATGACTTATTGATAATCTCTGACTCCTTCGATCGGCATATGGAAGTTTTAAAGGAAGTGGCGGATAGAATTCGGTCAGCGGGCTTGACTATTAATATTGAAAAGTCGAAATTTTGCGTTCCTGAAGTCAAATACCTTGGCCACGTCGTAGGAAACGGGGTAATACGAACAGATCCTGACAAGATATCTGCCATTGTTGAATTTCCACCGCCGCGTTCGGTCCGACAAATAAGACGGTTTCTGGGTATGTCCGGTTGGTACCGGAAGTTCATTAGGAACTACGCTTCTATTACCTCTCCTTTAACTGATTTGCTCAAAACTAATCGTAGATTTGTATGGTGCGATAATGCGCAATTAGCTTTCGATGAATTAAAGTCCATTTTGTCCACTGCCCCAGTGCTGCATAGTCCTGACTCCTCACAGCCGTTTTACATACACTGTGATGCTAGCAGTACTGGTATAGGAGGCGTGCTGGTGCAAAAAACTGCGGAGGGCGACGAGTTTCCCATCGCCTTCATGTCGAAGAAGCTCAATCAAGCCCAACGCAAATACTCTGTCACCGAACAGGAATGTTTAGCCGCCGTGCTAAGCATTAAAAAGTTTAGAGCGTATGTGGAAGGACATGAGTTCACAGTGATCACTGACCATGCGTCATTGAAGTGGCTCATGTCCCAAACTGACCTCAATTCTCGGTTGGCAAGATGGGCTTTGAGACTTCAGGGCTTTAGATTCAATATAGAGCATCGTAAAGGTAGCAGAAATGTAGTTCCAGATGCACTATCCCGTGCCAACACGGAGGATCTGTCCGGAATTGAGACTACGGCTTTAGATGGGTCCGGATTATTTGTCGATCTAGAATCGCCTCACTTCAAGAGCGAACATTACCTCGGGTTGTTGGAAACGGTCAATAAGACGATTGTAAAGACACCGGATCTGAGAGTTATTGACGGTTACCTTTATAGACGCGCGGAGCACTGCACCGGAGAGCAGTTACAGGATAACTTCGCCTGGAAATTATGGATACCCAAGGAAATGGTTAACGACTTGTTAATTAAAGCGCATAACGACCCCATATCGTCTCATTGCGGCATAAACAAAATGTTGGAAAGAATTCGAAGATTTTATTTTTGGCCGAATCTAGTAAATGACGTTCGGAACTTCGTTAATAAGTGTGAAATTTGCAAGGGAACTAAACACCCGAACATCGTTATGCGTCCACCGATGGGAAAGACACCGGAAACGGAAAGATGTTTTCAAAAGCTGTTTATAGACTTTTTAGGTCCTTACCCTAGATCGAAGTCTGGAAATGTTGGTATTTTTATTACCGTCGATCATTTGTCCAAATTTTGTTTTTTAGAACCCGTTAAGAAGTTCACCACTGATGTGGTTACCAAGTATCTGGAGCAGAAGATTTTTCATGTATTTGGAACGCCTGAAACAATTGTTTCAGATAATGGGTCCCAATTTAAGTCGAGTAATTTTTCCAAATTTCTTTCAAGTTTCGGAATCCGTCATGTTTTTACGGCTGTTCATTCGCCCCAATCGAATGCCTCTGAGCGGGTCAACCGTTCAGTTCTGTCCGCAATAAGGGCTTACTTGAAACACGATCAAAGTAATTGGGATGAGTACCTCAGCAGCATCGCTTGCTCTTTACGTTCTTCGATACACACTTCGATAGGCACTACACCTTACTTTATGGCTTTCGGTCAACACATGGTAACTCATGGGCATACCTATTCTTTGCTCAGAAAACTGGAGATGCTAGAAGACAGGGCTATTAAATTTGATCGTGGAGATAACTTTGATATAATCAGAGATAGAGCTTCTAAAAATATGGAGAAACGGCGGCAGCAGAATGAACGTAATTACAATTTGCGATCTAGGCTTGTTAACTTCATTGTAGGTCAAGAGGTCTACAGGAGAAATTTTTCTCAAAGCTGTTTTGTAAAGGGGTATAACTCCAAATTGGCACCACCATTTTTAAAAGCTAGAGTCCGGAAGAAGATAGGAACGTGCTACTACGAAATAGAGGACTTAAGTGGGAAGAAAATTGGTATTTATCATGCAAAGGACCTTCGTATGTAAGAGAAATTTCAATCAGCTCCAGGCATTGTCAGCTTTGTGGTCTTCTATGAAACCCCCAAATCTGATTTTGGTGGGGGGGATTGTAGGGTGACTTGTCGCTGGTTTTCTGCTTTCTGCTTTATATTTTTTTGCTACAATTTAGCTACAAATTTTGTTCTATTTTTTTTCTTATTTTCTATTTTTTTTTATTTTTTTTTTCACGCGTTTGAATAACATCAGGCGTTAGAACAATAAAATTTGTTTCGACCGGTCCGGGATTCGAACCTGGGCTTCCGGATTGCAAGGCGACGTCACTAACCGCTAGGCTATTCCTATAGTGTGGGTGGGTCTGTCGGAGTTGTGGTTTTCCTCTAAGTGCTTGTATAGGACCTCCGTGGGGCTTGATCTGGGCCTTGAGATCCATATTAGCATTGGCTTGATTGTGTTGAGGAAGGTTTTATTTTTGTATTGGTTTTTAGTACGTATACGTATACGCAGTTCCCGCAACAATTTAACGAAAATTAGCTGAATTAGCGCATTATTTCCAAGGCTTTTTATTTTATAAATAGAAGTTAGGCTCAGTGAAATTGTCTATTTCAATAAATTTTCTGGAGCCATTTAAGGGGTGAGACTATTGAATCCCGTCGCTAATGATTTTTTTTAGATTCTATTTTTTTTTGTTGTTTTTTTTGTTTTTTTTTCTTTTTGATTTTTTTTTTGCTTCAGCAATATATTTTTTTTCTGCTGCACTTATTGGAGCCTTTTACTATTGCATCTTGACTGCTCCTGCTGCAATTTTTTTTTGGAACTTTTAACCTTTTTTTTTTTGGTTGATCCCCATTCGCCTGGCTGGACTAGCTTTGTTTGAGATTGATGTTAGCTGTTTGGACCATCAAAGGCCGATTCTTTTTTTTTGGGAACGGGAAACCCTCATCGACAAACCCGCATATCCTTTCGATGATGAATTTGGGAGAAATTCGCCGACGGCTTTTGGGCATTTCATCGAGTAATTTGTGAAGATTGTGAGAACTTGGCCCTGCGTCTGGTTACCAGACCAAGAAGTGTTTTAGAAAGTGTAAAATTTTGTTGACTAAGTCTCTCAAACGTCCAGAACTAAAATTTTTTTAAAGAGAATATATCAAAATTGGTTAAAAACCTGTAAAAAAAAAAAAAAAGAAAAAGTATTATTTAAAGTAAAAATAGCTATAAATATTGATAGAAAAAAATTAGAACTCAAACTTTTGTAAGTGTTGTGCAATTTCAATGGTAAAAAGAAAAGGTCTAGAAACAAATAAAATAAAGAAAATTAGCTAAAACTGTTGTGCTAAAAATTAGAATTTTTTTTTTTAAAAAGAAAGTAAAAGACAGTGGTTAAAGAAAAAAAAAAAAAGGGGAAAAAAAACATAGACATTGAATGCGTGAGTGTGTAAGTGCTTTGTTGCTGATTTCACCAATTTCCTGTCCATATCTGCTTTTAAATACCTCCTTGGAATCGCTGTGTTGGTAAATATCCCGGAACCGGAACACTTGAAAGATCTTTCAACGGGGGACATTTTTCAAAGTGAGTAATTAAACACCCTTTTTGATTAGATTTTAATACCCACCGAAGTTCAACGTGGTATTCACCTTGTTTTTTTGGTGTAACTAAGCAAATATCATTCAAAGTGATCAAATGGACGCTTAGCCATCATCCCATCAAGTGGTTGGTTGGCTCAGTGGTGGGGGTCGCTGACTCTGAAGTGAGAGGTCGTGGGATCGAGCCCGGGTTCGGTCATTTAATTTTTCTTTTCAAAATTTATTTTTTTTGTCTAATTAATTAATTAGATCAATAATTTTTGTTTTTTTTAAATAATTCCATTTTGGTTTGGATGATATTTGTTTGGTAATTCTCGTGGGTAAGGCAGTATATGGGAGGAAGAGGAAGCACTTGGTGCACTTTAATGTACCATACAGAGAAATAATTCTGATTAAAGCTACATACATACATCCAATGCATTTCGAATGTAATCCACCACGGCACAGTGGGTCGCAGGTTCATATCCCCGAACCAGAATGAAATTTTAAATGGATTTTCATTCTTAATTAAAGTTTTTGCCATTAACTTTTCTTTTACATTTTCTTTTATATTTAAATTTTGCATGCACATTTGATTTAAATTAACCCCATGATATCCGAATGGGATATATTTCTTTCAGCTTTTTTTTTTCTTTGAAATTGCACATACACCGGTTAGGTTTATTTATCATTTAGCTAGGCTGTTAGCCTTTTAGTTTTGTTTCCTGTTTTTAAAGTAAAGGGATAGTTGTTTTTTTTAGAATCATTGTTGCCTAAATTATTATTGGACTAGTTGCTATCTAAATAATTATTGTTACTTGAATTAGATTTGGTCTAGGCCACAATGAACGTTAATTATCTGGAAATTGTTTTAATGAATTTATTAATGCTGTTTAGGATTAAGGTTATGTGAAAGTTCAAGTTAGCTTTTTCTAGAATTTTAATGGTTTATTTTGGATTTTGTTTAATAAACAACATAATGAATATTAGCTAAATTTCCGTTTTGTGATTCCGGGGCTACAAACATTTGAAGGGTAGGTACAGTGGGACCAATGGATAAATATGATATAACTTTGGGTTTTAGTCCTGGTCATGGATGGGCGGGCGTATTACGATGTGAACATCTCTGCATCGGTGGTAGACAAAACCCTCTCTTGAAAATTCCCCCTTTTTTTTTACTTTCCTCTCTCTATTTCTCTCTCCCTCTCTTCTATCATTCGCACGCACACTTTTAAAATAATATAGTGTAGACATCCCATAGTTTGAGTTTTCAGCCTTAAAGAACCTCCCCATTGCCGACGAGACAGAAGCCGGAAGCTAGCTGCGTGCTGCTGATTTCAGCTCAAACATTTCAGACCATCTTGGGGTTTACTAGACCTAGCGTTGTATGCTACATAAGAAATAAACAAACCACAAGAAACATCTTTTCGTGTAAGAAATCGCCCTTTGTTGCAAACGAAGCAATTTGTTTCAAAAGGTTTTGAATTTTGGCGTTAAAAAAGCCATCAGGCGAAGTTCATAAAAGTTCTCCATGACCGATGTGACTTTAACATCAAAACGTGTCAAATTCACGACTAACTTTAAGCGGTGGAAAGAAATGTTGCTCAGTTACTTAAAAGATTGTACTTCCCTAGTAAAACAGATTTGTCTCTCGCAAAGATATTCCAAATTCACTAAATTATGTGTAGTAGTTGATTGAAATTTTTTATGTCAAACGCGTTTATGCTTTCAACGACTATACTAAATACCGCCTCATATACACAGTTCATTAGTACAATATTTTGTTAACAAAAATCTATCCTACCTCTCTAGCAGAGCAACTACGTCCATGAATACAAGTTAGCCAAACTCATAAATTAGTCCAAGGAGAATGAATGTTTGTGCATTGCTGTTAATATCACCCACTATTGGTAACAATATATGACCTTCGTCGGATGTGTGGCAAATGTGTATTTCCTTATGGAGGACTAACTATCAGTAATGCCATCAAAGTTTAAGTTGACTTAAACTATGTTTCAATTGCAATATTTTATAGGCAAACTACAAATAACGGAGTTACAAAATATAGTTCTTATCCATGAGTTAGTCGATGGAAGATCATGTTGTACTGATGGATCACAGCTAGAGGACAGAGTGGGCCTGGGGGTCTACATTGAGAACCTAGGGACTGAGATCTGTTTTAGACAGCCTGACCATGTAACGATCCTGCAGGCGGAAATCCGGGCGATCACGGAATGCGTGAGGTGGTGTGGTGCTAACGCGAGGACGTTGAGTGTGAACATCTTAACGGATATTAAAATTGCCATAAGGGCAATAACAACCAGGACGGTAAGGACACGAACAGTCTTGAAGTGTAAAAAGGAGATTAACGCCTTTTCAGATAATGGCACATCCCGATCGTTTGGGTGCCGGGCCATAATGCCGGTGAAGGCCAGAAGACTGCCGTCAATAAATTTAGTTAACCCGAAGCCTTTCGGGGCGAGTTAAGGGCGTGGTCGACGATCGCGCATGTATCACCGTGGAACAGCGAAACGGCGAAAATCCTAAGAGGAAATCCGGATCGTGAGAAGACGTGGCTATTACTGAAGGAGGTCAGCATAGCTTTCAGTATCATAACGGGACACATAGGACCACGAGCTTATTTATGTAAAATCGGTGCGGCAAGAGATAGCATATGTCGGGCATGTGGGGAATATGATAAAACGTTGCACAGTGGCGCAATTTGCGTTTCTTCGTGGCAAAAATCATATCTGTTGAACCAATTAAGATAACTGAATGATTTAAACGGCATATGAAAGATAACTGTTCAGGCTATTAAATGAAAGTGTGAAAAAGGTTATTTTAAAAATCCCCCTTTTTAATGCATTAATGTTTTCAAATTATTAACTAAAAAATAATAAAAATAAAATTACAAAAAAAAATGTTTAACTTTCGTTAAATTTTATCAGAATCTATGTCTAAAGACTAATCACTTCTAAACTATATTTTTTTCGGGACTTCACATGCCGCTTTGAAAAAAAAAAGTGGATCGGAAGATGCCGCCAAAATGTTGTACTGGTCCTCATTTTGCACCACCCGTGATGCTTTAAACGTATTCTGTTATCTATATTTTGTAGAATTTGTTAAGAGACTCCTGTGCTTCTTTAGAAAGTTCTCCGATTGGCAACGACTGATAGGCAATTACATCTTTGCCATGTGCCAATTTCTTCCACCGATACTTTTCCGCTAAAAGTTAGGAAGGTTTTTATGCATATTCTCCGTATTTTGTAAAATTGATGATTTCCCCTCAGTTTAAGACTACCTCAACGAACTTGCCTCATATTTCGCTGCAAGATATCTGCTACCAAATCTTCAGCCACATTGTTCACTACAAATACGCGTGAGGTGAATACTGAGCTGATTGTAACAAGGTCCTTAAGTCACTTGCCGGCAGCACTTGGGGTGCAAACAAAAAACAAACCGTCAGCTTTGTGACACGCAGTCGAATAATATTACCATCTGTCAGAATGCCGGTCTCCGAACTGCCACGGGCTGTCTGCTCAGTTCTCAGGTGGTAACCTCCATTAGGAGACAAAGATCCTACCAGTGCAAAGACATAACTACATGCTGTCTAAGCAATACATTTTGGGCTGTTATGGCAGAGACCATCCAAATCATCATCTTGTGGATATATATCCACCGCCCAGAAGCCTTAAGGTAGATCTACATGATCTAGAGCGTGAGGTTCAGCGCTACAAGAGAGAACCTCTCAGAAAGCGGCATTTCAAGCAGGCCTAAACAACATTCATGCAGACACGGTAGCAGATGCCGTAAATAGCTACCGGGTAAATGTAGTACTTGGAGAACGACCGCCTCCCATTGCACCTAAAGAAATTGACTTCCCCCAGCAAACCATAGTAGTTCTGGCTCAATTACGTTCCGGCAGATGCAGATGCCTCGACTCCTATAGAGCAAGGATTCCCGATTGTAACCAGGGAACACACGATACACGTCACCTGCTCAACTGCCCAGCCAGACCCACTCGACTTAGACCCAGATCCCTGTGGACGCATCCCATCTTAGTCGCAGAATTCCTGTATCTTGACACTCAACAGAATCAAGCAGACAAAAGATACCATTTCCCATACCAGTAGTATACCATTTTCAAGACTTTATCGGCCCTCCTGCATAGTTGATTCTCGTACCACTTAGAGGTATTATAACATCGTCTGCATAGCAGACGGTTTAAAATACCTATTAAGAGGATCCGTTGTAGGCTATTTAAAGTGGCCACTATCAATGTCCATGAAAAAGCATAAGTGAGAAGTTTTATTAAGTTGGTAGTAACCCTCCTTGCGAAAAATGATCAAATTAACCTAGGAAAAGAGAGTTACCTTATTTGTACAAAAACAACCACATTGGCAGTTTTAGGAGAAATTGCATTCGATTTAGGCGAAATAACGCTGTGTCACTAATTTCCTATTAAGTATAAACGATTTTGAATATTTTCAAATGTTCAAACTTTGATACCAAATAATCCCCAAAACTTACCAAAGCCCAGCTGTTAAAAAAAACAAGCAGCATTGGACAGCCAACTTTTAATTTTACAAAATTTATTATTGATATTAAGATAATGTTGATGATTTAATATACAAAATATAATGAATGCGATCAAAAAAAAAAAAAAACAGTGTCATAAAAAATGAAAATGAATACTACAGCTATGCTAAGGTTAAAACCAACCCAACATCATCACGTTAGTCTTCTATGACACACATTATGTTAATACCACTCTTGCCGAGATTAACGCCCTCCAAACAACTCTCCTGATGCGAACGCATATAAATCAGAAATTGTATGATAACATAGAGAAGATTATTGCGGTCATAGGCACAATTGTGTATTTCACCATCGCTAATAAAATTGAATTTTGGCTTCAAAGGATTGGAGCATAGTATGGCGCATCGTGCCTTATTTTGCACCAAAGCCACAGTATCTTTGGCAGAGCGCTTGTCCTCGCCAATGATAACGTAGCGACTATAAAAAGGACGACCACCGCCCTGAGGCAACGGCATGAGTTGAGTATCTAAGTAAACACAGAACAAATGGAAAAGAATCTGCACAGGAAAAATAAAAGAGACAAGCAAAAGAAATTGAATATATGCACATATTATTAACACAAAAGATTTTTCATAATATCAATAGCATTTGCATATATACCGCTGAATCAGTGGGCAAGTGTTCGTCCCATTTAAGGCCATGGTATTCGGAGCCAGAATTCCAACGGTAGTCGGCAATACACGAACCTTTAGCTAAATCTGTAACGATAGAAAAGGATAGAAATAACCATGAATGTGTGCATTAGGGCTGGTTGATTTGTATGGATGAAAAAAAAGGTTAAAAATCGTACAGCAGGTATCTAAAATAAAATCCTATTCCACGCCTCTCGACTTGGAAAAAGCTATTATTTCTTGCATTTATTTTTTGCAAAGACGGGCATATACATTTCCAAGCCGATAGGCGCTGATTTTGATTTTATTTTAGATACCATGGTTTCTTCGAAGGAGTTTCTTAGAATTTCATGTAGTTTACGATTTCGCTATACGAGTAAAAAGAAAATTATCGACCCGCCCTTATGTACATAGTGCATCATAAAAGGTAAATAAAGATAATTTTAACACCCGTTTTCACAAAACTTAAAACAGCTTTATACTTGGTTGATTTGACAGTTCTATAAAGGAAATTTGTCAAAAAGCCTACTTTAATGCTTCTGTAAGTTTTGTGAATATGGGCATAAACCGTTAATTCACAGAACATCCCAAATTGTTTTCCATACCTCACCCCTTTGTTAGTTTATGTCTGATAATGTGTCCTCACCTAAGTGCCGGTGACTGTTAGCCGCGAAAGCCGAGCAATTGCATAGGAAATGCTTCAACGTCTCATATGCGTTCCATTATGATACCGAAAGCTATACCGACCTCTTTCTTACTTCCTTTCAGTAATACCATCGCCTTCGCACATCTGGATCTCCATATAGGCTACGGATTTTCGTTGTCCTACCGATTGTTTCGGCCACCGTAGCGCAGAGGTTAGCATGTCCGCTTATGACGCTAAACGCCTGGGTTCGAATCCTGGCGAGCCCTATATGGTTCAGATTGGTCTATATTAGGATATAGCTGTCATATACATATACCGATCTTCCGATTTAAGTTCTTAGGCCCATAAAAGATGCATTTGAATTTGGTACAAAGAGTTGTGTTCGACCCTTACAAAGCCTTTCTGAATATGGTGGGGATAGCTGCTTTGTGTCCATAAATGGATTTTTCATCGTACTATGACGAAATGTGGTTAATATATATATTCGAGGTGGTGGAGGCCACCGTAGCGCAGAGGTTAGCATGTCCGCCAATGACGCTGAATGCTTGGGTTCGAATCCTGGCGAGACCATCAGAAAAAAATTTTCAGCGGTGGTTTTCCCCTCCTAATGTTGACAACATTTGTGAGGTACTATGCCATGTAAAAATTCTCTCCAAAGAGGTGTCGCATTGCGGCACGCCGTTCGGACTCGGCTATAAAAAGAAGGCTCCTTATCATTGAGCTTAATCTGGAATCGGACTGCACTCATTGATATGTGAGAAGTTTGCCCCTGTTCATGGGCAAAATTTGCATTTTTATACCCTCCACCATAAGATGGGGGGTATACTAATTTCGTCATTCTGTTTGTAACTACTCGAAATATTCGTCTGAGACCCCATAAAGTATATATATTCTTGATCGTCGTGACATTTTATGTCGATCTATCCATGTCCGTCCGTCTGTCCGTCCGTCCGTCCGTCTGTCTGTCGAAAGCACGCTAACTTCCGAAGGAGTAGAGCTAGCCGCTTGAAATTTTACACAAATACTTCCTATTAGTGTAGGTCGGTTGGTATTGTAAATGGGCCATATCGGTCCATGTTTTGATATAGCTGCCATATAAACCGATCTTGGGCCTTGACTTCTTGAGCCTCTAGCACGCGCAATTCTTATCCGATTGGAATGAAATTTTGCACGACGTGTTTTGATATGATATCCAACAACTGTGCCAAGTATGGTTCAAATCGGTTCATAACCTGATATAGCTGCCATATAAACCGATCTTGGGTCTTGACTTCTTGAGCCTCTAGAGGGCGCAATTCTTATCCGAATGGAATGAAATTTCACACGACGTGTTTTGTTATGATACCCAATAAGTGTGCCAAGTATGGTTTAAATCGGTCCATAACCTGATATAGCTGCCATATAAACCGATCTTGGGCCTTGACTTCTTGAGCCTCTAGCACGCGCAATTCTTATCCGATTGGAATGAAATTTTGCACGACGTGTTTTGATATGATATCCAACAACTGTGCCAAGTATGGTTCAAATCGGTCCATAACCTGATATAGCTGCCATATAAACCGATCTTGGGTCTTGACTTCTTGAGCCTCTATAGGGCACAATTCTTATCCGATTTGAATGAATTTTTGCACGATGCCGAATGGATATCCGAATGGAATGAAATTTCACACGACGTGTTTTGTTATGATACCCAATAAGTGTGCCAAGTATGGTTGAAATCGGTTCATAACCTGATATAGCTGTCATATAAACAGATCTGGGGATTTGATTTCTTGAGCTTCTAGAGGGCGCAATTCCTATCCGATTTGGCTGAAATTTTGCATGACGTATTTTATTTGTACTTTCAAAAACTGTGTCAAATAAGGTTCAAATCGGTTCATAACCTGATATAGCTGCCATATAAACCGATCTGGGATCTTGACTTCTTGACTTCTTTTCTTATATCCTTTTTTATCTAAGAAGAGATGCCGGGAAAAGAACTCGACAAATGCGATCCATGGTGGAGGGTATATAAGATTCGGCCCGGCCGAACTTAGCACGCTTTTACTTGTTTTTGCCTAAGAAGAGATGCCGGGAAAAGAACTCGACAAATGCGATCCATGGTGGAGGGTATATAAGATTCGACCCGGCCGAACTTAGCACGCTTTTACTTGTTTTAATATAAAAAGTATTTGTCGATTTCTTTTGCCGGCATCTCTTCTCAGGCAAAAAAGGATATAAGAAAAGATTTGCTCTGCTATTAGAACGATATCACGATATGGTCCGGTTTGGACCACAATTAAATTATATGTTGGACACCTGCGTAAAATGTCAGCCAATTCGAATAAGAATTGCACCCTTTGGGGGCTCAAGAAGTTAAATAGAGAGATCGATTTATATGGGAGCTGTATCAGGCTATAGACCGATTCAGACCATAATAAACACGTATGTTGATGGTCATGAGGATCCGTCGTACAAAATTTAAGGCAAATCAGATAATAATTGCGATAGAGGCTCAAGAAGTCAAGACCCAAGATCGGTTTATATGGCAGCTATACCAAAACATGGACCGATATGGCCCATTTACAATACCAACCGACCTACACTAATAAAAAGTATTTGTGCAAAATTTCAAGCGGCTAGCTTTACTCCGTCGGAAGTTAGCGTGCTTTCGACAGACAGACGGACGGACGGACATGGCTAGATCGACATAAAATGTCGCGAAGATCAAGAATATATGTACTTTATGGGGTCTCAGACGAATATTTCGAGTAGTTACAAACAGAATGACGAAATTAGTATACCCCTCATCCTATGGTGGAGGGTATAAAAAAGGAATCACTGACTGTCGTCTACTGCCAGGAGCGTCAACGTATTCCCATTATACAGACCGCCGCAGATGTATTGCAAAATAATTTGGAGTTAAATTTAATAGGCGAGCTCTTAAGTGTTGGAAAAATATTGCGTTTGGAGCAGCTAAACAAAACCATTGAGAAGAGCAACAAACGGCGAAATAAAATGATATTTTACACGTAAATAAATAGAAAGATAGTCCAACAGTACTTTAAAATCAAAATAAAATGTTTATTCCTGGTAATTCACAATTACTGCCAAAACACTATTACCGGCATCAATTGTCAAAAGTTGCTGTTCAGAGAGGCCACTGTGCCAGTCAAAGTACAATAGTAGAACCACCAGTAGTAGCAAGAAATACCAGCAGCAAACCCAACTGCATAGATTTAAGCAGCGACTGCATTTTAATCGTCACCAACCACTCGCCCACGTTTGTATGACTTACCATGCATTGATATGTACATCGATCTGTGTCTGGCTAGCTGAGCATTTTTATGTATCTCGATCTGTGTATGGTTTGCTGTGTGTTTATATGTACGTCGATCTGTGTATGTTTTATCTATGCGTCTGGAGTTTGGAAACGTACATATTAACATCATTAAGGGCCATAAAAACCTAGCGGTCTACCTTAAAATATATATGAAAATTTGTTTGCATATTTTTTGCATGCCCAGAAGAAATGGATTTTTAAATTTTGTTCAGCTGCTAAGCAGAACTCAAATAAATCAATCGATTTCGATCGCAACAATTTGAAGTCTTTTATATTTTATTTTTTGCACTAGCCTGTCAAAAAGCTTACAGGCTCTAACATTGGTGACCCCGACGTGATCCAGCTTTAAATCAACATTTCGAGAATTAATATCAATTCGGATATAATTCATTGATTTTATTGGATCGCACGTCTAATTTTGGATTATTGCTGGCTCTAATTTCAATTCGGATTTTAGAGCAGTGATAGCAAATTGCAGCCCTATCGCTTATTCACTTAGCCATTGACACTTATATAATCATGCCAGACAACACATCGCCATCAACCAAAGAATCCGCCGAGGGATCATCCGAGATTACCCAGTGCATGAATAGAGTTAAATCTATTGGTAAGCAATTAACAGACATCAACGTTCGTCTGACGAAGAGTTGATGATGAGTTGAACAAGTTGGATGACACCGCTCTCGCCGTTCGCTTGGACTATGTCGAAAATTTGAATTCGCATTTCGATAAGTCCTTATCGCTGTTGGAAGAAATTAGTGGATCTGATAAGGACCAAACTCTTCGTTGTGATTTTCTTACATCGTTTTTCGATATAAAGGCAAAACTCAAGCGTGAGTTAAATGCAAGCCCTAACACTCGTCCTATGACATCATCTTCGACATTTCGTCAATTTGCTATTGACGAATCTGTAAGTGTACGGAGGAGCAGATTGCCAGAACTAAAAATACCTCAGTTCAGCGGTTCTTACTCAGACTGGCCTGATTTTTTTGCAATGTTTTCTACAGTTGTTGCTAACGACATGGAAGTCAGCAAATTGGAGAAATTTCACCACCATCGAGATAGTTTAATTGGACCTGCTCTAGATACCATCTCATCGTTGGAACCATCTGACGCAAGCTATGATGAGGCGATCAAATTATTAAAAAACAGATTTGATAATAAACTTTTGAATTTCCAGACTCACATCAAGGAAATATTTGGACTCAACCCTGTTGTCAAAGGTTCTGCTACAAGTTTGCGTCAATTATGCGACAGGCTCAACGCTCATATAAGGACTCTTGTGTAAAAAGGAAGAAATTGCTGATGGTCTTTTGGTTTGCTTGGTTACGTCGAAGCTGGATACGTCAACACAGGCTAAATGGGATGAGTGACTCCAGAACGATCAACTGCCGTCATGGTCTTCGATGACTAACTTCATCGAACGAAGATGCAGAATGTTAGAAAACCTTGAGCATACGGTTACACAAAAGGTACCCAACCAAGCGGTAAATAATAAAACAAATAATATTGGACGAAATTCCCTTGTTGCTTCTGGCACTGCGTGCCATTTTTGCATCTTTTGCGATGGTAAAGACCATTTTATTACAAGCTGTACTCGTTTTTTAAATCTTTCGCCATCTTTGCGTTATAAAGTTGGACCTTTGCCTTAATTGTCTGAGGAAAGGTCATCGATTATCGAAATGTAAATCAGGAACCTGTCGTCATTGCTCCATGAAACACAATTCGTTGCTACATACGGATAATATTGGTTGCCCAAAAAGTAATTGCGGATTTTTTTAAAAGAAAGTAAATGCATTTTTAATGACACTTAGAATGAACTTTAATCAAATATACTTTTTTTAAATTTTATTCTAAAGCAAGCTTAAAGTAACAGCTGATAACTGACAGAAGAAAGAATGCAATTACAGAGTCACAAGCTGTGAAAAAATTTGTCAACGCCGACTATATGAAAATTCCGCAATTACTTTTTGGGCAACCCAATAGTTCTGAAACGACCCCAGCTCTGCCTCTTTAGCAGGCAGTGAAGTGTTGTTGGCCACTGCTATTGTTTTAGTGAGAAATAAATTTGGTGCTTTCATTTCCTGTCGGGCAAATTTAGATTCAGGGCCTCAGCTTAATTTCGCCATAACTCGTTTTGCTACTCAAGCACAGCTCAAAGTAAATTCGTCCCAGATTATAATATCAGGAATTGGGGAAGGTAGTTGGTAGCAGACAAATCAACCGAGCTTGTTATAAAATCTTGCCATAATGAATATTCCACTTCGTTTGTTGCAGTGGTCATTCCTGCGATAACAGAATATCAGCCCAATTCGAATATCAATTTGAATAACTTTAATATTCCCGCCAACGTCAAATTGGCAGACCCAGATTTCTATAAACGTGGAAGAATTGACATTTTAATCGGGGCTGGCCTATTCTTTGAATTGATGAGCGTGGGCCAAAAAAGATCCGGATACAATTCTCCAATTTTGCAAAAAACTCAACTCAAGGTTGGGTGGTATCGGGGGGGAGGCTCTACCCTATCGAAGTCATGTTCATTGGCAATTGCATGCAAGTCTAATTCTGATTCAAATAAAGAATCTCTGGTGGATTTGGTGAAAAGTTTTTGGGAAGTAAAACATAACTTCGAAGACAGCTCAAGACGATCAGACGAAGATAACTTTTGCGAAAATCATTTCAAACAGTATACTACGAGGCTTGACTCTGGTTTATACTCCGTCGCCTTACCTAAAAAGGAAAATATTTCTAATCTTGGCGAATCTCATAACCGCGCTTTTAATAGATTTATGAATCTAGAAAAAAAAAATCAATAGACAGCCACAGCCAAGGATACTTTCTCCCCCACCACTGCGCGCATAAAAAATGTATCGGTGCGTTCGTGTGTCCCACCCAGACGGCTTTCTGCAGTGTATTTTGTGGCGAAAGAGCCCTCAGAAAGATATACGCATGTATAAACTAAACACCGTAACATATGGTACAAAGCCTGCAGCATTCCTTGCAATACGAGCAATGCACCAGCTCTTTATGCACGAAGAAAGCTCCCTTCCAATCGGCGCAGACATAATAAGGCGCGACTTTTACGTCGTTGATTTGATATCTGGCGGTGATTCGATCGAAGAAGTGATCGAAATCAGAAAGCAGGTGACAGAGCTTTTAAGTCGTGGTAATTTTGATATAAGAAAATGGTGTAGCAACGATATGTTTGTTTTGGATGGAGTACCATTCGCTGATCGAGAAACGTTTTTGGAGTTCTAAGATGGCACCGATATAAGCAAAACTTTAGGTTTAATGTGGGATCCAAAATCTGACAACTTCATCTTTACACTGTCGATCATTTTGGACTCTAAACCAATAACAAAAAGAACTGTTTTGTCTACCATCGCCCGTTTATATGACCCCCTTGGTTTAGTTGGCCCTGTAATCACTAAAGCAAAGATTTTTATGCAAAGTCTAGGGAAACCAAACTCGAGTGGGACGAAAGCTTGCCGCAGATTTTACATTCGGTTTGGCAGCATTATATATCATCCTTTTCTTTTGTTGATAAATATGTATTCCCAAGACTTGTTTCAATTCCAGGCTCGACAGTCCAAATACACGCATTTTGCGACGCCAGCCTCTCTGCATACGGGACATGTGTGTACATATGATCAGAGGCACAAGGGGAGGTAAAAGTAAATCTACTGTGCTCCAAATCTCGAGCGGCACCCTTAAAGGTTCTAACAGTACCAAAGCTTGAGTTGTCGGCAGCAGCGCTTCTTGCAGATCTGCTTGAATCAATTTCAAATACACTTGGAAAGCACATAGAACACCACTGTTGGTCGGACTCTATGGTCGTTTTGTCGTGGCTTCAAGAGGAATCATCAAATTATAACATTTTCGTCGCCAACAGAGTAAGTCGTATACAAAAACAAGTAAAAGCGTGCTAAGTTCGGCCGGGCCGAATCTTATATACCCTCCACCATGGATCGCATTTGTCGAGTTCTTTTCCCGGCACCTCTTGTTAGGCAAAAAAGGATATAAGAAAAGAGTTGCTCTGCGATTAAAACGATATCAAGATATGGTCCGGTTCGGACCACAATTAAATTATATGTTGGAGACCTGTGTAAAATTTCAGCCAATTCGTATAAGAATTGCGCCCATTGGGGCTCTCGACATAAAATAGAGTGAACGATTTATATGGGATCTGTATCGGGCTATAGACCGATTCAGACCATAATAAACACGTTTGTTGATGGTCATGAGAGGATCCGTCGTACAAAATTTCAGGCATATCGGATAATAATTGCGACTTCTAGGGGTCAAGAAGTCAAGATCCCAGATCGGTTTATATGGCAGCTATATCAGGTTATGAACCGATTTGAACCTTATTTGACACAATTGTTGAAAGTAAAAATAAAATACGTCATGCAAAATTTCAGCCAAATCGGATAGGAATTGCGCCCTCTAGAAGCTCAAGAAGTCAAATCCCCAGATCTGTTTATATGACAGCTATATCAGGTTATGGACCGATTTCAGCCATACTTGGCACAGTTGCTATGTATCATAACAAAACACGTCGTGTAAAATTTTATCCCAATCGGATAAGAATTACGCACTCTAGAGACTCAAGAAATCAAGACCCAAGATCGGTTTATATGGCAGCTATATCAGGTTATGGACCGATTTAAACCATACTTGGCACAGTTGTTATATATAATAACAAAACACGTCGTGCAAAATTTCATTTCAATCGGATAAGAATTGCGCACTCTAGAGGCTCAAGAAGTCAAGACCCAAGATCGGTTTATATGGCAGCTATATCAAAACATGGACCGATATGGTCCATTTACAATACCAACCGACAGACAGACGGACGGACGGACGGACAGACGGACGGACATGGCTAGATCGACATAAAATGTCACGACGATCAAGAATATATATACTTTATGGGGTCTCAGACGAATATTTCGAGTAGTTACAAACAGAATGACGAATTAGTATACCCCCCATCTTATGGTGGAGGGTATAATTAACGGAACATATGTTTTGGCATCATATTCCAACGCCTAATAACCCTGACGACATTTTATCGAGAGGAGCCACCCCAGTAGACCTTCTTAGATGTAGTCTCTGGAAGGAAGGACCTAATTTTTTATACAAAAATCAGGAAGCTTGGCCAAAACCATCGAATTTTGTACAAAAATTGCCAGAGCGCCGCCGAGTTGCTCTTATAATTTCGTCCAATCAAGATTTGTCTCTTGATTGTAAATATCACAACTCTTTTTACAAAATTCAGCGCACTTTTGCATATATTTACCGATTTTTGAACTATTTAAAGGGAGAAAAATGTTGTGGTGATTTTACCAAAATTGAAATCAAGATGGGAACACAACTTTTGCTACAAAATATACAACTTATGCACTTTTCCTTGGAATATAAATCTTTACAGCAAAATGAAAATGTACCAACAACCAGCAAATTATATTCGCTTTCGCCTTTTTTGGATGCATACCGCCGAGTCGGTGGCCGTTTGCAAAACTCATTGTTGTCGTTCGAGGCCCAAAATGCCATCATATTACCAAAATCTCATCCTATAACTTCGTCTTTAATAATGTACTACCATAACAAAATGTTATATGCCGGACCGCAATGTTTACTCGCAAGCATCCGACAGATATATTGGCCAATTGGAGGCAGAAAAACAGTAAGCTCAACAATTAACAAATGTGTCAGATGTTTCCGACTAAAGCCAACAATTGCCGAGCATATCATGGGCAGCATACCCGAAGACCGTGTTCAGCCATCACGAGCGTTTCACACAACTGGGCTTGATTTTTGTGAGCCATTCAGATACAAATCGGAGGTAAGAAATCGGCAACCAACAAAGTGCTATGTGTGTGCATCTATGTGCGCTTCACAACAAAAGCAACACATCTGTAATTGGTTTCAGACCTGTCGACGTCATCTTTCCTTTCATCACTAAAGAGGTTTATTTCAATTCGTGGTAAGCCTACAACCATTTGGTCCGATAACGCCACAAATTTTGTTGGGGCCAAAAATGAGTTGGCTGAATTAAGGCAGCTATTTTTTGACAAAACCCAATTTCAAAAAATCCACAATCAATGCACGGAAGATGGAATAATTTGGAAATTCATTCCACCCCGATCGCCGCACTTCGGTGGCCTTTGGGAAGCCGTAGTTAAGTCGGCCAAGTACCACTTTTATAGATCTGTGGCCCATGTATTTTAACTATCGATGAATTGCGAACTTTGGTATGCTAAATATCTGCTATTCTTAACTCTCGCCCTTTATATTCGATTACGGAGGATTTAATGACTAGGAGGTGCTGACTCCAGGCCATTTTTTAGTTGGTGGACCGCTAACGAGCTTCCCGGAACCAGATATTACAGACCTAAACATACATATTTTAAACAGATGGCAAAAAGTTTGTCATATGCAACAAATTTTTTGGAAAAAATGGAGCAATTCTTACCTAACTCTATTGCAACAACGATCGAAGTGGAAATCATCGAAAAACAAAATTTCTTTTGGAGCAATGGTGCTTTTGAAAGACGAAAACATTCCACCCCTGAAATGGTAAATGGGTCGAATAGTGGACACTGTAGCTGGGAATGATGGTGTTGTGCGAGTTGTCTTGGTAAAAACTTCGAATGGAACCTCGCGTCGACCAGTGGCTAAATTAGCGATACTGCCTATTCAAGATAAGAATGTTGAAAGTCATGGACTTCGCTTACCTTTTATACGCTTCACCAAATATTCTTGATTGCTTGACATCTCCAAAAATGGCACTATCATGGGCAGCATTGGCACATGTTGTGATACAAATTGTTGGTTTCCTACGGTTTTCTTTAACCTCTCCAAGCCAATGCTGCCAATTTGCATATCATGAAATCCGCGTTGTTTAAATGAAGAGTCAACATGTTCCATTTCCTTTGTTAGGCGCTGCAAAATGGTAAACGAAATCCACTACAACAGAAGTAAAATTGTTGATTAAAAAATAGTGTGATTTAATTGAAGACTACTACTTACCGTTCGCAAATTCCCAACATATTGAGCTAGTTTCTCTGAAGAGATTCTTTTGATGACTTCCGAGTTACTATCGACGATATTTAGGCCCCCTTCCTCTTTAGAGCTCTGTTTATTTTGTGTTGTGGGAGCTGCAACAGAACAATATGCAGTCAATATGTACATCGGTGTCTGTACTCCAATTCTTAATTTTCTATATAAAAACTAAGATCTGAATAATAGTGGCATTAACTCATTAATGACGAATGGGTAGAAAAATACCCAAAAACAGAGTTGTCTTTAATTTGGATTGGCGTAAAGCAGACGAATGAAACTAGTTAAAAAATGTTCCCGTCATGTAAGGTCATGTTTAAGGGGAAATTTGGCTTGTCGAAAGTTGACAACTTTTTATAGCTCAACAAAATCAAAAAAAAAAAAATTCAAAATTCTTAGAAGTGAATTTTCGCCCAGAGGGATCTGGGTCTGATTCGAGTGGGTCTGGCTGGGCAGTTAAAAAGGTGAAGTGTATCGTATGGTCTCTGGTCACAATAGAGACATACATCTTACAATTCGTCATCAATCCTTGCTGTGTGGGAGTTGATGCGGCTGCATCTGCCGGATCGTTATTGAGCCAGAAAAGCTCTGGTTTGCCAGAGAGGTGAAACAGGAGGCGGTCGTTCTCCAAGGATTACATTCACACGGTAGCTATTTACCGCATCTGCTACCCTGTCTATATGAAAGTTATCTAGACCCGCTTCATATGCCGCTTGATTTAAATTTTCTCTCGTGTAGCGCAGAACCTCACGCTCTAGATCATGTAGATCTACCTTAAGGCTTCTGGGCGGTGGATATCTAAGCACAAGATGATGATTTTAATGGTCTCTGGGATAACAGCCCAAAAGGTATTGCTTAGACAGCGTGTAGTTATGTCTTTGCACTGGTAGGATCTTTGACTCCTGATGGAGGTGGTCCACATGAGAACTGAGGAGACAGCCCGTCGCAGTTCGGATGGCGGCATTCTGACAGATCTGAATATTGTTCCACTGCGTGTCACAACGCTAACGAGACCACACTGGCGCTGCATAACTTACCACAGACCGCCCAATTTGCTTTGAACGTGGTCAATAAGGACCGTCTTATCACATGGCCTGAGCTGATTGAAGCCACAGCAAATATGTGCGGATATGGCATGCAAAGCAGTTGTTGTGCTATGCAGTCTTCGAAATACATAATGATGCTCGATTGGAAATTTTCCTACGAGGTTTGGAAGGAGTAATGCCTCAAGCATCTTTGCTACTGGAGAGAGAAGGGAGATCGGGTTGAACGACTCCCCCAAACTCGGGTCTGTTCCAGGCATCAGTAGCGGGATCACTCTGCCCATTTTCCAAACATCGGGAACTGTAAGGGTGTTCAAAGACAGGTTGAGGACAGTAGTAAAGTACTCTACTCCAGGTAAATCCAGATTCTTCAGCATCAGTGTAGAGATTCCGTCGGGGCCCAATGCCTTGGATGATTTGGCGCCACAGATGACATTCGTAACATCGCCCACGGTATATTGTGAAGGCTGTCCATCGGCTCGGAGACCACGGATACGGCGAATGGCTCTCCCTTGCCCTGTCACTCTCGAGTTGCACAATAAATTGACGGTTGAAGAACCTGGCGCATCTCTTCGGGTCTGTCACGGTAACGCCGCCAAAAGTGACTGAGGTCCTGTCATCCCGTCTACGGGGGTTCGAGAGTGACTTAACAGTTGACCCCAGCTTGCCTAAATCGGTGCCTAAGTTACATTGTTCCAGCCACAAAATCCGCCTATGTTTGTTGACTACCCTGTTCATTTCCAGATTCAGCTCGCTGATTCTGGGGTTACTCACGCTCGTCTGCGAGTACCACTGCCCGGGAAATTGCGCGGCACTTGGGGTATTCGACCGGCTGGTCCCGGCACCGGATAACTGTGAGCACCACACAGGCTAAAACATGGAGGTACGATTTATGTGGTGTTCATTGCTGTCACGAGAAGCTTAGCTACCGAGCGTGGACTTAGAATGGACTCCAAAAACCCAACAGCTGCAGTGGTGATATCAGGCCGTAGCATGTTGTATGCTACTGAAACCTCGACTGGTGGAGCGGCTCCTCCAGGCGCCACTAGCCGACAGACGGCTGGTCAGCAGGGGCTTTTGACGAAGACACCTGGTTCGAGTCTAAAGGACAAGGCCGAACCTATTACTTCTTCCATGCCTATAATTTGCCTAGGCCATCGGCCTTCCCCGCCAAACCAACACGCTCTTTAAGAGGTTGGAAGAATAAAAGACGCATCATTTTATTTATTGAGAGGCTTGGTGCGAATGATCCTAAGACTCTCACTGATAGAGAGAGAGATTCCCGAGGCCGATACAGACTAATTGCCTTCGGCGCTCAACGCTCAATTGAAATGTATCGTTGTGCGCTAAAAAAGATTGGTGAGATCTGGCCAGGTGCAGCACTAGATTTAGTCAAGAAGGAAGATATTCCTTATCGACCAATGGCGCATGCTTGGGTACCAAGGATTCCCCCAGATCCTGAAGCTATACTTGGAAGACTAAGGGAATGTAATCCCAATCTTTCAACCACCGACTGGAAGATTGGTAGATTGGATGAGGCTGATAGTGACCGGAGACATGCATTATTCGTTCTAAACTCCGGCTGTCTCCGGCAGACCTCAATAAGTCTGAAGGGATTGTATCCTACAGATTCAACAAGTTGAAACTGAAGATCTATAGAAGCGGTGGGGTTGGGGAATCAGGAGACGACTCAGCAGTTGTTGGTGAAAACTTGCCTGAGGAACTATCGACGGCGGATTGGATGCAGGAGACTGATATCGAGCCACAATCGAGATAGGAGGGCATGGCATCGAAACGGGACCCGACAAGCCCTATGTGGGTGGGTCACAAAGTTGGACTGGGCTCAAAGTGCGCGCCAGCGTGGAAGCACGGAACTCAGAAAGTACTTCGACAGCAGCAGTGAGCAGCAGTGAGTGAAGAATCTAAGGAGAAATCGTCCACGCCGCAAGTGCCCAGTCTCCCGAGGAAAAGTGGTTCCACAGCTTTCTTACCTGCCCCTGGATGCGTACGGAAGCTCATCATGACAAGTTCTAACGAATCTGTATTCTTGCAGAGGGTAGTCTAAATGTTTTTCTTCTCTCGTCAATAAGCACTGAAGATTTAGAAGCCTAGTAGCCAACCTTGAAATAAACAAGTCTCACTACTGGTTGGATTCCCTATATATGGCACACGATTCAGAGATGCCGCCTTCAAACCCTAAGTCGCTGGTTGAAGCTGCTTCTGTAGGGAAGAATAGCCTCATTGTAGTAAGTTAAGCTAATGCACATAACCAGATATGGCGAAGTTCGGATGTCAACGAAAGGGGTGAGCTTTTTATTGAATAAATTATAAGTTGCAATCTGGCGATTTGTAATAAAGGGGATAAACCGACCTTTATTACCAGGAACAGGCATGAGGTACTAGATATTACCTTTGTATAGGGAGATATAAGTGGAAGAATATGGGACTGGGAAGTGTTGGATGACCACAGCTTCTCTGAACATCCTAATATTAGTTTTAGCCTTGGAGAAAATACTGGAGTAGTGGTCTCTCGGCTAAACAGAAGAAAGACGGATTGGGATAAATTTCGGCAAAAATTCTGCATCACTATCCCTTATAGACTAGAAAAGGAAGTGGAAACTACGGAGATTGTAGACATAATGGTCAAGCGGATCATGAAGGCCCTGAATGACTCACTTGTGTCAACATGCCCTAGTACCAAGCCAAAGGCCAAACAGCGACCGCCATGGTGTACCCCAGAGCTGATTGGTCTAAGGAAGGACTGCAGAAAACTCTTCAACAGAGCAAAAGCCACAGGAGTACCACACGATTGCGACATCTATAAGGCTGAGCTAAGAAAATATAAGGACGAGCTGAGAAAGGCTCAGAACAAATCCTGGGTAGAATTTTGCAGCTCCGTGGAGGATACATCTGAGGCCTCTGGGCTAAGAAAGATTCTGTCCTCGAGACCTATTATGGTGGGGTATATTCAGAATTCAGACAAAGTATGGGCAATGTCTAGTGAGGAAACACTAGAACTACTCGTTGATACACATTTCCCGGGAAATTCTCCAACGGAAAACGTGGAACATAAAAAGGTTGTCACTGATATGCATTTGTCGGAGGCCACCTGGGAAATTTTTTCTGAGCCGAAAATCCTTTGGGCGATAAGAAGTTTCTACTCATTTAAGTTGCCAGACCCTGATGATGTATCACCGGTTGAATTACAAAAGGCGTTAAAGTGGTCGTGTATGCTGATGACGTGGCAATTGCGGTTAGCAAGCTCTACGTGCAACAGCAAAGTGGGTTATCGAAAGTGGTCTGGGTATAAATCCGTGCAAGACAGAAGTAGTTCTTTTCAGCAGGAGATACAAGTTGCCTACAGTGGAACCTGTCTCTTGGGTGGAGAGAATGTTCCATTTACACAGAAAGCGAAAAATACCTGGTTGTTTGGCTGAACAGGAAATTGAACTTCAAATCCGACATTTTGGAAAGGGCAGCAAAGGCCACTCTTGCCCTATACACCTGCAAGAGAGCCATTGGAAAAAGATGGGGATTTAGACCGCGGATCATGCCTTGGGTATATACTGCAGTTGTTAGACCTATTATGCTATATGGTGTTGTGGTCTGGTGGACGGCGCTTCCAAAATCCACATACTGCTCAATACTTAACCGGATCCAAAGGATGGCACTGAGGACGACACTATCTAATGCACTGAATTTAATGCTACATCTTATGCCTCTGGACATTGTGGCTACCCAAATTGCAGCGACCACTGCCGTGAGGTTAAGGGAGCTTCAGGCAGTGTGGATTACCCCCAAACTGAGCCGCTTTTTGATAAAAAATTACTGTACCACTATTCCTGCTAGAAACGATTGGAGCTACGATATCCCTGGTAACAAAACTTACATAGACTTCTATACGGATGGTTCCAAACTAAACGACCAGGTGGGCTTTGGGGTGTACTCTAAAGATCTAGAACTGGTCATATCTGCTCAGACAGCCAGGCAGCCATTAAATCCCTGGAGAACGTATCTCTGAACACAAAAACCGCCCTCGACAGATCTCTCAACGAGATGGCTGAACAGTTCAAAATTCACCTTTTCTGAGTGCCGGGCCAGGGAATTCTAAAGCAGACGAGCTTGCGAGACTAGGAACTACCTTACACATTCCAGGGACACTGGAATCTATGGGTATACCTCTAGCGACATGTAAGCTAAGTTTTCAGGACCATGCCCGAAGGGCAACGAATGATAGATGGTCACAAAGAGGGGGCTTTGAGCATTCCAAAACTATGTGGCCTCATATAGACTTGAAGAGGTCTACTGCTTTGCCGTCACTGGCTAGAACAGACGTCTCAGTCATTGTGTCCGTCATGACAGGTCACTGTCTAATCAGAAAACATGCTGACAGACTGAAAGTTGCCAGCAACGACTTTTGTAGAAGCTGTAGAGACATCGAGACTATAGAACACCTTCTGTATGGGTGTCCCGCACTAGCAGTTAGAAAGGGTTCCACTTTAGGTTCTCATTTTTTTGAGAACCTGTCTGATTAAGCGGATGTGAACATTCGCAAGTTATTTGGCTTTTTTAAGCGATCTGCATGGATCAACGGTAGGAACTATAAGGCATCTTCCTTCTTCTGGTCCTGTGGTATCACATTGAACGAAAACGTCTAAGTGAGTCTGATGGCAGACTGCCACTTAAACCTAACCTAGCCTAACCTAACCTAGAGGGCGCGTCCACAGGTTGCGGATAGTAGAATGCTCCATACGGAGTAGCTGCAACGGCAGTCGCAAACATCCAGCGGTATAGAGCGGAGTCTCGATGAGAGGCCGGGCGGCACCGGCTATTGTGCAAATACTGAGTGCCTATGATGCTCGATACGACAAGGCGAGTTATTGGCGCCTAAAATAACCAATGGCCACCCTATTCCCGCGGCGATCGGTCCTTTGGACCGGAACGAGCTTGCTCACCTACACGAGCGTTGTCTCCTGGATCGCTGCATCCAAATGTTCTTTCGACTCATAAAATCTACAATTTTGTCGATCTTGCCTCGGAGAACGTTGCAATTTAAATGCAAGAATGTTACACTTCCAGCACAGAACCGGCAATATTGATTTTTGTTGTTGTACCCACATTGCACGAGAAGGTACATATGACCACCACACCGATAACTACATATGACCACCACACAGATCGGAGCTCAAAGTTCCAGCCTGTATGATGTTCATAGTTACGCCTTGCCGGGTAGCAATATTAGTTGTTGTTGTTGTAGCAGTGCGTTGTACAACGAGGCGGCAGCCCTTGCCGATGAAGGATTCAATCGGGTCAATCCGGTACGTAGAACCGGCTGCCATGGGATTGCCAATGTTGGTACTAGGATGTTGCTAACGATACTTTTATTTCATTTTTGTGTCCTCGCGACCAAAAGTTTCTTACACTACATTAAGGAAATGCCCAGTATGAATATTGTGACTCATAACCATTAGGTGAAGGTAAAACTGAAAATGAAACCGACAACACACCCCCAAAAAATATGTATCCCTTATATAACGGAAGATTGCAATTCTGGAGTAAGTGTTCATATAAAAAAAAAAATAAATATAAAAAAATACCTGGAGATGGCGCCAATTGATATAAAGAAGTTCTTAACAGATTTGCTGCCGAGTTGCAATAACTCCAGAATGAATTGATTGAACCGTCATTGAAGGATGGGTTGATGTCTGCTATTTCCGTCATGCTGTATTCCTTGCGATAAACATCTCTGAAGGAAGGAATATTTAAAACTTTTACGTAGCATGATAATATAAAAAAAAAACATACTTCAGGTAACGCTGCAAACTAACTTCATCTGTAATCAGTTCATCTCTTTCGTACTTTTGATATGGCGATGAAAACGAAAGATTCGTACTCACATTGCTGGCATTCATATTCGAATTGTTGTACATGGAAGAATTCCAGGAAGCATTATGCATTTGATGTTGTGTTTGTTGTGGGCTCAGGCTTTGTCTTGGAGGTGTAGTGCGACTATAGCTCCAGTTGGCTGAGCCTGGTCCTCGAGCTGCAATTATAATTAACTACTTATATATATACCAATAGATTTTTTTTTGGGTACACACATTCATTGAACGAAGAATGCCAGCTTAGTATAGTACTATTAGGAGCCTCATGACGATCCTGGCCATCCTGCTTCTTCTTATTAGGGTTGTTGGCAATAAAAGAATTATCTGAAAAATTGTTTGATCTCAAAATTCATTGAAGAGTAGAATGATATTTATTCAACCTACCATTGTCGTCAAATCTCAAAAGATTCTTCTGTTGCTGCGTTCCTTGCACCGGCTGGGTGTTGAAAACATAAACAAAGTACTTGCCAAAACAAGCAAGAACACTCAGACCCACTATCGCCGCTGCAGCATATTCCACATAATACCAATTTGAATCAGCATACGGGCATTTGTTTGAAATATCGAAAAGCAATATGGCCAACAGAATAACGTTAACGGAGCCCCATTTTAGATAGTATTTGGCCTTTGCAGCTTGCAGCCTTAAATCCAATCCACGCTCCACAACAGCATTTTGCTTAAGAGGTGTACTTTACGCACCCAAGTCAAAGTTAATTGGAAACTCCATAAATGAAATAACTACTAACTTACCAGTAGGCATTCATGCAGTTCATTGTATTTCAATTCAGCAAAACTGCTATAGCCGAAAAATCTAAAATTAATTTGACGTTTTTGCCTAAAACTCCCATAAACCGGCGAGCGCCTTTTTGTAATAAATTTTACAGCTGTTTCAAGCATAGATTTAGGGTTACCACACACCCCATACTGAGCTCCGCTATTGAGATTTGTGGAATTTATCGCTCATGGGTTGTTCAAATAATTATGGTTTGTTCACATACTTATTGCACAATTTTATTTGTTTGAAAATCATTGCCGTTCCAAACAGACTTCAGCTAACAATTTTTTGTTTGGGTTATGTTTTAAGTAAACGCAAAGTTCATAAACTGGTTGTTTGCCTTAATTTTTTCAACAAGAACAAAAATGAATAGAATTGTATTTATTTTAACGCAGTAATATATGTTATTGAACCGTTCAACATAAGATTGTTGTTGTTGATCCTCGTCAAGGTGAGCAAGCTCGATCGCCGCGGGAACAGGATGCCACTGGCCATTTAAAGGTGCCTATAACTCACCTTACCATATCGAGCATCATAGGCACTCAGGATTTGTGCAAGAGCCGGTGCTGCCCGGCCTCTTACTGAGACTCACCGCTCGATACCGCTGATTGTCCGCGACTGCCGTTGCAGCTACTCCATATGGAGCATTCCACTTTCCGCAGCCTGTGGACGCG
Organism: Stomoxys calcitrans; assembly: GCF_963082655.1. Classification (NCBI taxonomy): domain Eukaryota; kingdom Metazoa; phylum Arthropoda; class Insecta; order Diptera; family Muscidae; genus Stomoxys; species Stomoxys calcitrans. Next base: position 157,733,555 of record NC_081552.1, on the reverse strand, counting down.
CGTGTGGTGATCACAGCTTTCCCGTACCGGGAGTTTAGAAAGGTAGGAAAAGATTGGTATTTTTTTCTTTTTTATTATTCCATGTGCTGCCAGGGTAGCCAGTTGCAACTTATCTGTTCACGTGATCAAACGAGTTATCACGAACACAAACTGCCGCACACCCGTCCATATTAAACGATTGGGAGAAAGTATTGGGTTGCCTAAAAAGTAATTGCGGATTTTTTAAAAGAAAGTAAATGCATTTTTAATAAAGCTTAGAATGAACTTTAATCAAATATATAATTGCCATTTTGTTCGATAACCTTTTGCCATCTTCCTGGCAAATTTAGTATTCCACGCTCATAGAACTTCTGGCCTTTATCTGCAAAAAACTGAACCAAGTGCGATTTTATAGCCTCATCATTGCCGAAAGTTTTACCATTTAAGGAGTTCTGCAAAGATCGAAATAAATGGTAGTCTGATGGTGCAAGGTCAGGGCTATATGGTGGATGCATCAAAAGTTCCCAGCCAAGCTCATTCAGTTTTTGGCGAGTGACCAAAGATGTGTGCGGTCTAGCGTTGTCCTGGTGGAATATGACACCTTTACGATTGACCAATTCTGGCAGTAAACATCCGAATTAATGGTTTGGTTCCTTGGAAGCAGCTCAAAATATACCACACCCTTCCAATCCCACCAAACAGACAGCATAACCTTCTTTTGGTGGATATCAACCTTTGAAGTGGTTTGAGCTGGTTACCATGCTTGGACCATGATCGTTTTCGACTAACGTTGTTGTAAACGATCCATTTTTCATCTCCAGTTATGATTCGATTTAAAAACGGATCGAATTCATTGCGTTTAAGGTGCATATCACAAGCGTTGATTCGGTTTGTTAAATGAATTTCTTTCAATACATGTGGTACCCATATTAAAATTGGCGCCAAACAAACAAATGTAAACAAAATTTCGCGCACCTTTTGCTAAAGCAAGCTAAAAGTAACAGCTGATAACTGACAGAAGAAAGAATGCAATTACAGAGTCACAAGTCGTTGAAAAAATTTGTCAACGCCGACTATATTACTACTACTGGGTTGCCCAAAAAGTAATTGCGGATTTTTTTAAAAGAAAGTAACTGCATTTTTAATAAAACTTAGAATGAACTTTAATCAAATATACTTTTTTTCTAAAGCAAGCTAAAAGTAACAGCTGATAACTGACAGAAGAAAGAATGCAATTACAGTCACAAGCTGTGAAAAAATTTGTCAACGCCGACTATATGAATAATCCGCAATTACTTTTTGGGCAACCCAATAATAAGGTGATAGCAGCTGCCATAATGAACTCCACCAGCTCATTGTAGTCATCATAATTAACAATCCAATGCCAGCCGGTTGTACGTACTGGATTGACCCGAAGGAGTTATCCATCGGCAAGGGCTGCCGCCTGAGTGTACAACACACTGCTACAACAACAACAACATCATAATTAAAAGAAAGTAAAACATCATCAAGACCGTACTTCTGAAATACCATAAATATATTAAGGGTTACCACACACCCCATTTTGTTAATGAAAAACGGATGCACTTAAAAATGGAGTGCTGTTCAGTTTCAGGTACATTGCACGTCACACACAAAAAATCACTTTCTACACCTACTTTGTAGAGGAACATCTTATTAAACAAATGACCAGTAAATAATCCTCTTGATTGCATAGGGATTTCCATAACACTTCTAGAACTATGGCTAAGTAAAAAACCGCTAGCTTTTGAGGTAGAATATTGTACAAAACGTTGATTCTATTCATCTTTTAAATCTCTTTTCAGCTTTCACAGCATCTCATCCCAGTTCAAAGTAGTTTTCACCGGCGTTCCAGCCAGGGGTGCCAACCAATCAACATGCTCGTTTATTACACCCCTGATTCCAGGAGTCCACACCTCATGAACCTCACTCAAAGAGGCCCGCCTCGCCTCGGAGTGAATTTCAGCAACAATGCAGTTATAAGTGCCTCCACTGGATAAAGCCTCTCAAGCCGCAAGGCTTTCCGTGAAAACCACACATCTTCTAAATCCATCCTCACATGCAATATCAATTGCCTTGTTAATGGCCCACAGTTCGCCAAAGGTGCTAGAGGTAGAGCAATACAATCGAAAAAGGATTTGATGTCCATTTGATTCAACAAAAAAACCGCAGACAGTGGAATCAGCAGTAACAGACGCATCAGTATTAGTAAATCCATCACGTTTATAATCATAAATTTCATTGCAATACAACGCCTTTATTTTTTCATTGGATATGTTATTCTTACTTGTAATCAAATTCGTTCGCACAACCGTCCTGCTCATTTCAACGACACCAGCAGTATTCAAATGATCGAAAATGTATTTGAATTTGTAGTAAACAGAACTCAAAGCAGATTTAACAGGAGGATTATCAGCCATCATAGCATATAACACAGGATTATTTATTTTCATTTCCATGATTTCTCCGGCTGAGACGTTGTCGATCGGGCATACTCTATTTTTGATCTCACCAAACTTTTAAAGAGATTAATGGCAATTAAAGGGGGATTACCCCACCCCCAATAATATCCAGGGACATAAAAAGAAGTAGCGGAGAAAGGCAACTCCTCTGAGGCAAGCCATCCTTATCAACAATCTGCTCATTTTCCAACTTCAGTGTCCTTTTAGACAGAAAATTCGCCATCCTATTTATTGGGTTGCCCAAAAAGTAATTGCGGATTTTTTAAAAGAAAGTAAATGCATTTTTAATAAAACTTAGAATGAACTTTAATCAAATAAACTTTTTTTTACACTTTTTTTCTAAAGCAAGCTAAAAGTAACAGCTGATAACTGACAGAAGAAAGAATGCAATTACAGAGTCACAAGCTGGGCAAAAATTTGTCAACGCCGACTATATGAAAAATCCGCAATTATTTTGGGGCAACCCAATACAAACAAACCATCAATGCCAGCATCATCCAACAATCCAACCAACTGAGAAATGTTGACACAGTTGTATGCATTTTCAATATCCAGGGACATAAAAAGAACCTTAAATCTATTGTGTTTGAGAATAGCACATCGAGGTAAAAAATCATCCAAACAGACAGATGCGGATTTATTCTTGCGATATGCAAAGCTTCTGCTCGCTCTTCAATCTGCTGACAAATCACCTCCTTGATCATCAAATTTGCAACCTTCAAGAAGACCGATATAAGCGAAATTGGTCTAAATATGCAACATTCGTCAGGTCTTAACCAGGCATAGGAATGGACACAATTTTAATAATTCTCCACACATAAGGCAAATTATTTTCGATAATCATATCGTTTATGGCCGTTAAAGTGAACTTCAGAGACATAATAGATAAAGACCAGCAGTGCTTTCTTTCTTCTATTAATGCATTTAAGAAATTCATTAAAATCAAAACCGGAACCTACCCGCCGACTTGGTGACACAGGTAGACCACTACCGTAAAGGACCTGTTCAATAAGGCAGGAAAGGTACGCAGCATTTCTGTCATAATTCCACTCATTCCTTGAACGATTTTTTCCTCTTTTCAAGTTGCCGAAAAATCAATAGGCATCTCTTGTGTTTGGACTACTATTTAGTTCTTCCAGTTTGAATTCAAAAGCTCTCCTTTAAGCCTGCTTAACCGATGCTTTCCAAGTTGTGTTGATCATATGCAAAGCCGATAAATTTTAGACGTTAGGATACTTTTTACCTTTCTTAACAAAGCCTCTAGATCCGAATTCTACCAAAATTTAGATGATTTTGCTTTAATAGTATGCATCGCCGCCTTAATCTCTTCTTTGAAATACCGTTGAATATCATGTACATTAGGCTCCAACTCCACATTTGCCAATGACCGAAACAATTTCTTCTTAGACAAAAACATGCCATACTTCATCTGGTCAATGTTAATTTCTAAACAGATCGGAAAATGGCTACTACCACCAAACATTACGTCCAAAACTTTCCATGAACATTTCGCATTGCCATTGGCAAAGGCCAGATTCAAAACAGAACCACCACTTTCAGCCAAATGTCTCTTAAAAGTCACATCACCATTATTCAGACATCTAAAGTTCGCCTCTATCATTAATTCCTCCAACTTTATGACTTTCCAATTGTATACGCTATCACCCCAGGCTTCAATTTGTGGATTAAAATCTCCAATAATGACTACATTGTCAAATGTTTCCAAAAAAAAAAAAAAAAAAAAAAATACACAGCATTCTCATTTGATGACTGAAATCCTCATTAGTGACAGACGGAGGTAGTGTTGCATGACCTCGCCGCAGACGATTTCCATGGCAGCCGGTTGTACGCACCGGATTGACCCGATGGAATCCTCATCGGCAAGAGCTGCCGCCTCAGTGTACGTGTTCTTCTTTTTTCGTCATGGGAGAGGCACATCCCGGAGTGCCTTCTCCGCACGCTTCTGGTCCGTGCCGGGATTGAAAAGAAACCCGGACCCTGGTTCTGTTCAGTTTGCCAGAACCACCTTCATCATCGGTCGGTGTCGGTGAGGTGTAACCGGTGCATGGAGTGGGTACATTTCCGTTCTTGCTCTAGCCTAACTTCACTACGGGAGTATAGTCATACTGGCTATGTCGCAAGGTGCTGTGCGAACATAGCCAGCAGTGGGTCACAAGCGTCGCCTTCGGCGTCCTCGTCGTCGGACTATGTGACACCCCCGACCTCTCCCGTACGGAAATTTTTGCAACGACAGCACCCTAGGCCTACTATTGCCAGGCCAGTGCCGGGAAGTGTATCGTTCTTGCAGTTAAACTGCAACGGACTACGAGGCAGGATCGATGAGATCGTAGACTGAAGTCGGAAGAGCATATCGGTCGCAGCGATCTAGGAGACAAAGCTTACCAACATCTGCAGCTTGCACAGTTGTCGCGGTTACAATGTGCTTCGTAAGGATCGCTCAAGGAATGGAGGTGGGGGATTGGACTTCGTTATACACCATTCCGTGCAGTATAGACCTATCTCGCCTACGCTTGACGCTAGTGACCCATACATGGAATGTATGGGGGTAGCAGTCAGGTCTGGTACTGCCGAGACAGAGATATACAACGTGTATATACCGCCGGTTGGTAGCTGTGTCCCGATTAATGGCCAGGCTTACAACCCCGACATAAGTGGGTTGCTATCTGGCCATAGTCGTCTGGTCCTGGGGGATTTTAATGCGCATCACACGTCATGGCATTCTCCTCTAGGTAACGACCAACGTGGCATAGCTTTGGCAGAGCAGATAGATAGCTCCACGTTTTGCACGGTGAATGAGAATGCCCCCACTAGGATTACGAGGAGGTGCAGCAGCTCGCCAGACATCTCAATTGCATCCCCTGATCTCCTGAGCGACGTATCCTGGCAAGCCGTCATCTCTTTGGGGTCAGACCACCTCCCCATAATTCTCACCATTGACCGACCACCCGACTTCATAACCTCTGAACGCCGGACGTTTATCAATTATAAGAAGGCCGATTGGACTGGCTTCAGAGAGTATACCAATCGCCGCTTCAGTGAACTGCCACCCCCCTCTGATGTGCTTGTGGCCGAGAGGAAATTCCGAGACATCATTAACGCAGCAGCCGCTCGCTTTATACCAGCCGGTCGAATACCCCAAGTGCGACCCAATTCCCGGCGCAAGCAATGGTACTCGCAGACGAGCGTGATGAGATTCGTGCTATGGACCCCGCTAACCCCAGAATCAGCGAGCTGAATCTGAAAATAAACAGGGAAACGAACATAAGCGGAATTTGTGGCTGGAACACTTGGAGCAATGTAACTTAGGCACCGGTGCAGGCAAACTGTGGGCCACTGTTAAGTCTCTCTCGAACCCCGGTAGACGGGACGACAGGACCTCAGTCACTTTTGGCGAGATAATAGTGACTGATACGAAGAGATGCGCCAGGTTGTTCAGCCGTCAATTTATTGTGCATCCCGAGAGAGACAGGGCAAGGAGGAGAGCCATTCGCCGTATTAGTGGTCTCCGAGCCGATGAACAGCCATCACAATTTACCGTGGGCGAAGTTACGAATGTCATCCGTGGCGCCAAATCTTCTAAGGCATTGGGCCCCGACGGAATCTCTACATTGATGTTGAAGAATCTGAATTCACCTGGAGTTCAGTACCTTACCACTGTCCTCAACCTGTCATTGAACACTCTTATACTTCCCGATGTCTGGAAAATGGGCAGAGTGATCTCGCTACTGAAGCCTGGAAAAGATCCGAGTTTGAGGGAGTCGTACAGACCGATCTCCCTTCTTTCACCAGTGGCAAAGGCGCTTGAGGCATTAATCCTCCCGAGCCTCGTAGGAGAATTTCCATTCGCCGAGCATCAACATGGATTTCGGAAACTGCACAGCACAACAACAGCTTTGCATGCCATCACCACACACATTTGCCGTGGCTTCAATCAACCCAGGCCATGTGATAGGACGGTCCTCGTGGCACTGGACCTATCGAAGGCATTCGACACGGTCAGCCATGCCAAATTATTTGAGGACATCGCCAAAACGTCCCTCCAGCCAGGCCTGAAACGATGGGTCGCGAATTATCTGTGTGGTCGCCAGTCATTTGAGGAATTTAGGGATAAGAAGTCGAAACACCGTAGAATGAAACAGGGAGTTCGCCAAGGTGGGGTGATATCTCCGGCACTGTTTAATCTCTACCTATCCTCCATTCCACCCCCTCCAGACGGCATAGAGATCGTATCATATGCGGACGATTGTACGATCATGGCATCAGGCCCCCACCCATTGATGACATCTGCGATAGGTTGAACGTCTACCTCAACGAGCTTGCCTCATATTTCGCTGCAAGAAATCTGAAGATATCGGCCACCAAATCTTCAGCCACACTGTTCACTACAAATACGCGTGAGGTGAATACTGAGCTGACTGTGATGGTCGATGGAGAAATGATTCCGACCATCAAGTGTCCCAAAATACTTAGCGTCACATTTGACAACTCTTACACATTCTCCTCACATGCCACAGCAATCTGCGATAAAGTCAAAAGTAGAAACAAGGTCCTCAAGTCACTTGCTGGCAGCACTTGGGGTGCAGACAAAGAAACCTTGTTGACCACGTACAAAGCAATTGGCCGGTCTGTGGTAAGTTATGCAGCGCCAGTGTGGTCTCGTCAACTTTGTGACACGCAGTGGAATAATATTCAGATCTGTCAGAATGCCGCCCTCCGAAATGCGACGGGCTGTCTCCTCAGTTCTCATGTGGACCACCTCCATCAGGAGACAAAGATCCTACCAGTGCGAAGACATAACTACATGCTGTCCAAGCAATACTTTTTGGGCTGTTATCGCAGAAACCATCCAAATCATCATCTTGCTGATAGATACCCACCGCCCAGAAGCCTTAAGGTAGATCCACACGATCTAGAGCGTGAGGCTCAGCGCTACAAGAGAGAACCTCTAGTTCAAGCGGGTCTGAACAACATTTATGCAGACGCGGTAATTGGCTACCGGGTGAATGTAGTCCTTCGAGAACGACCGCCACCCATTTCACCCGAAGAAATCGACCTCCCCCGGCAAACCAGAGTGGTTCTGGCAGATGCAGCCGCCTCAATTCCCACAGAGCTAGGTTTGATGCCGACGTGCAAGATGTATGTCCCGATTGTAACCAGGGACCGCACGATACACGTCACCTGTTTAACTTCCAGGCCAGACCCACTCGACTCAGACCCAGATCCCTGTGGGCGCACCCCATCTAGTCGCAGAGTTCCTGGGTCTTGACACTCAACAGAATCAAGCAGACGAAAGTTAGAACACAATAAACTGCTACAACAACAACCTGTCACATTGTTGCGTGTGGTGTTAACCCTGACGCAGGCATCTATGAGCATATGAATGGTATTCGACCTGTCGCCGGCGTAGACTTTTTTGCTCATTCCATGGAAACTCCTGATTGGATTATCGCCCGCTTTAATGTCTTGTGTCCATGATGCTTTTGCGGGAAATCCAGTAAAAGGGGCCTGGCCGGAGTGTATTGTTTAATTTGATTGTTTGCATGACGGCTTGTTTCGGCAAGCACTATTTTTAAGGCTCATGGATTAAATCCATGTGTGATTCCAAATGGGAACGAATCACAATGGCCAGTTGCTGTCTTTTTGGCAGGATTTTTAACAGGCGCCTACCTAAAATAGTTTTTTTTTTTTGGATTGGAATTTTGCGGCTGGCGTGATGATGTGTATGTCTGGTGGTTGGCTAAAGAAGAAACGTGTCTTTCAACATCTGATTGTATCTATCGTATTCCCATCATACAACATTGACAGATTGGCGGAGTTGCCACTGATGGGAGTAGAATTGGCAGCGACCAAGTCTAAAAGCGTCTGGCTGGGAGACATAATGGCAGCGGTTTTGTTGGTAGTTTCAAGGGAAAATGGGAAAGCACAAAAAAGGAGGGAAAGTTTGTGAAAATGGGGGAAAATAGAAAAGCGTCACCCAGAGAGTGTATAAAAGGGGCGAGAACAGAAAAGGCATGAAAAGAAAGTGTTTATAAGCCGTTGGGGCGACAAAAATTTAAAGTGCAGAATTGTGATCATTTTTGGCGTCAAGATATTGTACGTGAATACCGAAACATACACCAAACGTTTGTCCAAGACCGGATAAATACAGACTTTTATTATAAACATTTTTTTTGTACAAACGAAAAAGCAGCGTTGTGTGCTGGTGTTGATTTGGTGGCAAATTCTTTAATGTGAGTTTGAGTGCCTTTGTAGATAAGTCTAATAATGTAAAGTGTTGTACATTATCTTTCTTTGTTTGTTCGTGCGTATCTTTCTTTTTGTTTTTTATACCCTCCACCATAAAATGGGGGTATACTAACTTCGTCATTTTGTTTGCAACACCTTCAAATATGCGTCTGAGACCCCATAACGTTTATATATTTTTGATCGTCATGTCATTTTAAGTCGATCTAGCCATGTCCGTCTGTCTACCGAAAGCACGCTAACTTTCGAAGGAGTAAAGCTAGCCGCTTGAAATTTTGCACAAATATTTTTTATTAGTGTAGGTCGGTTGGGATTGTAAATGGGTCAAATCGGTCCATGTTTTGATATAGTCGCATAAAAACCGATCATGGGTCTTGACTTTTGGAGCCTCTAGAGGGCGCAATTCTCATCCGATTTGACTGAAATTTTGCACGTGGTGTTTTGGTATCACTAACAACTGCGCTAAGTATGTTTCAAATCGGTCCATGTTTTGACTGAAATTTTGCACGTAGTGTTTTGGTGTCACAACTGTGTTACGTATGATACAAATCGGTTCATAATCTGGTATAGCTGTCATATAAACCGATCTGGGATCTTGACTTTTTGAGTCCATAGAGTGAGCAATTCTCATCCGATTTGGCTGAAATTTTGCATGAGGTGTTTTGTTGTGACTTCAAATAACTGTGCTAAGTATGGCGCATATCGATACATAACCTGATATTGCTGCCATATAAACCGATCTGGGATCTTGACTTCTTGAGCCTCTAGAGGACGCAATTCTCAACTGATTTGGAAGAAACTTGTACAACGGCTTCTCTCATGACCTTCAACATACATGTCTAATATGGACTGAATACAATAGCTTGATACAGTTCCCATATAGACCGGGCTCCCGATTTTGTTTCTTGAGCCCCAAGGCGCAATTCTTATGAACGTATGAACTGAAATATTACACAATGACTTGTACAATGTTCAACATTCATTTATGGTCCGAATCGGATTATAACTTGATATATCTCCAATAGCACAACAGTTCTTATTCAATATTCTTTGTTTGCTTAGAAAGCAATACTGCGCATAGAACTCGACAAATGCGATCCATGGTGGAGTGTATATAAGATTCGGCCCGGCCGAACTTAGCACGCTATTACTTGTTTTGTTTGTCTTTTTTTTTTTTTTTTTTGAAGTGCAGTTTCTTATAAATTTTAGTGTTCGTCTCTCGGACTAACTGTGGTGGGTTGGAACCCTCGTTTGCAACACATCGAAGTATCAATTTCCGACCCTATAAAGTATATATATTCTTGATCAGCGTAAAAATCTAAGACGATCTAGCAATGTCCGTCCGTCTGTCTGTTGGAATCATGCTACAGTCTTTAAAAATAGAGATATTGAGCTGCAAACTTTGCATGGATTATTTTTTTGTCCATTAAGTTCGAAGATGGGCAATATCGGACTATATCTTGATATAGACCCCATATAGACCGATCCGCCGATTTAGTGTTTTAGGCCAATAAAAGCCACAATTACTATCCGATTTTGCTGAAATTGGGACAGTGAGTTGTGTTAGGCTAGAAAACATTTTTGTTCAATTTGGCCCCGATCGGTCCAGTTTTGGATATAGCTGCCATATAGACCGATCCGCCGATTTAGGGTCTTAGGCCCATAAAAGGCGCATTTATTGTCCGATTATGCAAAAATTTGGGACAGTGACATCCTTCTTCAATTCGACATCCTTCTTCAATTTGTCCCAGACCTGGATATAGCTGCCATATAGGCCGATCTCTCGATTTAAAGTTTTGGGCCCATAAAAGGCGCATTTATTGTCCGATGTGGCCGAAATTTGAGACAGAGAGTTGTGTTAGGCCCTTCGACATTCTTCTTCAATTTGGCTCAGGTCGGTCTAGATTTGGATATAGCTGCCATGTAGACCGATTTCTCAATTTAAGGTTTTGGGCCCATAAGAGGCATTTATTGTCCAATTTCGCTGAAATTCGGGACAGTGAGTTGTGTTAGGCTCTTCGAAATTTTTCTGTAACTTGGCTCAAATCGGTGCAGATATGGATATAGCTGCCATATAGACCGATATCTCGATTTAAAGTCTTTGCCCCTTAATAGGCGCTTTTACAATATATTGGGTTGCCCATAAAGTAATTGTCGGTAATATAGTAGTAATATAGTCGGCGTTGACAAATTTTTTCAACGGCTTGTGACTCTGTAATTGCATTCTTTCTTCTGTCAGTTATCAGCTGTTACTTTTAGCTCGCTTTAGAAAAAAAGTGCGCGAAATTTTGTTTACATTTGTTTGTTTGGCGTCAGTTTTAATATGGGTACCACATGTATTGAAAGAAATTCATTTAACAAACCGAATCAACGCTTGTGATATGCACCTTAAACGCAATGAATTCGATCCGTTTTTAAAACGAATCATAACTGGAGATGAAAAATGGATTGTTTACAACAACGTTGGTCGAAAACGATTATGGTCCCAGCATGGTGAACCAGCTCAAACCACTTCAAAGGTTGATATCCACCAAAAGAAGGTTATGCTGTCTGTTTGGTGGGATTGGAAGGGTGTGGTATATTTTGAGCTGCTTCCAAGGAACCAAACGATTAATTCGGATGTTTACTGTCAAGAATTGGACAAATTGAATACAGCCATCAAGGAGAAGCGACCAAAATTGGTCAATCGTAAAGGTGTCACATTCCACCAGGACAACGCTAGACCGCACACATCTTTGGTCACTCGCCAAAAACTGAGTGAGCTTGACTGGGAACTTTTGATGCATCCACCATATAGCCCTGACCTTGCACCATCAGACTACCATTTATTTCGACCTTTGCAGAACTCCTTAAATGGTAAAACTTTCGGCAATGATGAGGCTATAAAATCGTACTTGGTTCAGTTTTTTGCAGACAAAGGCCAGAAGTTCTATGAGCGTGGAATACTAAATTTGCCAGGAAGATGGCAAAAGGTTATTGAACAAAATGGCAATTATATATTTGATTAAAGTTTATTCTAAGTATTATTAAAAATCCATTTACTTTCTTTTAAAAAATCCGCAATTACTTTTAAGGCAACCCAATAATCCGATTTCACTGAAATTTGACACAGTGACTTATGTTAAGCTTTTCGACATCTGTGTCGTATATGTTTTAGATCGGTTTATTTTTAGATGTAGCTACTAAAAAGATGAATATTTTGTTATACACAATTGTACAATGTCTTGTACTTATAAGTATTTGGTCCAAACCGGAACACATTTCGATATAACTGCTATGGGGTATAAGGTATGCATTTTTTATCGGATTTTTGCGAAAGGTGGCTTACATATATACCCGAACTTAACGCCTGTTTACTTGTTTTTAGTTAAAGAGTTCCTGGCGGTCGGAGCGATTGGGAGGGTAAAGTATCCATTGCCGTGGGATATTTTCTCCTCACAATCGCATAGAAACGACAGGAACGCTTGCATCCATGTAAGTGCACCTGGGTTAGTGCCGTTTTTGGTCACGATTGTTATTTATTTGATTCGCACATGGCGGGAGGTTTTTGCTTTGGTGCCGTGTATGTATGACAGGTGTTACAATTTTTTTTTTTGTGGTTAAGTTTCTAACTCGGAAGAATATCGTTGTATGTTAGCAGAATTTCTATTGTTTTGTTTTATTGGTGGTCGCCTAGATAAACAAGGTAAATTTATAGGAAATTTTGTGATTTTGAGATTAATCAGTGAAATTACGGTATGTTTTCAGAGGTGCTGTGATTGAATTGTGCTACAAACCTCTGTGTCGCCCAGAATAAGGAAAAGGATCCACATTACGCCGTTCGTTTGTGAAATTCACAAGGTAGGATCATTCCCCTTAGTTAATATATGGTGTGGCCCATGATTTGTAAAGGAAAGTGTAATAAAGGTGTCCGTCTTTCCTGGTGTCCGCCATTACCCACACAATTCAGTGGAGGAACTCCATCTGTCGCCAGTGGCTGACAAAGCAAAGTAGCTGAATCACCCATCCATTAATGTCCGTGAGAGCAGAAGCTCAGCACCACAATAAGTCTTATTTTTGTTATAGTCTTCTGTGATTTGTGGTCATCCCCATTTATCAACGTTTGGTTCCCGTCTATGGGTTCTCTTTGTGAACGCATAAATATCATCTTGTGTGTCATCTTATTTGGTAGCCACGAACACATTTGCACACCAAAATCAACTTAAATATTCAGTTGTTAAACCGCACTTTATACCCACCACCATAGGATGGGGGTATACTAATTTAGTCATTCCGTTTGTAACACCGTCCGTCTGTGTAACCCGTCCGTCTGTCGAAATTTTTGTCCGATTTGACTGAAATTTCGCATGTAGTGTTCTGTAATGAGTTCCATCCACTGTGTCAAATGCGGTTGAAATCAGTCCATAACCTGATATAGCTCCCATGTAAACCGGTCTTTCGATCATCCTTGTTCGGTTCCTAGAAGCTTTAATTTTTGTTGGTTTGACAGAAGTTTGGTATGTAGAAAAAAATTATGCCCTACAAAAAAATTTATTTTGCATAAATTTTTTTAGCAGAATCCATGGTGGTGGGTTTCAAAGATTCGGCCCGGCCGAACTTAGCACGCTTTTTCTTGTTTTCTTTGATCGCATCGCTCTACCAATATTATCTCGCATGATACGAATAATCAACGAGACTGGTGCGACAAAATTTTGGCATTAGCAGAACAACCCACACAATAACAAAAAGAGCCGCAACGATCATCATGACAATTATCATATTATTTAAGTTTAAATTATTTATGTTATATGCTTTTTATGTCTATTTTTATACCCACCACCGAAGGATGGTGTAATTCCGTCTGCAACACGTCGAAATATCCATTTTCGACCCTATAAAGTATATATATTTTTGATCGTCGTAAAAATCTAAGACGATCTAGGCATGTCCATCCGTTTGTCAAAGGTTAAGTTCGAAGATGGGCTATATCGGTCTATATCTTGATATAGCCCCCATATAGACCGATTAGCCGATTTAGTGTCTTAGGCCCATAAAAGCCGCATTCATTGTCCGATTTTGCTGAAAATTGGGGCAGTGAGTTGTGTTAGGCCCTTCGACATATTTCTTCAATTTGGCCAAGATCGGTTCAGACTTGGATATAGCTGCATAGTCCCATAAAAGACACATTTATTATCCGATTTTGCTGAAATTTGGGACCGTGAGTTGTATAAGGCCCTTCGACATCTTTCTTCAATTTGGCCTAGATCGGTCCAGATTTGGATATAGCTGCCCTATAGACCGATCTCTCGATTAAAGGTTTTGGGCCATAAAGGCGCATTTATTGTCCGATTTCGCCGAAATTTAAGACAATGAGTTAAGTTAAGCCTCTCGACATATTTCTGCGATTTGGCCTAGATCGGTCCAGATTTGGATATAGCTGCCGTATAGACCGATCTCTCGATTAAAGGTTTTGGGCCATAAAAGGCGCATTTATTGTCCGATTTCGCTGAAATTTGGGACTGTGAGTTGTTCTTGGCTCTTCTGCGATTTAAAGTCTTGGCCCCATAAAAGGCGCATTCATCATTCGATTTAACTGAAATTTTTCATAGTGACTTATGTTAGGCTTTTCGACATCGATGTCGTATATGGTTCAGATCGGTTTATTTTTAGATATAGCTTCTAAAAAGACCAATGTTTTGTTATACACAATTGAACAATGAATTGAACTATTAGTATTTGGTCCAAATCGAAACATATTTCGATATAGCTGCTATGGAGGTATGCATTTTTCCCCGGCTTTTGACAAAAGGTGGTTTACATATATACCCGAGGTGGTGGGTATCCAAAGTTCGGCCCGGCCGAACTTAACGCCTTTTTACTTGTTTTTATGATTTTGCTGATATTATTTAAGTTTTTTTAATTGACTTACTATTTAATTTTGTACTCCATTATTTCTTTTTAATACACAGGGATACTTTGTGGTAGGACGTTTTTGTTTGGTTTTCAACATAATTATTAGTTTCCCTTTTGTTTGAAACTGAAATTGCAATACTTACCCTTAGAAGAGGCGACGATAGGAAACCTGGAAGGAAGGGAAGAGGTTTCCGATCGGATACCTGAGATGAACCTTGAAGTCGAGTCTTGGATTGACGGAACCCCAGTATTGGCGTCTTGAAGATCATGTTACACGAATGGATCAAATCTAGAGGACAGAGTGGGCCTGGGGGTCTACATTGAGAACCCAGGAACTGAGATGTGTTTAAAACTACCTGTCCATAATACGGTCCTGTAGGCGGAGATCCGGGCGATCACGGGATGCGTCAGATGGTGTGATACGAGGACGTCGAGTGTGAACATCATTACGGACAGTAAAATGGCCATAAGGGCAGTAACAACCAGAACGGTAAGGTCACGAACAGTCTTGCAGTGTAAGAAGGGGATTAACGCCTTCTCTGAGGATAGCACAATCCGCATCGTTTGGGTGCCGGGCCATAACGTAGTAAGGGGCGGTGAAGGCCAGAGGACTGCCGTCAATAAACTTGGTTAACCCGAAGACTTTCGGGTCGGCGCAGTGCGAGTTAAGGGAGTGGGCGACGAATGCGCATCCAACATTGTGGAACAGCGAAAAGGTGGGTAGACGAGGCTATTACTGTGTAGGGCATGCGGGGAAGATGATGAGACGTTGGAGCATTTCCTTTGCCATTGTCCGGCTTACGCGTCTAACGGATACCGGCACTTTGGTGGGGACACAATACCAGACATGAACCAACTAAGGGGAGTGGTATTGAAAACAATTAAGGATTTTGTAAGTAGCACGGAATTCCTAACTAAAAATTTTCTTTTTAGAGGTTACTTTATAGTTTTTAGAGCGCACAACAATCCGATTACTGGCTTAGGTGTATGTCCATAGTGGCTTGGGCGGATTAATATCTACACCCTCTCTTCAACCTAACCTAACCTACCTTTAGAACTTACCTAAGCGAGCTCCTTTAGTCCAGGTTAGGGGGAATTCGGATTAAAAGACATTAGATTGATTGGTTAGTCATAAACGATGTAATAAGACTTTGAAGGTTCTACAAGGGTTAGGTCGAAAAAGATCCTTCGCTTTATTTATCATGATTTTCAGTAAACATTTTGATATTCTGATCAAACAAAGTAGATTTAAGAGAGAATATTTATATTTATATTTATATTAATGTTAGTGTTAGTTTTATAGTAATAAATATGTTTACATCTTGAATGTTACAAAATTGAAATTTTAATGCGTTAAAGTTAATTGTTGTGGTGAATGTAAAGAGGTAAGTTAAGTGATGTGGGCGGGTTTGTGGGGTCACATAGACATGTTATAAATGATGACCAAGGTAGGGCGGGTGGCTGGAGGTCATAGGGTGATCTCCCAAAACAAATGGAATATGATAATGTTTTGCCTTTGGGGTTGAATGTTCCTTTTTTTATTGTATACGGACCTATGGGGAAGATATTGGGTTGGGACCTCCCAGAGATGTCGACCAAGCTAACCGGTGCCCAAAAAATATTCCCATGCTGCATAAACGCTCACGTAATAGTAGATACAAGCGCAATAGAAAAAACAAATCACTCAGCATGTCTATGTCAAGTGAAGGTCGGTGTATACCGCCCTGCACGAGGTTGTGCATAAAATAGAAGAATCTTTCGATGCCAAAACGTACACACTGGCGGTTTGCATTGACATCGAGGCGACTTTTTAAAATGTATGAACCGACACAATGTTCCAATCCTTAGACCAGTACCGAGTGGACCCGGTCCTTAGAGATTGGATTAACCATATGCTATACATATGTGGATAATTTGTGTGTTCCATGGCATAAATATAAGGGAGAAAATGGCACAAGGCTCGCCACCGGGGGGCATTTTATCGCCACTTCTATGGGTGACCCCATAAATGACCTATTACGGATGCAGATTGTGGAGGGACGGTGTAAGGATCCGAACGAGTTATGCAGAAGGGCCGAAAGGGTTTTGCATATGACTGGGCTAGATCCAGAGGTCTCAATGTTAACCCAGAGAAGACAGATCTGTTCACGAGGAAGACGAAGGTGGGCCTATTTAACGCACCACGTTTCCTCAATAAGACGATTTCGATATCTGACAAGGTCAAATACTTAGGTGTGATCTTGGACAGAAAACTGAATTGGAAGTGTCACATTCAGGAGCGTACTGAGAAGGCTCATAGATGTTGGGCACTATATTGACGGTCCGTAGGAGCGAAATGGGGCCTGAATCCGAGGATAGTCCTCTGGCTCTACAGGAGCGTGATTAGACCAATACTTAGGTTAGGTTAGGTTTAAGTGGCAGTCTGCCATCAGACTCACTTAGGCGTTTTCGTCCATTGTTATACCACAGGAACAGAAGAAGGAAGATGCCTTCTTGCTCCTACCGTTGAACCATTCAGATCGCTTAAAAAAGCCCAGTAACTTGCGAATGTTCACATCCGCTAAATCAGACAGGCTCTCAAAAAAATGAGAACCTAAAGTGGAATTCCTTTTCATTGCTGGTGCGGGACACACACACAGAAGGTGTTCTATAGTGTCTTCTTCCTCGATGTCCCTACAGATTCTGCAAAAGTCGTTGCTGGCAACTTTCAGTTTGTCAGCATATTTTCCGATTAGACAGTGACCGGTCATGACGGACACAATGATTGAGACGTCTGTTCTAGCCAATGACAGCAAAGCAGTAGACCTCTTCAAGTCTAGATGAGGCCACATAGTTTTGGAATGCTTACAGCCCTCTCTTTGTGGCCATATATCCTTCGTTGCCCTGAAAACTTAGCTTACATGTCGCTAGAGGTATACCCACAGATTCCAGTGTCCCTGGAGTGTGTAAGGTAGTTCCTAGTCCCGCAAGCTCGTCCGCTATCTGTGGCCCGGCACCTAGAACAGGTGAATTTTGAACTGACATTATATCTTAGCCATTCCACCACTTCCTTAATTGCAAGGATCTCTGATTGATACACACTGCAGTGGTCGGGTAACCTCTTCGATATGACCAGTTCTAGATCTTTAGAGTACACCCCAAAGTCCACCTGGTCGTTTAGTTTGGAACCATCTGTATAGAAGTCTATGTAACTTCTATTACCAGGGATATAGTAGTTCCAATCTGTTCTATCAGGAAAGGTGGTACAGTAATTTTTATCAAAAAGCGGCTCAGGTTGGGGGTAATACACACTGCCTGAAACATCGGATATTGTATCAAGTTAAACACAGTGTCCGTGGCCGCCACATGACCAATGAGAAAGCTCCCTTAACCTCATGACAGTAGTCGCTGCAATTGGGGTAGCCACAATGTCCAGAGGCATAAGATGTAGCATTAAATTCAGTGCATCAGATGGTGTCGTCCTCAGTGCGGCTGTGATGCACAAACAAGACATCCTTTGGGTCCGGTTAAGTATTGAGCAGTAGGTGGATTTCTGAAGCGCCGTCCACCAGACCACAACACCATATAGCATAATAGGTCTGATAACTGCAGTATATACCCAATGCATGACCCGCGGTCTAAATCCCCAACTTTTTCAATGGCTCTCTGGAAGGTGTATAGGGTAAGAGTGGACTTTCTTGCCCTTTTCAAAATGTCCGATTTGAAGTTCAATTTCCTGTTCAGCCAAACACCCAGGTATTTTGCGCTTTCTATAAATGGAACATTCTCTCCTCCCAAGGAGACAGGTTCCACTGTAGGAAACTTGTACCTCCTACTGAAAAGAACTACTTCTGTCTTGCACGGATCACTTTCGGTAGCCCACTTTGATGTTGCACGTAGAGCTTCTTGAAGTATATCTCTTAGAGTGCTGGGAAACTTTCCCCTAACCGCAATTGCCACGTCAGTAGCATTCGCGACCACTTTTACGCCTTTTTCTTCCAGAGACAATAATATATTGTACACCTCCTTTAGGAGTGCCTCTGCTGGCCCATCTTTTTAGATCCACAGATCCCAAGCCTGCCGCTATGCATCTTTTAGTAAGTAAGTTATTAATAAACTTTCTTACGGTAGAGTTGAAGCCTAGAAACTCCAACTCCTTCATGATTGACGTCGGTTTTACATTATTGAAAGCACCTTCAATGTCAAGAAATGCTACCATTCTTGACATCGAGGGCACCCTCTATGTAGCCGACTAGGTCGTGAAGGGCTGTTTCTGTGGATTTGGCTTTGCCGCGACAGGCGATCTCCAGGGATCTTTGCCCTAAGGTATGTTTGTATCTACCTCTCAAGAGTCTTCAGCATAAAGGATGACAGACTAATAGGACGAAAATTTTTCGTCTTTATGTGGTAGGGTTTTCCTTCTTTCGAAATGAAATGGAATGTCGCTCCATCCCACAGGTATATATGACATTATGATACAAGCAGAGTATATGTTCCTAAGCCAGGGAACCAGTCTATCAGACACAGCTTGTAATTCAACCGGTGATACATCATCAGGATCTGGCAACTTAAAGGAGTCGAAACTTCTTATCGCCCAAAGGATTTTCGGCTCAGAAAAAATTTCCCAGATGGCCTTCGACGAATGCATATCAGTGACAACCTCTTCAGGCGCCACGTTGTCCGTTGGAGAATTTCCCGGGAAATGTGTACCAACGAGTAGTTCCAGTGTTTCCTCACTAGACATTGTCCATGCCTTGTCTGACTTCTGAATATGCCCCACCGTAATAGTTCTCGAGGACAGAATCTTCCTTAGCCTGGAGGCCTCAGATGTATCCTGCACGGAGCTGCCGTATTCTACCCAGGATTTGTTCTGAGCCTTTCTTAGCTCGCCCTTATATTTTCTTAGCTCAGCCTTATAGATGTCCCAATCGTGTTGTGCTCTTGTGGCTTTTGCTCTGTTGAAGAGTTTTCTGCAGTCCTTCCTTAGACCAACCAGCTCTGGGGTACACCATGGCGGTCGCTGTTTGGCCCTTGGTTTGGTACTAAGGCATGTTGACACAAGCGAGTCATTCAGGGCCTTCATGATCCGCTTGACCATTATGTCTACAATCTCCGTAGTTTCCACTTCCTTTTCTAGTCTATAAGGGATAGTGGTGCAGAATTTTTGCCGAAATTTATCCCAATCCGTCTTTCTTCTGTTTAGCCGAGAGACCACTACTCCAGTATTTTCTCCAAGGCTAAAACTAATATTAGGATGTTCAGAGAAGCTGTGGTCATCCAACACTTCCCAGTCCCATATTCTTCCACTTATATCTCCCTATACAAAGGTAATATCTAGTACCTCATGCCTGTTCCTGGTAATAAAGGTCGGTTTATCCCCTTTATTACAAATCGCCAGATTGCAACTTATAATTTATTCAATAAAAAGCTCACCCCTTTCGTTGACATCCGAACTTCGCCATATCTGGTTATGTGCATTAGCTTAACTTACTACAATGAGGCTATTCTTCCCTACAGAAGCAGCTTCAACCAGCGACTTAGGGTTTGAAGGCGGCATCTCTGAATCGTGTGCCATATATAGGGAATCCAACCAGTAGTGAGACTTGTTTATTTCAAGGTTGGCTACTAGGCTTCTAAATCTTCAGTGCTTATTGACGAAAGAAGAAAAACACTTAGACTACCCTCTGCAAGAATACAGATTCGTTAGAACTTGTCATGATGAGCTTCCGTACGCATCCAGGGGCAGGTAAGAAAGCTGTGGAACCACTTTTCCTCGGGAGACTGGGCACTTGCGGCGTGGACGATTTCTCCTTAGATTCTTCACTCACTGCTGCTGTCGAAGTACTTTCTGAGTTCCGTGCTTCCACGCTGGCGCGCACTTTGAGCCCAGTCCAACTTTGTGACCCACCCACATAGGGCTTGTCGGGTCCCGTTTCGATGCCATCCCCTCCTATCTCGATTGTGGCTCGATTTTCTGCATCCAATCCGCTGTCGATAGTTCCTCAGGCAAGTGTTCACCAACAACTGCTGAGTCGTCTCCTGATTCCCCAACCCCACCGCTTCTATAGATCTTCAGTTTCAACTTGTTGAATCTGTAGGATACAATCCCTTCAGACTTGTTAAGGTCTGTAAGACAGCCGGAGTTTAGAACGAATAATGCATGTCTCCGGTCACTATCAGCCTCATCCAATCTACCAATCTTCCAGTCGGTGGTTGAAAGATTGGGATTACATTCCCTTAGTCTTCCAAGTATAGCTTCAGGATCTGAGGGAATCCTTGGTACCCAAGCATGCGCCATTGTTCGATAAGGAATATCTTCCTTCTTGACTAACTCCAGCACTAGATTTAGTCAGATCCTGGCCAGATCTCACCAATATTTTTTAGCGCACAATGATACATTTCAAATGAGCGTTGATCACCGAAGGCAGTTAGTTTTTATCGACCTCGATACCAGCCTGCATCGTCTCAAACTGGAGAAGACCCAGGAAATTCCGCAAGGACATCGGAGTATACTGGTGACAGTCCATTGACTATCCCTCTCCCCCTTGTCGACAACTGCCATGACCAAACTGTCCCTAGCGACATTAGCAAAGGTTCTTGGACCCATCTTACTGCTGTCGCCCTAGTTCTTTTAGGTATGGGATGCCCTCCAGGTGACCGCAGCCTTTTGGTTGACTGCGGTGCAGTTTCCGAATCTAGACGTATAGTCTTTGGGGTAGCTTGTGCAGCGAATTTCCGATCCCAATTTAGGAAATCTCTCCCTATCAGTGAGAGTCCTAGGATCATTCGCACCAAGCCTCTCATTAAACCTGAGAGTGATGCGTCTTCTATTCTTCCAACCTCTTAAAGAGCGTGTTGGTTTGCCGGGGAAGGCCGATGGCCTAGGCAAATTATAGGCATGCGAAGAAGTAATAGGTTCGGCCTTGTCCTTTAGACTCGAACTAGGTGTCTTCGTCAAAAGCCCCTGCTGACCAGCCGTCTGTCGGCTAGTGGAGCCTGGAGCAGCCGCTCTGCCAGGTTTCTTTAGCAGACAACATGCTACGGCCTGATACCACCACCGCAGCTGTTGGGTCTTTGGAGTCCATTCTAAGCCTACTCCCGGGCTCTAGATCTGCCGCTCCGGCGAAGCGATGAGGACCACGCCCACTAGGGCACTGGAGACTATTGTAGACGTCCGACCCATTGATATACAGATTAAGTGTGATGCAGCCACTGCGGCTGTGAGACTTAAGGCGATGGGGAAATGGATTGAGGATGGTAACAGCTCATACTATCGCAGTATAATCGAGGCGACGATAAGAAACCTGGAAGGAATGGAAGAGGTTTCCAATCGGATACCTGAGACGACACTTGACGTCGAGTGCGAGACACTGCTGCCAGCGACACAGTCTTGGATTGACGGTGTCCTAGTATTGCACACGGATGGATCAAAAGCTGAGGGGCAGTGTGGGGCTGGGGATCTTTATTGAGAACCCAAGGACTGAGATCTGTTTTAGACTTCCTGTCCTATTGGGCTGAAATTTTGCATGTAGTGTTCCGTTATGGTTTCCAAAAACTGTGCCAAGTACGGTCCGAATCGGTCTATATCCTGATATAGCTCCGATATAAACCGATCTTCCGATTAGACTTCTTGAGCTCTTACAAGCCGAAATTTTTTATTGTAGTGTTTTTTATTATGACTTTCAACAACTGTGCCAAGTATGGTTCAAATCCGTCTATAAACTGATATAACTCCCATCTAAACCTGTCTCTCGATCATCCTTGTTCGGTTCCTGTAGCTTTAATTTTTGCTGGTTTGACAGAAGTTTGGCATATAGAACGAAATTATGCCCTTCAACTAAATATATTTTATATAAATTTTTAGTAGAATCCATGGTGGTGGGTTCCCAAAATTCCCCCGTCAAATTTTCATAAATGAAACAATTTTCATTGTATACCTACATGGACATGTTTCTATAGCAAAATTTTTATACCCTCCGCCATAGGATGGGGGTATACTAATTTGGTCATTCTGTTTGTTACTCCTCAAAATATTCGCCTAAGGCTCCATAAAGTATATATATTTAGATCGTCATGACATTTTAAGCCGATCTAGCCATGTCCGTCTGTCTGTCGAAAGCAAGCTAAATTTCGAAGGAGTGAAGCTAGCCGCTTGAAATTTTGCACAAATACTTCTTAGGTCGGTTGGAATTGTAAATAGGCCATATCGGTCCATGTTTTGATATAGCTGTCATATAAACCGATCTTGAATGTTGACTTCTTGAACCACTACAGTGCGCAATTTTTATCCGATTTGGCTGAAATTTTGCAAGAATTGTTTTGTTATGACTTCCAACATATGTGTTAAGTATGGTTGAAATCGGTCCATAACCTGATAAAGATGCCATAGAAACCTATCTTGGACCTTGACTTCTTGAGCCTCTAGTGGGCGCAATTCCTATCCGATTTGGCTGAAATTTTGCATGACGTGTTTCGTCATGATTTCCAACTACTGTGCTAAGTATGGTTTAAATCGGTCCATAACCCTCTAGAGGGCGCAATTCCTATCAAATTTGTCTGAAATTTTGCATGGCGTGTTTCGTTCTGACTTACAACTACTGTGCTGAGTATGGTTCAAGACGGTCCATAACTTGATATAGCTGCCATATAAACCGATCTTGGATATTGACTTTTTGAGTTACTAAAGGCCGCAATTCTTATCCCATTTGGCTGACATTTTGCATGAAATGTTTTGTTATGATTTCGAACAACTGTGCTAAGTATGGTCGTAATTGGTTTATAACCTGACATAAATGTCATATAAACTGATGTGGGGACTTGACTTCTTGAGCCCCTAGAGGGCGCTCAGGGGGCGCGAATCGGGTCATAACATGAATAGCATTTATTTTTTTTTATCCTTTGTTGGTCTAAAAAGAGATATCGGGAAAAGAACTCGACAAATGCGATCCATGATGGAGGGTATATCAGATTCGGCCCGGCCGAAAAGATGGGTCACAAATTGTCTGTGTGGTCGCCATGGTTGGTAGTGGAGTTTAGAGATAACAAGTAAAATTGCGGCTTTCAGGGACTCAAGAAGTCAAATCAGGAGATCGATTAATATGGGAGTTACATTAGGTTATAGATCGATTTGAACCGTACTTGGCACAGTTGTTGGAAATCATAACAGAACACTGTATGTAAAATTTCAGACAAATCGGTCAAAAATTGCAGCTTCCATAGGCTCAAAAATATCAAATCGGGAAACCATTACGGAACACTGCATGCCAAATTTCAGCCAAATCAAGCAAAAATGTGACATATAAGGGCTCTAGAAGTCAAATCGAGAGATCGGTTTATATGGGAACTATATCAGGTTATAGACCGATTTGGACCGTACTTGGCACAGTTATTGGACGTCTCAGGGCGTCGAGACGATCAAGAATATTTATACTTTATGGGGTCTTAGATGAATATTTCGAGGTCTTACAAACGGAATGACTAGATAAGTATACCCCCATCCTATGGTGGTGGGGGTCGAAAACCCATATATAGAACAGGGAGTTCGCCCAAGGCTTGATAATATCTCCGGCACTGTTTAACCTCTACCTATCCTCTATTTCACCACCACCAGACGGCATTGAGATCATATCATAAGCAGACGGTTTTACGATCATGGCATCAGTTAAAGAAATATTAAACTACCATTTAAGATAAGATAAAAAACAAGTAAAAGCGTGCTAAGTTCGGCCGGGCCGAATCTTATATACCCTCCACCATGGATCGCATTTGTCGAGTTCTTTTCCCGGCATCTCTTCTTAGGCAAAAAAAAAGGAAAAAAGAAAAGATTTGCTCTGCTATTAGAGCGATATCAAGATATGGTCCGATTCGGACCACAATTAAATTATATGTTGCGCCCTTTGGGGGCTCAAGAAGTAAAATAGAGAAATCGATTTATGTCGAAGCTGAATCTGGCTATAGACCGATTCAGACCATAATAATCACGTACGTTGATGGTCATGAGAGGATCCGTCGTACAAAATTTCAGGCAAATCGGATAATAATTGCGACACCTAGAGGCTCAAGAAGTCATGATCCCAGATCGGTTTATATGGCAGCTATATCAGGTTATGAACCGATTTGAACCCTATTTGGCACAGTTTTTGGAAGTTAAAACAAAACACGTCATGCAATATTTCAGCCAAATCGGATAGGAATTGCTCCCTGTGGTGGCTCAAGAAGTCAAGACCACAGATCGGTTTATATGGCAGCTATATCAGGTTATGGACCGATTTGAACCTTCTTTGGCACAGTTTTTGGAAGTCAAAACAAAACACGTCATGCAATATTTCAGCCAAATCGGATAGGAATTGCTCCCTGTAGTGGCTCAAGAAGTCAAGACCACAGATCAGTTTATATGGCAGCTATATCAGGTTATGGACCGATTTGTACAAAGGCTTCTTCCATGACCTTCGACATACGTGTCGAATATGGCATGAATCGGCTTATAGCCTAATACAGCTCCCCTATAAACCGATCTTCCTAGTTTACTTCTTCAGCCCTAAAGTGCGCAATTCTTTCTAGATTTGGCTCAAATTTTACACAATGTCTTCTACTATGGTCTCCAATATTCAGTTCAATAATGGTCCGAAATGAACAATAACTTGATATTGTTCCAATAACATAGCAATTATTTTCTTTTATCCTTTGTTTGCCTAAAAAGAGATACCGTGGCAAGAGCTCGACAAATGCGATCCATGGTGGAGGGTATTTAAGATTCGGCCCGGCCGAACTTAGCACGTTTTTACTTGTTTCTATTTCTTTAGCATTCTAAATCGATTTAGCCCTGTCCGTATGTCTATCGAAAGCACACTAGTTTCCGAAGGAATAAAGCTAGGCGCCTGCAATTTCGCACGAATACTTCCTATTAGTTTGAGGCGGTTGGGATTGTAAATGAGCTTTATCGGTCCATGTTTTGATGTAACTCCCATATAAATCGATCCTGAGTCTCTAGGGGGCGCAATTCGTATCCTACTTGGTTGAAATTTTGCACCATGTTTCATTTTGACTTCCAACAAGTCCAAATCGGTTCCTAACCTGACATAGCTCCCATATAAACCGGTCGCGGATCTTGACATCTTGAGCCGCTAGAGGGCGCAATTTTTATCCGATTTCGCTGAAATTTAGCATTAAGTGTTTAGGTTTGACTTTCACCAACTGTGCCATGTATGGTCTAAATTGGTTCACAAACCGATATAACTTCCATATTAACCGATCTCCCGATTATACTTCTGGAGCCTCTAGGGAACAATTCTTATCCGATTTGGCTGAAGTTTTGGACAACGACTTTTTGTATTACCTTTAACATGCATTTTAAATATGGTTTGAGTTGGTTCATAACCTGATATGACTCCCATATAAGCAGATCTCCTGATTTTATTTCTTGTGCCAGGGCGCAATTCTTATCCGATTTGGCTGAAATTTTGTACAATGACTTTGGTCTCCAACTGCCAAACCATGTATAGCCCCAATCGGTTTATAACTTGGTAAAGTCCAAATAGCATAGCAATTCTTATCCATTATCCTTTGTTTGTCTATAAAGAGATATCGGCCGAAGAACTTGACAAATGCGATCCATGGTGGAGGGTATATAAGATTAGGTCTGGCCGAACGTAGCATTTAATTTAGTGCTACGTCTAATGCCTCTAGACATTGTGGCTAGACAAATTGGTGCGACAACTGCCGTGAGGCTAAGAGAGCTTTCTCTTTGGTCATGAGGCGGCTACCGACACTGTGTTACCCTTGTTGATTACACAAGGTTAGAAGTTACATAGACTTCTATACGGATGGTTCCAAACAAGATGACCAGCTGGGCTTTGGGGAGTACTTTAAAGATCTATAACTGTGGGTATCAAGCGGAGATCCTTGCAATTAAGGAAGTGGTGGAATGGCTAAGATATAATGTCTTAAAGACAATTGGCATTAATATCTTCTTAGACAGCCAAGTAGCCATTAAATCCCTGGAGAACGTATTTCTGAACACAAAAACCGCCCTCGACTGTCGCAGATCTTTAAACGAGATGGCTGAATAGTTCAAAATTTACCTGTTCTGAGTGCCGGGCAACAGAGAAATCCAAGGGAATTATAAAGCGGATGAGCTTGCGAGACTAGGAACTACCCTACACATTCCAGGGAAACTGGAATCTGCTAAGTTAAGCAAAATTTTCAGGACCAGGGCCGTGAGGCAATGAATGTTACAAGGTCACAAAGAGGGGGCTGTGGGCATTCCAAAACTATGTGGTCTAATCTAGACTTGAAGAGCTCTACTGCTTTGCTGCCATTGGCTAGAAAAGACGTCTCAGTCATTGTTACCGTCATGATAGGTCACTGTCTAATCGGAAAACATGCTGACTGGCTGAAGGTTGCCAGTAACGAGTTTTGCAGACGCTGTGAGTACATCG
Source organism: Stomoxys calcitrans (assembly GCF_963082655.1). NCBI lineage: Eukaryota > Metazoa > Arthropoda > Insecta > Diptera > Muscidae > Stomoxys > Stomoxys calcitrans. Next base: position 157,706,521 of record NC_081552.1, on the reverse strand, counting down.
AAGTAGGAGAGACTATGTGCGTGTGTGTCCTGCACTGGCAGTCAAAAGGAGTTCCACTTTAGGTTCGCATTTCTTTGAGAACCTGTCTGATCTGGCGGATGCGAACGTTCGAAAGTTGTTGGGAATTTAAAGCGATCTGGATGGTTCAACGGTAGGAACTAGAAGACATCTTCCTTTTTCTGTTCCTGTGGCATCACAATGGACGAAAACGTCTAAGTGAGTCTGATGGCAGACTGGCACTAAGACCTTACCTAATCTACTTGTTACACATTGTGGCGTGATTACAACGTTCAGACGGACAGACACACCAACATCACTTAAGGTATGTACTTTGTATATGGTCGAAAATTGATATGTCGATGAGTTGCACCATTTTATGGTGCTGGGTATAATAACCTAACCAGAATGGGGTTTCGAACATTGTCAAGAAATAAAAGAAAGGACAACCTGTTTAAATTGTTTGATCAAAAATGCATATTTTTTATTGATGTTTTCACATACACACGGACATTAACGAAATCCCTGCATGCAATCATTCAAATACGTTTCAGTTAGGTGGTTCACCTAGAAGGTTCCAACATTCATGGGTGTCGAGTCTAACGTTACAAATAATTGTGGCGTAATCTACTTTACTCATACACACAGTCACATGCATGTGTACGTGCAAATATTTATTTAAAAATTTATTAGAATTATAATAAATAAATGATAAAATATTTGTTTCACTTCATCTGTATTTGTCGCTTTAAAACATTTGGTTGTGTAAGTATGTATATATTTTTTTTTATTAATTAATTATGAAATAATCATCAGAAGTTTCCCCTATAATACATACAACAAAAATACCAACAAAATAGACGATCTGTTGTGATTGGTTAATGGTTAAACTATGAACATTCATGTCTATGGATTGGAGATGGCTTTTTGAGGGTTCTAAGGATATGTTACCACAACCTGGACAACAGGACAACAGGTCTTAGCGTAGAAAACAAATCGGAAGTGGAGTAGGTGACTGATTAAATCTAAATACTTCTAAAAATAAAAACTGTGTTATAAGGCTTTCATGCAATATTTTTTTTTTTTTTGATTATAGCTTTTGTTTTTTTGTCTCTTGGTTTTCGATAATTAGTGGTAGGTAATTTATTTTACACAACTACATATGTACTCGTACTTATCCATAACTTACTAGACATAGGAAAATTGTATTATTAAATACATATTAAGTTAGTATAATTAATTAATTAGGTAATTGATCATGTTTAAATCGGTCGTCATCATTGGCTTGGGGAGTAGTTGAAATTTTCTTGGAATATATGCTTAAGCCCTTTAATTCAAGTCAGAGTATTGCTGGGAACGTTTGCCCCAACCGCCATGCAGTTTTTGCCAATCCTTGCTGGCCCGCTTACCCCACATGCCCTTCAAGTTATTCCAGTTTGGTTCACGCTTGCCCCATGCACCTGGTTGAGAAGCGAAAAGATCTAATATGATGAAGCCATTTTAATTTCTGCCTAATCCATTCGCCCATATGGGCCTATCTCACCTCTGAATTTGTTCCAGGTGGGACCGTTACGCCGTTTGCCCCAGGCCACATTGAGATTTTTCCAAGCCCGCTTTTCATTCAAAATACTGTCGTCTAGATCGTTGGTTTCCACGGAGTTGAGACCAATATCTTGGGTATTGGCCAGATGTTCCAATGTGGCTGCATTTGTTAGATAAGCCAACTGTAATTTGGATCTTGGATCCATGCCTGTAACAAGCACAGGCAGAATATGTTCCGTATCCATCTCGTTGGCATCAAAGTCTTGGTTGGAGCGTTTGCCCCATGAACCCTGCAAAGATTGCCAACCACTGCGTTTCTCATCGGCGCCACTTTCCATGCTCATCATATCCCCAAATTCGCTTTCATTGTCACTTACTGTGGGTATTTCAGGTGTTACAGCATTTGCAAGCACTGTGGCCATAACATTGCTGAAAACGAAGAAACCAACTATCACCTGAATTCGCAGAAAGTGATGTTTGAGATAATGTGTCGTGGGATTAAAAAAAGCAGCCATTTTGCTCAGTATGACTTTTGTGATCTGAAACAAGAAAGACAAATGTATAGGTATTAGCCTCTAAATTCAAACTGGACAATCATTAATTGTTTTTAAAATTTCTATGTTACCAATAGAATGAGTACGACCGAACCTTGATTAGCCATTACCATAGTATCTGGGGGAAATGTACACAAAATTAGCTTTGTTTCATATCAACGAATGTCTTCAAACGGCTCACAAAGTCATATCTGTGTATCAGTTAATGTGGGGGCTATATCTAATTATGGTCAGTATTTGGTGTGGGTATTAGATACTTTTTCAGCTTACCAAAAACTTGTTCCAAGAGAATTCAATTTCGAATGACAATCGCAACCCCTCGTACATAGCTGGAGCATATTAAAAAGCTAACCAAAAGTTAAAAGTCTACCTACACCATGTCGACATCAGATGGAAAATGCGTCTTTTCTTAACCCAAGATGTTATTACATATGTCCGATATGTATTAATCAATATGTAATTAATCAAAAATACACATTTTATCATCTTTAATCATGAGTTCGGTCTATATAGTGGCCCAATGCAATGGTCCGATTCGGACCATATTTGGCAGAGATATAGAGCGTTTCAATATGTACCGAATTTTACATTATGGTTCGTTCGAAACCAAATGGGGCAAAACTATATCTTGTGCCATCCTTAAGTCAGGTGTTCGGCCTATAAAACAGCCCTATTCAATTATAGTCGGATTCGGATCATATACGGCATTGATATCCAAGGATTCAATTCAATTCGCTGATTTTACCCGATTTACGCTAATTTTGTGGGAACAAGAGCTTAAATCGGAAGTTTGGTCTTTATCGCCTGGCGAAAATTGTCCGATGTAGACCATTTTCGGCTGACATATGTAGTGATCTGATAACATTTTCTGGATCATATTTGGTGAAATCGAGTAATAAATGCGACTTTTTGGGCCGAAGTCCTTAAATGAGAAAAACGGTTAATATGGCAGAATTTCGGCCGATCTGAACCATACTTTGCACGTGTATATATAACAAAATGTCTAATAAATCTTTTCAAAACGATTTCAGCGAAATATGCTATTGTAAGCGCTTTTTATGGGTCTACGACCATGCATCGGTCCTATGGAGTATTTTTCACGTATAGTTCGATCTAGCTCACCTTCGAACTTAAACTCCCTTTGGTAAAACAAGCAAAGCGTACTAAGTTCGTCCGGGCCGAATGAATCTTAGGAAACCACCACCATGGATTCTGCTAAAAATTTATTAAAAAATAAATTTAGTTGAAGTGCAAAAATTTATTCTGCATATCAACTTCTGTCAAACCGGCAAAACTTAAAGCTTCTAGGAACCGAACATGATGATGATGATCGAGAGACCGGTTAAAATGGGAGCTATATCGTGCTATAGACCGATTCAGACCGTGCTTGGTACAGTTATTGGAAGTCTTAACAGAACGCTATATGCAAAATTTCAGTCAAATCGGACGAAAATTGCGGCTACCAGGGGCTCAAGAAGTCAAATCGGGAGATCGGTTTATATGGGAGCTATATCTAAATTTGAACCGATATGGCCCAAAGACTTACATCAATATAAAGTATCTGTGTAAAATTTTTACGCGTTGGACTGCTATCGTGGTTTCGACAGACGGACGGACATGGCTAGATCGACACAGAACGTCGATACGATCAAGAATATATATACTTTATGGGGTCCTAGACGAAAATTTCGAGGTGTTACAAAGGGAATGACTAGATTAGTATACCCCCATCCTATGGTAGTGGGTATAAAAATTTTCATATTAACGAACAAACCTCTAATATGCATTAGTGAAAAATCTTGTTTGCTAAAAATAGATTGAAAAACAATTCATTGTTAGTTTTACATTTTAAAAATATACACAAGTAAAAGCGTGCTAAGTTCGGCCGGGTAAAATCTTAAATATCATTCACCATGGATCGCATTTGTCAGGTTCTTTGCCCAATATCCCTTTGCCGGCAAACAAAGGATAATGGATAAACATTGCCATGATATTGGAGCCGTATCAGGTTATGAACTGATTCGGATCATACTTGTTTAGGATGTTGGAGACCATAGTAGAAATCACTGTGCGGATAAGAATTGCGCCCTATAGAATCTCAAGAAGTAATAGAATCTCAGAGATCGGTTTATATGAAAGCTATATCAGATTGTCGATCGATTCAGACCATATTTGAATTCAGACCATAAGAATTGCGCCCTCTATAGGCTCAAGAAATATAAACGGCAGATCGGTTTATATTTGAGCTATATCAGGTTATGCACCGATTTGAACCATACTTGACATTGTTGTTGGAAGTCAAAACAAAAGACTTCATGCAAAATTTTAGCCAAATCAGAAGATAATTACGCTCTCTAGAGGCTCAAGAAGTCAAGATCCGAGATCGTTTTAGATGGCAGCTATATCAATTTATAAATCGATTTTGATCATACTTGGCATAGTAGAGGCTCAAGAATTCAAGATTAAAGATCGATTTATATGGCAGCTATGTGAAAGCACGATATGGCCCATTTATACAATTCCAACCGACCTACACTGATAGGAAGTATGTGTGTAAAATTCCAAGCGCCTAGCTTTACTCCTTCGAAAGTAAGTGTGCTTTCCACAGACAGAGGGACGGAAATGGCTTGATCGAGAAATTGAATTGGAATAACCAGCCTTGAAATTTTAATCAAGGCTGGTTATTCCAATTCAATTTCTCAGCACATCTTCTTCACTTGACTGTTGACATTCCCAGTCCAGATTATGTTATAAACAAGTAAAAGCGTGCTAAGTTCGGCCGGGCCGAATCTTATATACCCTCCAGCATGGATCGCATTTGTCGAGTTCTTTTCCCTGCATCTCTTCTTAGGCAAAACAGGATATAAGAAAATATTTGTTCTGCAATTAGAGCGATATCAAGATATGGTCCGGTTTGGACCACAATTAAATTATATGTTGGAGACTTACACAGGTCAGCCAATTCGAATAAGAATTGCGCCCTTTGGGGCCTCAAGAAGTAAAATAGAGAGATCGATTTATATGGGAGTTGTAACGGGTTATAAACCGATTCAGACCATAATAAATACGTATGTTGATGGTCATGAGAGAATCCGTCGTACAAAATTTCAGGCAAATCGGATAATAATTGCGACCTCTAGAGGCTCAAGAAGTCAAGACCTAAGATCGGTTTATATGACAGCTATATCAGGTTATGAACCAATTTGAACCATACTTGGCACACTTGTTGGATATCATAACAAAACACGTCGTGCAAAATTTCATTCCAATCGGATAAGAATTGCTCACTCTAGAGGCGCAAGAAATCAAGACCCAAGATCGGTTTATATGGCAGCTATATCAAAACATGGACCGATATGGCCCATTTACAATACCAACCGACCTACACTAAAAAGAAGTATTTGTGCAAAATTTCAAGCGGCTAGCTTTACTCCTTCGGAAGTTAGCGTGCTTTCGACAGACAGACGGACGGACGGACAGATGGACGGACATGGCTAGATGGACATAAAATCTCACGACGATCAAGAATATAAATACTTTATGGGGTCTCAGACGAATATTTCGAGTAGTTACAAACAGAATGACGAAATTAGTATACCCCCCATCCTATGGTGGAGGGTATAATTATATATATATATATAAACAAAGAGTCGTCTTCCTAATAGCATTCTTAACCACTTCCAAATAAAGTCATGACTTTTTTTGTAAAGGAGGCACATATGAATAGAACTTTTTGTTTTATGAACTTTTTTTTATCGGTTTGGCTTCAATTTATATCATGTACCAGAACACTCTATCAGCGACTTAATGTTCGTGTTTATGAAGCAACATCATGTCTAACTTAATTTGTTTAATGCTACATAGTATGCTCATGTTCTTTGGCGAAAGGAAGACATTCGAATTTGTAATTCAAGGCCTTAGTTGAAAGTCAAAGAACAACAAGAATTTATAAAGAGTTTCCAACGGGAAATGTTATTTTGAATCACCCAGTGTCTAGGTGGCTCTCACTTTTGAAGCTCTTATTCTTTGCCATTGGACAAATAGACACTACGCCATTATTAACTAGTAAAAGCGTGCTAAGTTCGGCCGGGCCGAATCTTATATACCCTCCACCATGGATCGCATTTGTCGAGTTCTTTTCCCGGCATCTCTTCTTAGGCAAAAAAGGATATAAGAAAAGAGTTGCTCTGCTATTAAAACGATATTAAGATATGGTCGGGTTCGGACCACAATTAAATTATATGTTGGAGACCTGTGTAAAATTTCAGCCAATTCGTATAAGAATTGCGCCCATTGGGGCTCACGAAGTAAAATAGAGAGAACGATTTTTATGGGATCTGTATCGGGCTATAGACCGATTCAGACCATAATAAACACGTTTGTTGATGGTCATGAGAGGATCCATCGTACAAAATTTCAGGCATATCGGATAATAATTGCGACCTCTAGGGGTCAAGAAGTCAAGATCCCAGATCGGTTTATATGGCAGCTATATCAGGTTATGAACCGATTTGAACCTTATTTGACACAGTTGTTGAAAGTAAAAATAAAATACGTCATGCAAAATTTCAGCCAAATCGGATAGGAATTGCGCCCTCTAGAAGCTCAAGAAATCAAATCCCCAGATCTGTTTATATGACAGCTATATCAGGTTATGAACCGATTTGAACCATACTTGGCACAGTTGTTGGATATCATAACGAAATACTTCGTGCAAAAATTCATTCAAATCGGATAAGAATTGTGCCCTCTAGAGGTCAAGAAGTCAAGATTCAAGATCGGTTTATATGGCAGCTATATCAGGTTATGGACCGATTTGAACCATACTTGGCACAGTTGTTGGGTATCATAACAAAACACGTCGTGCGAAATTCCATTCCAATCGGATAAGAATTGCGCCCTCTAGAGGGTCAAGAAATCAAGACCCAAGATCGGTTTATAAGGTAGCTATATCAGGTTATGGACCGATTTGAACCATACTTGGCACAGTTATTGGATATCATAGCAAAACACGTCATGCAAAATTTCATTCCAATCGGATAAGAATTGCGCACTCTACAGGCTCAAGAAGTCAAGACCCAAGATCGGTTTATATGGCAGCTATATCAAAACATGGACCGATATGGCCCATTTACAATACCAACCGACCTACACTAATGAGAAGTATTTGTGCAAAATTTCAAGCGGCTAGCTTTACTCCTTCGGAAGTTAACGTGCTTTCGACAGACAGACGGACGGACGGACAGACGGACGGACATGGCTAGATCGACATAAAATGTCACGACGATCAAGAATATATATACTTTATGGGGTCTCAGACGAATATTTCGAGTAGTTACAAACAGAATGACGAAATTAGTATACCCCCCATCTTATGGTGGAGGGTATAAAAATGATACGATACACGCTTGAACAACGTATTGAAATTATTAAAACTCACTTCGTGAATTAATTAAAAATGAGCATGTAAGTGGTCCATTGCGGCATACATGCAACGATGAAATGTTATTCTAAATAAATCAGTAGATGTTCTTACAGGAACAAAAACGGAACTAAAGCCAATAAATCAGGAGAATCGACACGATTATTTATCAATTCACAAATAAATAAAGCAAACTGAAATTTTCTACGATAATGCAAAATCTGTAATCCCAGTAACAAAAATGGCGACCGATATGGCGGACGTTGCAGGGGAACAAAGGCTCAAGGTAAAATTTAGAAAAAAGTGTTTGAATTCGCTCAATACAACCAATATGCGAAATACAATAAGGATCCCAAATGATGGCCGCATACTCTAACTTTGACTTAACAAAAGTTGTATATAATATAGTAGAAGTGTTAGGGTCAGAAAAATCAAAGCCATTTCTCTTAATATTTTCCAATTTTGGATGAAGTTTGGAAGAGATGACGCAATCTGTAAAAAGAGTCGAGAAGCTTGTTGCTAATAAACCAACTCAGGAGATTTTCCAAGTCATTCTGTAAATCAAAGACATCAGATGTAGACTCTATCTAGCTAGATTTAAGAAGGTAACGTCATTAGCCCAGTTGACAAAATTATCCAATTTCAGAGCTTTATCCAACAAGTAAAAGCGTGCTCAGTTCGGCCGGGCCAAATCTTGTATACCACAATGGATCGCATTTGCCAAATTCTTTAAATGACTTTAAATGAAATAGAAAAACACCACCTCCAAAATTTCAGGCAATTGGCTTATCCATATTCGATGAGAATTTCGTCCTCTAGAAGCCCAAGAAGTCTAATCGGAAGATCGGTTTATATAGCGGCTATATCAGGATATAGACTGATTAAGACCATACTTAACATGGTTGTTGGAAGTCAAAATAAAACACTTCATGCTAAATTTCGGCCAAACCGGATAAGAATTGCGCCCTCTAGAGGCCCAAGAAGTCTATTCGGGAGATCGGTTTATATGGCGACTATATCAGGTTATAGACTGATATAGACTATACTTGGCACAGTTGTTGGAAGTCATACCAGAACACTCCATACAAAATCTCAGCCAAATCGGATAAGAATTGAAGCTCTAGAAGTCAAGACCCAAGGTTGGTTTATATGGCAGCTATATCAGGTTATGAACCGAATTAGGCCATACCTTATACAGGTGTTCGGTGTGATACCAAAACACCACGTGCAAAATTTCAGCCAAGAATTGCGCCCTCTAGAAGCTCAAGATGTCAAGGCCCAAGATCGGTTTACATGGCAGCTATATCAAAACACGGACCGATATAGCCCATTTACAATCCCAACTGCCCTACATTAATAAGAAGTATTTCTGCAAAATTTCAAGAGGCTAGCTTTACTCCTTCGAAAGTTAGCGTGTTTTCGACAGACAGAGGGACGGACGGACATGGCTAGATGGACTTAAAATGTCATGACGATCAAGAATATATATACTTTATTGGGTCTTAGACGCATATTTCGAGGTGTTACAAACGGAATAACGAAATTAGTATTCCTATGGTGGAGGGTATAAACACATTCTAATTTCATATGGGTTGTGTAGATTTTAAAGTTTATATACCCACCACCGAAGGATGGAGGTATTCATTTTGTCATTCCGCTTGCAACACATCGAAATATCCATTTCCGACCCTATAAAGTATAAATATTCTTGATCAGCGTAAAAATCTAAGACGATCTAGTCATGTCCGTCTGTCTGTTGAAATCACGCCAAATTCTTTAAAAATTGATATACTGAGCCGAAACTTTGCACAGATTTTTTTGTCCGTAAGCTGGTTATGTTTGAAGATGGGATATATCGGACTATATCTTGATATAGCGCCCATATAGACCTATCCGCTGATTTAAGGCCTAAGGCTCATAAAATTAATATTTATTATCCGATTTTGCCAAAACTTGGGACAATGAGTTGTATAAGAGCCTTCGACATCCTCCTTCAATTTGGCCCAGATCGGTCCAGATTTGCCATATAGACCGATCTGCCGATTTATGGTCTTGGACTCATAAAAGGCGCATTTATTATTTAATTTGGCCAAAATTTAGGACAGTGAGTTGTATTAGGCTCTTCGACATCCTTCTTTAATTTGGCTCATATCGGTCTAAATTTGGATATAGCTGCCATATAGACCGATCTATCGATTTAAGGTCTTAGGCCCATAAAAGGCGCATTTATTGTCCGATTTCGCCAAAATTTGGGACAGTGAGTTGTGTTAGGTCCTGCGACATCCTTCTTCAATTTGATATATTTCTGCAATTTGACCCAGATTGGTTCAGATTTGGATATAGCTGCCATATAGACTGATCTCTCGATTTAAAGTCTTGGCCCCCTAAAAGGCCCATTTATAAATCGATTTCGCTGAAATTTGACACAGTTACTTATGTTAGGCTAAAAACCAATATTTTTTCCTACAAAATTGAACAATAACTTGTACTTATTAGACGACTCAATGTCCGTGTCGAATTTGGTCCAAATTGGACCATATGGCGATATAGGAATAAAATATGCATTTTAACCCGATTATGACAAAAGGTGGTTTCCATATATGGCATTGATCTAAATAACGTTTGCTTTCAACAAGACGTCGCCCTATGGCTCCTACAATCCCAAGAATTAAAAACGCGAAGGGCCGATTAAGATTTTTTTCTTCCATACCAATCTCCCCTCCCTAATCTCCATATATGGGTGCTTTTCCTAAATCTTAATCGATTTTGATAAAATTATGCTGCCAAACTGCTTTTATGACTACAGTAGTTACAATTGAGGTCCAATCGTAAAAAACCTATTAGTACGACATGTTCTACTCAATATCTTAAAATTTGATCAGTTTTGGATATGGATTAGATAGAACATATCCATTTAATATACTCTCGAATAAATAGGCCGGTTCGGTGGTGTAGGATATTATATAGGCGGCTGTGATTAAACTTTTGTCATTTCTGATATTGCCAGTTTCAATTGAAATTAGGCTTTGAAGTAAGTATTGATTATTGGATATTTTGTACAAAATAAAAATTGTTACTTAAACTGGCCCCAATATGTATTGGCCTACTTCACTCTCGGGAGTTTTTCCTCCATAATTTTGTGTGTAGCTAATTTGAGGTTGTCTCATTTCCTCTTGTGCTAATGAAAGTCTGAGCCATAATGGATGAGTACAAGGCTATTGTTTAAATTTATGTCTATGCCAACATGTGTATGGGAAGGTATGTGTGTGAAAAGTCAATTAAAAGTTTAGAAAAGGTAGCACACAGGGACATATTTTAAATGAGTTATAATATTTAACACTTTACTTGACTTTCCACCTCCAGCTTAACCAACTGAGATGCTTGACTTCCGTAATAATGACTGACATGACAAACCTCAACAAAAGCCGCCAGCACATAAAGAAAAATGTAACATTTAATTGAACATCTAGAAAGGAAATGACTGACAATTGTGTGCACACTTCTTGATGTTGATCAACCTGTCGAAATTTTGTCCGCCTACACTGGCAAGAAGCAGTTACCACAGGCAATTGACATTTCTATGGGCATCCAGCAACCAAATGAAATCGTTGCCTGTGATTGGTTATGAGCGATAAGAACCTTGAACTATTAAAGTGAGCATGTAATAATATTTGTTCGTGTATTCGGGCCAGCATGTGCCTCAACTCTTCCTCCGGCAGCTTCCTTGCCAGACGTCACTTGTTAGTAGCTTTAGTGTTTGCAAACCTCTTGTAATCGAAATGCACCACAATCAGCCCCATAACTTGCCATAATAATCGTTAGCATTAATTGTGGTCTGCTTATGTTGAACGGTTCTTACACTTAAAAGCATCTTTTGTTGGTGAGAGACAGTCGCACAGTGTACAGAAATAAGCTACAGATCAAGACGTATTTATAAGGTAGCCGCATCGGCGAATTGCTGCAACAAAGCACCTTTTTTGGGAACTTGAATGTCAAAAATTTTAAACAGTGCAAAGAAAATTCAATTCGCTGTGACATTTAAAATTGTCGGCAAATTTGCTTTGGCCAATCAGAGCAAGGAGAAGAATTGTTGAGTGTCAAGCTAGAAAAAACAAATTTAACAATTTTGTAGATTCGTATTAGCTTTAGAGGCCTTACCCACAAAACCACCAAGATCGCAGGCTGAAATAGTTTTCACTAAGTTATTGTAGCCAAGTAGACCAGGGTAGTTCTGGCTCAATTGCAATTGGGCTGGGATTGACTCCAAACGTGTGGATATGAGGATTCCTCCTGAATTGAGTTCGGACGATATTGACGGCAGGATAATTAGCGTTCCACAAGCAAAGGACTCAAATAGGAATATTGTGACTAGAGCTCCATTATAAAAATGATGTTTTTTGTACCCCCTTTTAGAGGCTCTTGGATATTTGAAGAGGTAGGGGTTAAAGTTTGTTGGTCACGAGGATGACGTTTTCTCTTGGAGTGTGGCCGTTCAGAGTGCATATGCATATTTGCTAATTGGGTTTGCGTAAACTCCCGAAAGATGCAGTTAGTCTTATTCACCAATATGATTCTCACTACTGAAAGGGGTCCCGCCAAGCCATTGCAGCGATTGAGGTTAGACGTGTACCATTATATAACAAACGTTTAAGAACGAAAACAGCAGCAATTAGAAAAATCAATTTGTAAAATATTTATTTTGAAGTTAATATTTTTATCAGGCGAATTTTAAAATTTAGTTCTAAACAACCATTGAGGCATTTGCCTACAATAATGATGGTATATAATTTTTGTTTTTAATATTTGTGACATTTTGAAACATTTTTAATTTTTCACCGTTTGAAAATAGCAGAAAATGTTTGCTGTTTTAGCAATAAATTATTGCTGTCCCATTTTCATAAGACTTTCTGCTGTTACAGTAAACAAGTGTGCTGTTTTTACAAACAAATTTCTTCCAGCAAATTTTCAGCCAAATCGGATAAAAATTAGAATTCCAGGGGCTCAAGATGTCAAATCGGGAGATCAGTTTATATGGGAGCTATATCCCAATATGGCCCATTTGCAATCCCCAGCAACCTACACTCATAGGAAGTACCTCACAAATATTGCCAGCATTAGGAGGGGAAAACCATCGCTGAACATTTTTTCTGATGGTCTCGCCAGGACTCGAACCCATGCGTTCTGCGTCATAGGCGGACATGCTAACCTCTTTGCTACGGTGGCCTCAGATTGTGATGTACCACTCAAAATAACAGTCCTACACTCCTCAAGCGGAACAGTCGACACATAACCAGTTTGAAAGTACTTCTTCCACGAACAACTTTGGTTTGATTTGGTTCGACTTCGAAGACGCATATGTCCACTATTCGCTACCTGCGAAGATTTTATAAACGTATTTTGAAGCATCTCGATCGAATTTTTTCAACATTTTTTCGAAATAATCGACACGGCCCTTTTTAAGCGATTGTCAATTCCTGTGGAAACCAAGATGATCAAGGTGTTCATGCAATATCGAATGCAAGCTGGTGGGAGAAATGTCCAAGGATGATTCTATCTCACGATATGTCATATAACTGAATAAGCACCACATCTAAGTTCTCTGGTACAACGGTCGTTCTTGGACGACCTTCACGAAATTCGAGCGTCGACCACACCCCCCAAGCCGCTCATGTTTGGCGACTATGGAAATATGGGGCTCAAATTAAAGGTATGTGGGAGTAGACCACGTATCTGATATCAACAACTGTCTAGCGCACGTCACACCACTATAACAACCCAATTTTGAGGGTAATGGCAATATGGGGTTTAAATAAATGATATATAGATATACGATATATTTTCCGGGCTCAGTGTTTGGGGGACCACCCCAATCCCCAAAACACCCCTAAATCAGGCATATTTACCGACCATGACAATGTGGGGCTTAAATGAAAGGTATTGGGGGTAGAGCAAGAATAGATACCCATTTTCGGAACCAATTTTCTGGGAGTCTGCCCCTTTCCCATAACACCCCCCAAGCCGGTCATGTTTGCCGACTATGGATATATGGGGCTCAAATTAAAGGTATGTGGGAGTAGACCACGTATCAGATATCAACAACTGTCTAGCGCACGTCCCACCACTATAACAACCCCCAAATAGGACGTATTTGCTCACCAAGACAATTTGGGTCTTAAAGAGAGTGGAACTAAATATTCACAGTTTTTAGGGCCAATACCACAAACCGGTCATATTTGCTGACTTTTGCAATAAAGAGTTTAAATGAGATTAGAAAACGAATTTGATATCCAATTTTGAGGGTAATGGCAATATGGGGTTTAAATAAATGATATATAGATATATGAGAATAGAGCATTTTGCTGATATATTTTCAGGGCTTAGAATTTGGGGGATCACCCCACTCCCTAAAACACCCCTAAATCAGGCATATTTACCGACCATGACAATGTGGGGCTTAAATGAAAGGTATTGGGGGTAGAGCAAGAATAGATACCCATTTTCGGAACCAATTTTCTGGGAGTCTACCCCTTTCCCAAAGTACCCCACAAACAGCTATTTTTAGTGACCATCGCAATATGGGGCTCAAATAAAGGTATTTGGGAGTAGAATACGAATTTGATATCCAAATGTAGGACCATGTATTTAGGGTATCACCCCTTTCCCAAAACACCCCCAAAATATGTGGCTCAAATGAAAGGTATTTGATAACCTATTTTTGGGTCATGTGTTTGGGGGACGCCTCATCCTGTAAACTTCTCTTAAGCCAATGGCAATATGGGGTTTAAATAAATTGTATTTGAGAGAAGAGCACGATGCTGACATTTTTTCAGGGCCAAGTATCTGGGGGACCACCTCTCCCCCGAAAACACCACTAAATCAGACATCATGAGAATATCGGGCTGAAATGAAGTATTTTAAGAATGGAGTACACCTTACATCCAAACTTAAATTCGTAGACCAATAAAGATCATATGGGATTCAGATAAAGGCACTTATATTGTTCAACTGTTAGTCAAGCGATATACTATTCTCGTAGCATGGTGTTTCACTAAAAGATCTTTAATTGTCGAAAATAAATGTTCCAAGGAAACTTTTGTGCCATATAAAGTAAAAGAAGGCGCAGCGGACCCGGGTCAGCTGGTAAATATATAAAATGGAAAAAGTGAAAGCGTTTTATTTAGCTTACGGCATATTAGGAAGTTCTGCATCCGAAGATGAGGATGCGATTTTTATCGTATTATTTGGTCGAAATGACTTCATATGGACATATAAACATGTTCGATTGAAAATGCAAAAAGTTTAATACTATAAGAGGGTTGGGGCGTTAGGGTTGAGAGCAACATTGGTGTAATTTTTTTTTTTTCAGAATCGAAATCACCATAAGTTCAATTACTGCGAGTACTACTTTATGAAATGGATATAACAAACTTTTCGTGAATCTACGTTTTTGGATCTTCACACTGTGCCGCCTTGCCAGTGTCTTGTACCCAATGGAGTATATTATTGCGACACAATTGAAAAAGTAACGATGCACCCTCATACATTGTGTAGAAGTTTGCTGAATTTCCTCAGCCATGACAAGGACTAGCTTTAATATTTAAGTTTTCTTTTAAAGCGAATTCTTAGTGTTTGCCGCTTAACTGATATTAGCATAAAGCATTTGACTTTCATGAGCTACTTAATACTCCACACAAACACACACACACACACGCACGCTTCCCACCCACTTTAGAGCAATACATTTGCCATTGTTAGCAACCACAATTGATTCATTATTGATCTGGGCATTAGCATCCTTCTTGATTGTGAATTGTTGTCAATTATGATTATCAGGGTAATCGAATGCCTGACGAATGAAGCGAAAGTAAGGAAAGTTAAACTATCTACGCGTTTATTCCAACAGATATTGCACAGTTATCTTTGAACAATCAGCGAATTGATTGCTTTAGTCGGAAGATTAAAATGATGCCTATTGCTTTGTATTACATTCCTTCAGTCCGGTTTGAACCACAACAAACAGAGGTATTTTGATTGCACCAAAGTATGTTTGAAATTGTTGAATGATTAAAAACAGTAGCACATTCACCTAGTCCAAATGATAAAATAAAGGTTGAAAAGGTTAAACGTTGGCTAGAACAACACTACCCCAGTATTATACGAGCTATTGGCACAATTGAAATGGTTCTTGCGAGGATTCGAACTCAGGTGTTCGTCGTCGTAGGCGGACATCCTATTCTCTTTCAGTACTAAACCAATCAAAATTAAAATTTCTTTCATTTGAAAGTTCAGCTTAATTTTTATACTCTACACGGTGCATTTGTTTGACCGGTCCGTCGGTGACCGGTCATAAAGCGGCAATATGGCCGCCTAAAACTTGATCAGAACGCCCATTGGGCTTTATGACATTTTTGGTTTTTAAAATAATAAAACCAGTTTCTAATATGTTTATAAAAATTCACAACGCCTAATTTTTTGGGCTTTCTGTCATATTTGTTATTGGGCATTATGTCCACCTGTATGGTGGTCATAACGCCTTAATAAAAATTGGGTGTTATGTCCTTCTGTAAAGCGGACATAATTCCCAAAAAAATATTGGGTCTTATGTCCGTTGGGCGTTATGAACGGTCACCATGTCTGGCCACCATGTCCGGCGTAGAGACGAGGCCTATTAAAATTGGAAAAAATCGGTTCAGATTTGGATAAAGCTCCCATATATATGTTGGACTGATTTGGAAAAATATTTGCAATAATGTGGTCATTTGTTAACCGATTCTATGGAAATTTGACAGACTCTCGATATTACTGGTAAATTTTAATGGAAATCGCTTCGGATTAAGATATAGCTCTCATATATATATACGAGCATCCCAGTGGTCTGCTTCGCCACCCCCGTGTTTGACAACCCCTTTTTAGTGTGCGGCTTCCGAAAATACAGATAGTCACTCAGTTTATATGGTCATGAAGTTTTGTAATAGCTTAGTATACAATTTCAGAAATCTGTCCCCTTCCGTATAGAAAGTACCAAGAATGGTAATACATCGGAAAATTCATTCGAAAATCGTACGAATTGTGAAGAGATCATTTAGTAACCCATCATTTATTACCTAATTGTATATACAGGCGAAATTTCAGAACTCTAGCTCCATCTGTAAGGAATGTTCCAAATGGCACCAAAATGTGCGAGTTGTGAATAGTACATTTAGCCACCCATCGTATATTTCCTAGTTGTAACTTCATGCTAAATTTCAGACCTCTAGATCCATCTATAAAGAAAGTACCAAAATGTGCGAATGCTGAATTGATCATTTAGCCACCCATCATATATTTCCTAGTTTCATCTGAACAGAAAGTACCAAATGGTACCAAATTGTACAAATTTTGAAAATATCATTTAGTCTTTTATCGTTTTTTCTTAGTTATACCCACATGCCAAATTTTGGGCCTCTAGCTCCATTTATAAGGATAGTACCAAAAAGTACCAATTCGTGTACTAAAATGTTCGAATTGTTTTACCTACATGACAAATTTCATACTCCCAGCTCCATCTACACAGAAAGTTCTAAACGGTACCAATAGTGGTACCAAAATGTACAAATTTTACAAAGATAATTTAGTTAGCCATCATTTGTTTCCTAGTTGTACCCACATGTCATATTTCAGACCTCTAGCTCCATCTATAAGGAATGTACCAAATGGTACTAATTGCGGCACTAAAGGTACGTTTTCTCCCGTTACCATTACTATTTTTCCATTGTTTCTTTTCACCATCATCCTTTTGAACCAGATGTCTTTTAAGTCAAGTTTCAAAATCCTACCTCTATCCATTCGCCCTGTATAAAGTTCACCCATTTCGTAGCTTTTTGGTACTTTTTTCAATAACTAAATGTACAATGTGTTCAAAAACTCTTATAGTTACCCAATTAAGGTTGCCATAATGTACCAAATAGTACCAATTGCGGTACTAAACGTGCGAATTTCCAATTTTTTTTTTAAAAAACCTTATTTTTTTCTTTATCTCTTTAATTTGAGCCAAATAACGTAATTCTAGCCCTCTCCGTTCGCGCTTGGCAAATATGTACCATTTCGTACCTTTTTGGTCATTTTTAGTAACTAAACGTACGAATATCACCAAATTCCGCCTTATCCCGTGCCTTTGACCCAAGACCAACATTCGTGCTACATTTCATGATTCTAGCTTTGGTCGTTTGGGCTGGGCGATGATCAGTCAGTCAGTCGGAAATCAGTCTGTCACGCAACTCCTTTTTATAAAGATAGATATCGACGGATTTTCACTCCTAGAGCCATTGCCAACGTATTTATTGACTTATCTTCTCAAAATTTTGTACAACGCTTTCCTTGACCACTACCACAATATCTTAGAAGTTTGCTCGAACTCAGTTCAGATTTAGATATGGCTCCCACATATATGTTCGTCAGATTTTGGGTAATTTTCAATAATGTTGTAATTTGTCAACCGTAGTTATTACAGTTTCAACATATTTGCTTGAAATTTGATACGGATTGTTTAATACCCATCTTAAAACATCCGCCGAGGTCCATCAAAATTGGTTCAGAATTAGATATAGCTCCGTTTTTGGTGTAGGTTTCCTTACTGGTTTTAGTTTAAATACGATAACGCTTAAAATGTTCAGTAAGTTTTGCCGATTTACAATTATGTAAAATGTTTTTCGTAAATTAAAGGCATTTTATGATCACCAAAATTTACTCAACTAGCAGCATCACGTTTTTTCTAAACTTAGAGGTTTGCATGCCTGCCTATGACGCCAAACGGCTGAGTTCAAATCCCGGCATGAAAATCAGAAAATAGGAAGCCCCATATCATTAGGCTAAAAATGTGAGAGAAGTATCCCCCGTTCCTTCAAGGAATGTTCATGGGATAATATGTATGCCTCAATATTTTCGATAGCAGTCAGTACCTTCATATTTAGTTATGAAACATACACAATAACTGTGGTAACACACTCAAGATTTGGAAAGATCCATTGTTGTCGGCTTTCATGGATTAATACCTTTAACTTAACTTTTGTTTGCTTACATACAACTTTATCTGCATTGATTGCACCATGTAACTTACATGGTGCACTCTATAAAAAGATCTCCATTATAATGACAATCTTTAAATTCTATTGCAAAAGCCACATTACTAGAGAATTTCGTTAAAATCGAATTAAAAATGCTTTTTTTATGAGCGTAATACTCGATATTGGGAAAGTGGTCTATATGGCAGATATACGCAAATATGGTCCGATATGGACGATATTTATCAAAAAGTTTAGATGGTTAGCAAAACTCGCTGTGCCAAAGTCATTGAAGTAGGATGAAAAATGCTCCTTCATAGGCTCAATACCCCATATCGGGAGATCGGGCGGTCGGTCTTTAAGGCAGCTATATCCAAATGTAGTCCGATTTGGACCACACTTCACAGAAATGGGATGAAATCGGATGAAAACTGACCAATTTATTGCCTCAAGATTTTAAGTCTGGGGATGGGTCTATATGGCGGCTATATATAACTAAATTCCGATTTTACGAGATCAGAAGGTCGGGTTTCAATACAAAGAATATGAAATCATCAAAAATTGGTTGGAAAATGTTTTTATACCCAAGATATCTGGGTATAAATGGTAAAAATGGTTGGGTATAAATGGGTAAATTCCGGAATGGGTAAATTTACCCAATTTATCAGGTAAATACCTTTTGGGTATTTTCCCCTCGCCCATCTCTACACATTACGAATCATTAGGCTTTGATTTTATGGTATGACCATATTTGAACACAGTGATTGAAAAGATTTTGTCGCATTTAAATTTCATTAAAATCCTTTTCAACATTATTGTTGTGAAAATCCATAAGGCGTTAAAGGAGGCTGTTCAAATTATCGGTTACTTCATGCGGAAAATCTAGGAAATTTTTCAAAACTGTACGTGATTTAAATGTTTGAGTGTGTGATCACTACCCTAACTAAAGATGACTAAAGACTTGGGCGAACCTTAATGGAAGGAATGGTAAACAATATGTTACCAAAAGAGCGAAACAGTGGATTTGAGGAATTGATGTATACGTTCAAAAATTTTGTTTAGGGAAATTATGATATAGCAAAATGGGTAAATGGGTTCCTTTTGGCTTCCCAAAATAGAAATAAAATTCAAATATGTAAGAAAACTTAAAGAATCACGGATCTGTTTGAAATCACGCTACAGTCTTTAAAAATAGAGATATTGAGCTGAAATTAAAAAAATAGAGAGCTGAAATTTTGCACAGATTCTTTTTTAGTCCATAAGCAGGTTAAGTTCGAAGGTGAGCTATATCGGACTATATTTTGATATAGCCCCCATATAGACCGATCCGCCGATTCAGGATCTTAGGCCCATAAAAGTCACATTTATTATCCGATTTTGCTGAAATTTGGGACAGTGAGTAATGTTAGACCATTCGACATCCTTCTTCAATTGGGCTCAGATCGGTCCAGATTTGGACATAGCTGCTATATAGACCGATCCTCCGATTTAGGGTCTTAGGCCCATAAAAGCCACATTTATTATCCGATTTTGATGAAATTGTGGGACAGTGGGTTGTGTAAGGCCCTTCCACATCCTCCTTTAATTTGGCTCAGATCGGTCCAGATTTGGATATAGCTGTCATATAGTCATAAAAGCCACATTTATTATCCGATTTTGCCGAAATTTGGGACAATGCTTTGTAATGGCTTGGGTAAAGAAAAAAGTGGAAGTAAGTCTGTCACTTTTAAAAAGACGGAGAACACGGAAACAGGCAGCACATACGTCACTGATAAAAGCAATTCAGATCCAAATATAAAAAAGCAAGTGCAAAAAAACATGGGAGTATATTTATGCCGATCAACAAAACTTGCTTGCTTTGGCGTCATATGGCACTCATCTGAGTGGTGTTCATTGCAAACAACACACGATGTCCGTCGACCAAATTGACAATCAAATGCACTGAAGGATTACTAAAACGTTTGCGCATCTCTCTCTGGGTCTATTTCTAGCTAACTTTGTTTTAATTTCGCATGCGATAAAGACAATTGCTTTGGCCAAAGTGGCTATTGAGTGCCAAATTTTGGGTCTCATAGCTTTCGTCAAAATGAGAATTTTATTCCGTCCTTTTTCTACTGGATCTTAATCGTCGACATACTACACATTTTTGACAATAATAATGAATAACACATGGCGTGTCATGATGACGTAACTTTATTTTAAAGTGGTACTAAGACAAAATATTGAAGTTCGATATAGATCTGTATACCCTTTACAACATAATGCGGTTTTACTTATTTTTTCATTCCGTTTACATCACACCAAAGTATTGATCTGATCAAAATATTGATCAATGTATATATATTTTTGTTCCTCGTAGTATTCTAAGTCGAATTATCCATGTCCACCCGTCTGTCTGTCAAAAACACGCTAACTATGAAAGGAATAAAGCTACGCGCCTGAAATTTTGCACAAATACTTCCTGTTTGTGTAGGTCAGTAGGGATTGTAAATGATCCATATGGGTCCATATTTGATACAGCTGCCATATAAGCCGATCTCGGATCTTGATTTCTTGAGCCTCTAGAGGGCGTTATTATTGTTCGATTCGGCTGGAATTTTGCACGAGGTATTTTCTTTTGATTTCTAACAACTGCTTCAAGTCTGATTCAAATCGGTCTCAAAGCCGATATAGCTGTGATTTAAATCAATCTTCAGTTTTAACTTTTTGAGCCTGTAGAAGGAACAATTTCCACCCGAGGTTACTGAACTTTTGCACTTAATGTTTGGCTATGACTTCCATCAACGGCGGCCTAAATTTGACTTTAACCTGATATAGCTGCTATATAAACCAAACCCGGATTTTTACTTCTTGAGCCTCTAGAGAGCGCTATTCGTATTCCATTTGGCTGAAATTTTGCATGAGGTGTTTTGTTTTGACTTCTAACATCTGTGCGAATTATGGTCCAAATTGGTTTATAACATGATATATTTTACATATAAACCGATATCCCGATTTTACTTCGTGAGCCTCTAGAAGGCGCAATTATAACCTGATTTGGCTGAAGTTTTGAACGTGGTATTTTTATACCCTCCACCACAGGATGGGGGTATACTAATTTCGTCATTCTGTTTGTAACACCTCGAAATATGCGTCTAAGACTATATATACTCTTGATCGTCATGTCATTTTAAGTCGTTCTAGCCATGTCCGTCTGTCAGTCCGTCCATCTATCCGTCGAAAGAACCCTAACTTTCGAAGGAGTAAAGCTAGCCGCTTAGCTGAAAGCTACCGGGCGCGTCCACAGTTTGCGGATGGTGGAAAGCTCCGTTTTTATGCGGAGTAGCTGCAAATGCGGCCGCGGGCAGTCAGCGATTTTCGAGAGAAGAGTCTCAGTGAGGAGTCAGGTGGCACTGGCTCTTAACTAAATACTGAGTGCCAATGATACTCGAGATGACAAGGCGAGTTATTGGCGCCTCCAAATAACCAAAGGCCAACATCAGCGTCTGTTCCCAGGTTAGGGGCGGCTGGCGGCGAGCGTCGGATCTTGGAGCAAGCGGCTCGCCACAACGAGGGATACATGCAATCCCACAAACCCATGCGGTTGGGGCGCTGGGCCAGTAACCCGTCCCCGGAAAACATAGAACTACTATGAAAAACAAAGGAATAGTAAAAACGAATAGTAGTAAAAGCTAGCCGCTTGAAATTTTGCACAAATACTTTTTATTATTGTAGGTCGGTTGGGATTGTAAATGGGACAAATCGGTCCATGTTTTGATATAGCTGCCAACCCATCTTCTCGTCCGATTTGACTGAAATTCTGCACGTGGTGTTTTGGTATCACTTCCAACACCTGTGTTAATTTTGCTTCAAATCGGTCCATGTTTTGATATAGCTGCCATATAAACCGATCTTGGGTCTTGACTTCTTGAGCCTCTAGAGGGCGCAATTCTCGTCCGATTTGACCGAAATTCTACACGTAGTGTTTTGGCATGACTTCCAGCAACTATGTTAAGTATGATTTAAATCGGCTCATAAACTGGTATAGCTGTCACATAAACCGATCTTGGATCTTGATTTCTTGAGCCCATAGAGCGCATGAAATTTTGCATGAAGTGTTCCGTTATGGCATCCAATAACTGAGCTAAGCATGGTGCAAATCGGTACATAACCTGATATAGCTGCTATATAAACCGATCTGGGATCTTGACTTCTTGATCCTCTAGAGGGCGCAATTCTCATCCGATTTGGCAGATATTTTGTACAATGGCTTCCCGATTTAGCTTCTTGAGCCCCTACAAGGCGCAATTCTTATCCGAATGAACTGAAATATTACACAATGATTCTACAATGTTCAGCATTCATTTATGGTCAGAATTGAACCATAACTTGATATTGTTCCAATAACATAGCAATTATTTTCTTTTATCCTTTGTTTGCCTAAAAAGAGATACCGCGCATAGAACTCGACAAATGCGATCCATGGTGGAGGGTATATAAGATTCGGCCCGGCCGAATTAGCATGCTCTTACTTGTTATGACTTTTTTATAGTCATAACAAGTACGGCCCTACAACCGTGCAAATTATGGTTCAAGTTGGGCTATAACCTGATATAGCTGCCTAATAAACCGATTTCAGATTGCGACTTCTTAAGCACAATTCTTATTCGATTTGGCTGAAATTACCTGATAAAGCTACTGTATACACCGTTCGCCCGATTTTTTTTCTTGAGCCTCTAGAGGGCGCAATTATTATCCAGTTTTGACGTGGTATTTTTCATCCATATTAGAGGGTATATAAGATTCAACCCGGTCGTTCTAATCGCGCTTTTGCTTGTTTCTACAGAAATCTTTAGTTTGCAGATGTTAAAACCACTGTGATACAAAAACCAAGTCCAAATATAGACAGGATTTGTATTGAATTATAATTTATCTTACCACAAAGGGGACAAATAATTCTGAGCACGATTCAAACAATGTTAGGTTTATTTGCCTATTCAATTTTAGGAATTTGCAATGGTCTTTTTTATCGACACAAAGTGGGCTCAGAATAGAGACATTATGCACAGCATCATCACCAACAGAAAAAGACATGTCTTTGAGAAAGCTGTGAAAAGGTTACGTGAAGGCCACCACAAAAGAAAAAAAAATGAAAAAAAATCAAACAAGGGGTGTTATGCGAATGAGCAACAGCAACAAGCATCTGAATTATACGAAAAACGCATAGAAGGAAATCAACAGTTTCCTTGTCCTACGTACATTCTAATGGCGGTGGCATGGGGTTGGCATGTACAAATATTGATACAAGTGTTTGGTTTACCAGTTTTCACGCAACGTGCGTGTATTTTAGACAAGGGCTTCTGACACCCCCTCACACCCCTCACATTACACAGAAAAATAAAAAAAGTATTTGCAAGCCTCCCCGAAAATGAAATTGAATTCAAATGTATTCGATGTTCGAATACAGCACCCACTTCAAGTTGAACAAATTGTCCAAGATCAAGAGGCGTCATCGTTGGTTAACAGTGTTTGCTTTCACACTTAAGCTACGGAGACGCACACACACACACACACACACACACACTATATCGTTTACAAATTTATTTGGTTAAGTTTAATTTAAATTCCTTTTGTCGAAAGTATTTGCTAGTGTTGATTAATGTCCTCCCAATGATTTTTCAAAGAGCAGCAGAGATATTAAGCATCGCTATTGGAGAAAGGGCTAATGAAACCATTAATGTTTAGGCAAGACTAATAAAGGCAGAAATAACTTCGTTTTGTAGAAGCATTTGTAACTTTGGCCAAATCAACTTCAACTACTTTTCGCCGTGTTAACTTCGCAAAGGCCATGTTCTTTGTTCGGTTAATTTAATCGTTGTTTGTACAAGTGTTGATTTGTAGTTTCAATAGAAATTCTTTAATAACGGCAAATTAAAATTTTAAATTTGAATTATTTACCAGAATGCCAAAGTATTTGGCTATGTGCCAAACCAAAACCATGTGTGCGTATGAATAACTTTTTGTGAATCATACGCTCGGTGTTCTTCCATTAAATTGTGGAGTTTTGTTCGAAATTGTTAACGTTTAATTTCACATTTTAGGTATAAAATGTTAATATATATAATAGGGCGGGTTGATTTGTATGAGTCGAAAATCGTATAGCAAAAATGGAATCTACATGAATTTCTAAGAAACTTCTCCGAAGAAACCATGTATCTAAAATAAAATTCCAATCCGCGCCTCTCGACTTCGAAAAAACTTTTATTTCTGGATTTTTTTTTTTGGCAAAGGCGAGCATATACATGGTCAAGTCGAGAGGTGCGGAATATGATTTTATTTCAGATGCATGGTTCCTTTGGAGAAGTTTCTTAGAATTTTTTACATTTTTGCTATACGATTAAAAAGAAAAAATCGACCCGCCCTAATATGCAATCTATTTGCATATAAATATAGTATGGGATTAAGCAAAGTGTTCATTCGGATAAAGCAGTCTTTCGGAAATCATTTCCCACGTGCAATGTGGTATAATCAAAATAAGAAGCCAAGAGCAAAATTTAATTTCTTAAGAACAGTTCTATTAACATGGCTAAAACGCTTGCAGTTTGAGTTTTCCATTACTACACGCAAAAAATAAAACGTTTAGGACAATTTTACGACAAACAAAATACTTTTATTATGTAGCACTTCTTTTACTGTAACTGTGTAACGTTCCCCTTCAATATATCATACGTTATCCACAAACATCGTATTATTGAACGTAGCTATATTTGCTTATTTCAGCTTTAGCTATTTCGCCTTCGCTAAAAAGAACCATCGGTTCATGTTTAGATATAGCACCCATATAAACCGATCTCCCAAGTTGATTTCTTAAGCCCCTAGGAATTCCGTAAGATTTCCTCTTTCCAACCTAACCTAAGCTTAGGGCTCGAATCTTATCAAATTTTGCCAAAATTTGGATATCGGTTTTTGACCTCCAACATTATTTTCAAGTATAGTCTGAATTAGTCCCTAACCTGATATATTTCCCATGTAAACCGATCTCCCGATTGTACTTCTTATGGCCCTAGAGGCCGCAATTCTTATCGGAAACTTGTATGCAAGGTTCGGCATAACCGAATTTTGCACTTTTTTGTACCCTGCACCATAGGATGGGAGCATACTAATTTCGTCATGCCGTTTGTAACTCCTCGAAATATTCGCCTAAGATCCCATAAAGTATATATACTCTTGATCGTCGTGGCATTTTAAGTCGATCTAGCCATGTCCGTCCATCCGTCCGTCTGTCTGTTGAAAGCACGCTAACTTTCGAAGGAGTAAAGCTAGCAGCTTGAAATTTTGCACAAATTTTTCTTATTGGTGTTGGTCGGTAGGGATTGTAAATGGACCATGTCGGTCCATGTTTTGATATAGCCATATAAATCGATATTGGGTCTTGACTTTTTGAGCCACTAGAGGGCGCAATTATTATCCGATTTGGCTGAAATTTGGCATGAGCTGTTTTGTTACGATTTCCAACAAATGTTCAAAGAATGGCTGAAATCGGTCCATAACCTGATATGGCTGTCATATAAACTGTTCTGCGGTCTTGACTTCTGGAGTCTGTAGGGTGCGCAATTCTCATCCGATTTGGCTGAAATTTTGCACGACGTGTTTCGTTATGACTTCCAACAACTGTATGGTTCAAATCGGTTCATAACCTGATGTAGCTGCCATATAAACCGACCTTCATTCCTGACTTCTTGAGCCTCTACGAGGCGCAATTCTTTTCCGATTTTGCTGAAACTTAACATGAAGTGTTTCGTTATGGCTTCCAACAATATTGACTTCTAGAGGCACTAGAAGTCGCAATTCTTATCCGATTTGGCTGACATTTTGCATGGCGTGTTTCGTTATGACTTCCAACAGCTGTGCTAAGTATGATTCAAATCGGTCCATAACCAGATATAGCTATCATATTAACCAATCTGGGGTCTTGACTTCTTGAGCCTCTAGAGGGCGAAATTGATATCCGATTTGGCTGAAATTAAGTACAACGGCTTCTCATAGCCTGATACAGCTTCCATATAAACCGATCTCCCTATTTTACTTCTTGAGCTGAAATTTTACACAATGACATCTGCTATGGTCTCCAACATTTATATCAATTATGGTCCGAATCGCACCATAACTTGATATAGCGCCAATAGCATAGCAATTGTTTTCTTATATATTTTTTTTTGCCCGAAAAAGAAATACCGGGAATAGAACCCGACAAATGCGGTCTGTGGTGGCCGCCGAACTTTGCACGCTTTTACTTGTTTTTCTTAAACAATCAATATATAGGGGATGCCCTTATGTATGCAGTGCATTGTGTTGGAGAGGATAGTTAAGAATCGGAGGAGGGGAAGATTGAGTAGTGTTTATAGACATTTGTCTTGACTTTCTGGATGACGTAGATAATGTGAAGAACATGTGCCGGAAAACGATTCCACATACAAACTGTTCGTGGGAAAAAAGAATTCTTTCGGTAGTGCATGGTCCGATTAGCTGCTCAATCGGTTACTAACCGATGTGAGCTTCTAAAATACATGTTTTGACCAACGGGCGTAATATTGTATCTTCATGCCCAGAACATCAAGAGGCTCTAACTGCTCGATATCTACATCGTCGATAGATATGAACGATTGTAAAGTGTCAGTGTATCGTTTGTGGGACAATAAACTGCACTGTGTCTTGCGTGCACTAAAATCCACTCTGTTCATTCGATACCACTCAGATATGACCAGCAAATCCCAGCAGAGGGTTACGTCCATAATCCGCCTCTTGTTTTCAATCTCTCGAAGACTCAGCCTATGAAAAATAATGAGAGAGGTTGCTGTCATCCGCGAACGAGAAGAACGGATTCGATGTGGCTCAAGAAGTAAAATAGAGAGATCGATTTATATGGGAGCTGTATCGGGCTATAGACCGATTCAGACCATAATAAGCACGTTTGTTGATGGTCATGAGAGAATCCGTCGTACAAAATTTCAGGCAAATCGGATAATAATTGCGACCTCTAGAGGCTCAAGAAGTCAAGATCACAGATCGGTTTATATGACAGCTATATCGGGTTATGAACCGATTTGAACCATATTTGGCACAGTTGTTTGATATCATAACAAAATACTACGTGCCAAAATTCATTCAAATTGGATAAAAATTGCGCCCTCTAGAGGTTCAAGAAGTCAAGACCCAAGATCGGTTTATATGACAGCTATATAAGGTTATGGACCGATTTGAACCATACTTGGCACAGTTATTGGATATCGTAACAAAACACGTCGTGCAAAATTCCATTCCAATCGGATAAGAATTGCGCACTCTAGAGGCTCAAGAAGTCAAGACCCCAGATCGGTTTATATGGCAGCTTTATCAGGTTATGGACCGATTTGAACCATACTTGGCACAGTTGTTGGATATAATTACAAAACACGTCGTGCAAAATTTCATCCCAATCGGATAAGAATTGCGCACTCTAGAGGCTCAAGAAGTCAAGACCCAAGATCGGTTTATATGGCAGCTATATCAGGTTATAAACCGATTTGAACCATACTTGGCACAGTTGTTGGATATCATAACAAAACACGTCGTGCAAAATTTCATTTCAATCGGATAAGAATTGTACACTCTAGAGGCTCAAGAAGTCAAGAAGTCAAGACCCAATATCGGTTTAAATGGCAGCTATATCAAAACATGGACCGATATGGTTCATTTACAATACCAACCGACCTACACTAATAAGAAGTATTTGTGCAAAATTTCAAGCGGCTAGAAGTTAGCGTGCTTTCGACAGACAGACGGACGGACATGGCTAGATCGACATAAAATTTCACGACGATCAAGAATATATATATTTTATGGGGTCTCAGACGAATATTTCTACTCAACGTGCCTTAGTGCTCGCTTTGAAATTTCTTATCACAGGTTCGTTTCTGGCCGTAATTCGATTCCGTCGTGGGTTAACTCATTTTGTCAATGTGGAATTGTCGCTAAACCCGGAAATGGACTTCAACGGAACATCAGAACTCCAGAAATTATCGGCTGTTCGACCAGTTTTCCATCAAGACCTTACATTTTATCCCTATATGTGAAAGAATTAACTGAACGCGATTTTGTTGCCCGTCAAAATGCGTATGAAATGTTGATTGACAACCTGCCTGAAGACGCTATAGTTTTTTCCAGTGACGAGGCTCACTTTGACTTTTCCTGCTGCGTCAACAAGCAAAACACGCGTTATTGGAGTGGTGTATATCCTCAAGAACAACATTCTTGACGCCATTGCCAATATACCGATAGATATGCTGCAAAGAGTGGACACGAATTTTAAAAAATCTTCTTACCCAGTGTATGCGCAATGGGGGTCGCCATTGATCCGATTTAATTGATTGATTTAAATAAAAAAAGAGATGTCAAGTGTAATAAATAAAAATAATTAAAAAAGAATTGAAACAATAACTGAAGTACTTTTGTTTTGATTGACCTTTCTGACGCACCCTGTAAATAGGAGCTATAGCAAAAAAGGAATCGGTTATGGTTGTTGGAAGTAATAACAAGTAAAAGCGTGCTAAGTTCGGCCGGGCCGAATCTTATATACCCTCCACCATGGATCGCATTTGTCGAGTTCTTTTCCCGGCATCTCTTCTTAGGCTATTAAAACGATATCAAGATATGGTCCGGTTCGGACCACAATTAAATTATATGTTGGAGACCTGTGTAAAATTTCAGCCAATTCGTATAAGAATTGCGCCCATTGGGGCTCACGAAGTAAAATGGAGAGAACGATTTATATGGGATCTGTATTAATATGGGATCTGTATCTATAGACCGAATAAGACCATAATAAACACGTTTGTTGATGGTCATGAGAGGATCCGTCGTACAATATTTCAGGCATATCGGATAATAATTGCGACCTCTAGGGGTCAAGAAGTCGAGATCCCAGATCGGTTTATATGGCAGCTATATCAGGTTATGAACCGATTTGAACCTTATTTGACACAGTTGTTGAAAGTAAAAATAAAATGCGTCATGCAAAATTTCAGCCAAATCGGATAGGAATTGCGCCCTCTAAAAGCTCAAGAAGTCAAATCCCCAGATCTGTTTATATAACAGCTATATAAGGTTATGGACCGATTTCAACCATACTTGGCACAGTTGTTGGATATCATAACGAAATACTTCGTGCAAAAATTCATTCAAATCGGATAAGAATTGTGCCCTCTAGAGGCTCAAGAAGTCAAGACCCAAGATCGGTTTATATGGCAGCTATATCACGTTATGGACCGATTTAAACCATACTTGGCACAGTTGTTGGATATAATAACAAAACACGTCGTGCAAAATTTCATTTCAATCGGATAAGAATTGCGCACTCTAGAGGCTCAAGAAGTCAAGACCCATGATCGGTTTATATGGCAGCTATATCAGGTTATGGACCGATTTGAACCATACTTGGCACAGTTGCTGAATATAATAACAAAACATGTCGTGCAAAATTTCATTCTGATCGGATAAGAATTGCGCACGCTAGAGGCTCAAGAAGTCAAGACCCAAGATCGGTTTATATGGCAGCTATATCAGGTTATGGACCGATTTGAACTATACTTGGCGCAGTTGTTGGATATCATAGCAAAACACGTCGTGCAAAATTTCATTCCAATCGGATAAGAATTGCGCACTCTAGAGGCTCAAGAAGTCAAGACCCAAGATCGGTTTATATGGCAGCTATATCAAAACATGGACCGATATGGCCCATTTACAATACCGACCGACCTACACTAATAAGAAGTATTTGTGCAAAATTTCAAGCGGCTAGCTTTACTCCTTCGGAAGTTAGCGTGCTTTCGACAGACAGACGGACGGACGGACGGACGGACGGACGGACAGACGGACGGACATGGCTAGATCGACATAAAATGTTACGACGATCAAGAATATATATACTTTATGGGGTCTCAGACGAATATTTCGAGTAGTTACAAACAGAATGACGAAATTAGTATACCCCCCATCTTATGGTGGAGGGTATAAAAAATACCACGTTCAAAATTTCAGCTAAATCGGCTAATAATTGCGCCCACGAGAGACTCAATAAGTCAATCAGTCGCGAAATCGGTTTATATGGGAGCTACATCAAGTTATGAAACGATTTATTTCATATTAAGCGTGAATTCTGGAAGTCGAAGCAAAACTCTTTGTTCAAAATGCAGCCAAATCGGAGAACAATTGTGCCCTCTACAAGCTCAAGTCAGATCGAGAGATCGGTTTATATGGTAGTTATAACATGGACCGATTCGGCTTATTTACAATCCGCACCGACCTACACTAATTTGTGCAAAATGCCAAATGCCTAGTTTTATAAAATAAAATAAGAAAAATCTCCGTTCATTGAGCTCGTCTCGAAAGAGAAACAAGCAAAAAATTTTAGAATTTTATGATCTTCGCCCTCACAGGCAAAAAGCTTGGAAATTAAAAAATTCAGCAGAGCCCGGCCGGGATCTGAACCTGGGCACACGGAGCAACAGCGAGAGCCATTGCCGTTATCTCTAGCGTTCGAAGCCATCAACAGAAGCACAGAATCAGGTATATACCATGGGAGTAGTATAATTGTGTAGACAAAAAACACATGCATTAAAAAGTACAGTTAATAGACAGGGTTGGCGAGCGCGGTTAATGTGGTATTTATATCATAGAGACGTTTTCGCAATAAATTCGGTATAAGTACAACACACTAACGTACGGCCCTCGAAGCCTTCACACTTAATATGGCTGATAAGCAATTCTTAAGTAAATTATAAAACCGCCCATAGTGGTTAGTGTGTTGCAATCTCTGGCTTTCCATTCCCATTTGCAGAGAAAAACCTCCGATCATTGAGCTCGTCTCGAAAGACAAACAAACAAAAAAAAAAAAATAATATAAATAAAACATAAAAAACAATATAACGTAAAACAAAACACAAAACAGAAATACAGTAGAAAAACTAAATAAAATAAATTAGGAGAGTAAAATATTGGGTTGCCCAAAAAGTAATTGCGGATTTTTCATATAGTCGGCGTTGACAAATTTTTTCAACGGCTTGTGACTCTGTAATTGCATTCTTTCTTCTGTCAGTTATCAGCTGTTACTTTTAGCTTGCTTTAGAAAAAAAGTATATTTGGTTAAAGTTCATTCTAAGTTTTATTAAAAATGCATTTACTTTCTTTTAAAAAATCCGCAATTACTTTTTGGGCAACCCAATAGTATATCCAAAATTCCCTACAAATATATTCTCGCCCTCAAAGCAGTCCAATTTATTTGCTATCGTAGCAACAATTTTTGCCTATTCAGCAGCAATACGTGTTCATTATTTTAGCAGATTTCGTTAGTTGAAATAGCAAACGGAAATGTTTGGTAAAACAGCAGTCATATCTGCTTTCCCATTTTCAGCAGACAAAAACTATTGTTTTAGCATTTTTAATATCAGCTTTAGTTGAGTTAAGTTGAAGCTGAAGGTATATAAAAGCGCTAGGGTGGGGGAGCAGTTGTTGCCGAATATTTATCTGAGGAACTATCAAGAACATTTTTAAAGCCTGTTGGATTACAGGGTGATTTGATTTGATTGAGCTTAAGATGTCCCTTCCATCTCCCGCGTGTTAGGAAGAAACTCAAAAAGTACTTCAACAACAGCAGCTAGTAAAGTATTTAAGAAGGAATCGTCCACACCGCAAGTAACCCGTGTCCTGAAGAAGAGTGGTTCCACTGCTTTCTCAATATCGAACGAATCTTGTGAGGATGAACTCCTCACGGACTCAGAAGACGAGGCTAACGCAATAGTGGAGGAAATTCAGAATCCTGACTTTAGTCCGGTTTCTGCAGATAAATCTCCACCATTATAAGGAGACCACCGTGACGAAGAGGTTATCATGTCCACATATGACATCAAACGCGTGGGTTCAAATCTCAGCTTGAACATTATACAAATATTCAGAGGTGGTTATCCCCTTACTTATGCTGGCTACATTTGTGAGGTAATGGCATGGTTAAAACTTCCAAGGACGCTTGGGCAGCACTAAAAGTTTTTCTGATGCCAGGAGGAATGGTTCGTGGACTAAGAATTCTTGGATTTTAACTACTCAAGGATTCAGGGAATGGGAGACACAAAGCCTGTATTCTTGCAAAGAGTATTCGAAGTGTTTTCCTTCTTCCATCGATAAGCACTGAAGATTCAGATGATTCAGCCAGTCAAGAATCGCCCATAATGACTAGCTTATGTCAACATAACCTAGAGCCAAACAAAGAGGCAAACAGCGACCGCCATGGTGGACCCAGGAACTGGTTGGTCAAAGGAAGGGTTGTAGAAAACTCTTCAACAAAGCAAATGCCACAAGGGCACCATAGAATTGGGACGTCTATAAGGCTTAATTAATAAAATACAAGGACGGCCTGAAAGGGTGGAGTTCTGCAGCTCCGTGAAGGATACATCTGTGGCCTCTAGGCTAAGGAAAATCCTATCCAGCAGACCTGTTACCGTAGGATACTTTCAGAAATCGGAGAATCTAGGGACAATGTCTTTTGAAGAAACACTAGAACTACTCGTTGATACACAACTCCCGGGAAACTCTCTAACCAACCACGTGGCGACAGCAGAGGCTGTCACTGATATGCATTCGTCGGAGGTTATTGCCAGTTGGAGGTTGTCGCCTGTGTCGAAAACACATTGGGCGATAAAAAGTTTTGACTCCTTGAAAACGCCAGGCCCTGATGATGTATCACCGGTTCAATTACAAGCTGTGTTCGATATCGAAGTGAATTAAATATTTGTACAATATATCGCACCATAAATCGTTACAATGATACTGGCAGATTTTCCAAACGCCATGGTGGAGTACAAAAAATTTCAAGAAATACATGAATTGTATCTGCGAGTGATCTGGAATTATTCCGTGATTGGATGTAATATTGTATATTGTACAAGTAAACACGTGCTAAGTTCTGCCGAGCCGTATCTTATATACCCTCTACCACGGAGCGCATATGACAAATTCTTTGTCCAATATCTCTTTTTAGGCAAACAAAGGATAATAAATATGAACTGCTTTGCTATTGGAGCTATATCAGATTATAGAATCATTCATACCATACTTGGTTTGGATGTTGGATACCATAGTGGAAGTCATTGTGCAAAATTTCAGCCATATCGAATAAGAATTGCGCACTATAGGGGCTCAAGAATTAAAATCAAATTAAAGTCAAAACTAACAGATAATCAGTGCTCCCTCTAGAGGCTCAAGAAGTCAAGATCCAAGATCATATATCAAGTTATGAACCGATTTAAACCATACTGAGTACAGTTGTTTCAAGTCATAACAAAACATCTTATTTAAGATTTCAGTCAAATCAGATATGAATTGCGACCTTTATAGGCTCAATAATCAAGATCCAAGATCGATCGGAGTTATATATATATAATCAAGATCCAAGATCGATGGGAGTTATATATATATATATATATATATATATATATATATATATATATATATATATATATATATATATATATATATATATATATATAACTCCCATCGATCTTGGATCTTGATTATTGAGCCTATAAAGGTCGCAATTCATATCTGATTTGACTGAAATCTTAAATAAGATGTTTTGTTATGACTTGAAACAACTGTACTCAGTATGGTTTAAATCGGTTCATAACTTGATATATGATCTTGGATCTTGACTATATATGTATATATATATATATATATATATATATATATATATATATATATATATATATATATACCAGCTCCTAGCTTTATTTGCTCGGAAGTTACCATGCTTTCGACACACGGACAAACGGAATGATGGATATAAAAACTAGCTTAAGGTAAAGCCTTACAAAAGACACACGATCCTATGCCAATAATGCTGAAAAAGTTTGACTCGAAAGAGCAACATTTTCGCATTTGCACGAAAGTGTTGAATTTCGAACATCGTGTTCTCTGGCGAGAAAAATGTCGCAATTGCTAAATTTGTAAACTCCCATATTATCGTGTTTACTTAACCGAACGCAAGTACGAGAATTTGAGCCTACGAAGAGCCACCCGAAGTAATTTTCCATCTCAAGTGATTGAAACGGGCAGCTGTGAACTCCGATGGTCGCTCACTAGTTGTTTTCATCGACCTTGGCGTCAATGTATATGCGACTTAGCGTCAATGTATATGCGACATTTTGGTAGCTGCTTTGGAGCCGTGGACCATGAATGTCTCTTAGCCAGATGTCAGTCCTTTGGATTTTTCTATTTGGGTCATTTTAGAAAGCGAGGTTAAGACAATATATGCCTGCATGGATGGGCTGAAGTAAGCCATTTCCCGTGAATGTGCCAAAATACCTGTAGAAAATACATTCGTGCCGCTTGGAACCCGACTCTGAGCAATATTCAAGGCAAAAGATGGTTATATCAAGCAAAAGTGAATGGATTTACACATGTTTGTCATTTGAAACTATAGCAAGTAAAACCGTGCTAAGTTCGGTCGGGCCGAATCTTGGGAACCACCCGCTGCTAAGAATTTATATAAAATAAATTTAGTTGAAGGGCATTATTTTATTCTACATGCTACATGCAAACTTCTGGCGAACCAGCAAAAATAAAAGCTTCTAGGATCTGAACAAGGGTGATCGAGAGATGGTTTTACATGGGAGCTCTATCAGATTATAGACCGATTCGAACCTATTCTGTAGGTGAATGCGAAACCATTCAGGGTGATGCAGTCCGAGTTAAGGACGTTGGGGACGAACACAGTGGAACAGCGAAACGGTAGCTCGGACGACAAAAGTCCTATGGCGGTATCCGGATCGTGAGAAGACGAGGCAATTACTGAGATAAAGTCGGAAGGATGTCAGTATGGCTCTCGTTATCATTACGGGTCACATGGGGCTGGGGGCACTTATGCAGAATAGGTGCAGCAAATGACAGCGTGTGTTGGGCATGTGGGAATGATGATGGAATGTTGGAACCTTTTATATAACCTTATAATCTATATAACGTTTCAAACCCCACCTGTACATATGTACGCTTCCCACTGTCTTCACATATGTTATATATTTACATTCAAAAATAATCATATGTCAACTATACTAGCCATTTAACCTTTCAACCACAACGGAACTTATATTTTATGCCAATTATCCCTTACTTGAGCAAAATTCATCAACTATAATGACTTTATAAATTTTAACTGTTTATGCAACTCAAGCCTGTTGTGAAGAACACAAGTCATCTCGCATGTGAATAATTGGCATAAAATTCGGACAAACTAAAGGAGTTGCTGGCACGAATAACAAAAGCCATTAGCTATCCATTCACATAAATACTCATATACATCGAGCGAATTTAATTTTTATTGCATTCCCACGCCTACAACGGTTAAATTGTTAATCTCAAGGCATTCAAAGTATATGCAGCCTCATCCCATTCAATTTGCCATAATGAACGCCCTACATTACATTGCGCAAGCATGATTTTAAGAATAACTTTCTCCATATGCCATGCAGCACTTCCGATTGATATAAATGGCTTATTCAAAATGAAATGTAACCACATGCTGTGAAAGGTGTTGACAAGGTGGCCACAATAATCGGCCACCTGAGGAACCAAGTGCTGTCAAGTGGTTTTCTGTGGGGTCACTTTAACACCCACACTGTTAAAACTCTCACCCACGCAATGCCCTGGAATGTGCAGAAGAAATAACACAAACAGCATTATTCCTTAGCGGTATCCTATTGGGCTACCTCTAGTCCACCAATACATTTGCACATCGTAGGCATGCACATTCCCGTTTGTGATTGCTATCACAGCCTTTTAATCAAATTGATTTCAACTGTGGTCATATATCATTTCTTAATAACAATTTTGTACTCCTTTGGATGGAGCAACACGGTCTGGTCTGTCTAGGCCATATGCAACCGTTACCATTACCATTATCATCACCATTCAAGTGTTCTTGGCCATGAGAAATGGGAGCTGTAAAACGGCTGCAATGGAAGGTCTGTTTAAGTGGTGGTGCACGTAGTACGAGTATATATGGCTTATCTTATCGATAATTGTTCTGCTCCTATAGCCAGCGTCTGTCTAGCAGTCCCCAAAAGTGAGGCAGAGGGTTGGGGTCATTAAAGACAGCTACCGTTCGATGGTTGATGGCCGCTGTGCTCCGAGTGGCTCCAAATCGAATCCAGCCTGCAAAAAGGTTGTCAGGTTATTATTATGACAGACTGTCAGGATCGTCATTTTTATATTCATGGGCTTATTTATGGCATTGTTTTGTTGACATGTTAAAACTTTCTCTCATAATTCATACGAGCACTTGAGTGGAACCTAGATATTAAGATGGGTCAGAGGTTTACTTAAGGTGGGTATAAAAAGTAAAGAGGTGTCTTCTGAACTTTTAAAGTTTTAAGATTATTAAAACAAAGCTTTAAATCAGTGGCGGGCAAATGCACACACACTTTTACATATCCATGTATACGCGAACAAGAACATTAGCCCTTGGGATTGGAAATATTACGCACACTAGCACATGTGCCCAACACTATTTTAAATAGATAATAAACTAACTTACTGAAGTAAACTTCCCAGCAGTCCAAACGTCTGTCATGACATTGTCTTCAAAGACTTTTGTAAGACAATTTGAATTTCGTCACCGATATGACATTTTTGCTGACATGTCTTGCATATTGCCTTTTATTGTCGATAGATTCGTTGAGCGTGTTCACAAAAAAGTCAGCAAGCTTCTTTTTCATTCTTTCTTTCATTAAAAATTTAAACACTTTTCTCTGTAGTGGATATCTTTGCAGAACGTGTCGCATAAACCGTCCTCTAACAAAAAACTTTGTTTTTTACATGTATGGGCTGTTGACAATATGTCTTCAACGACTTAACAAGGACATGTACCCAGCTTTTAAGACGCCTTGAATACGCTGCCTGCTGGGTTTTTCAGGATATTATTCTATCATTGTATAAAGTTTCGGTTCCTCTTAGGAATAAGAGAATCACTTCGGGTACGAAGCTCTGGTTTAACTCTGCGATTAGAAGGTGTATATATGATAGGGATTGAGCATACTCCAGGCGAAATTTCGTGGTGCAAGAAGGTATGCGAATAGTCGGATTGATTCAGCAAAGACTGAATACTATTATAACCAATTCAGTTTGGCCGCTGATTCTAAGAGCAAATGGAAGGTTATTAATGATATAGGAGTTGGAAAGTCTAGAGCATCTGGTTGCTCTGTTGGTGATGTGGAAGAGCTCAACAACACGTTCATTAATATACCAATGCTACAGGCAGATGCCCCATTTTATGGTGATGACGATAACTTTGAGCTCCAATGTGTTACCCATGAAGAAGTGTTAAAATGTTTTACACAAGTTAAGTCCAACACCATTGGACCTGATGGGATTGATCCAAGGTTTAGTTCGAGCACAATACCTACTTCTTAGAATCATGCTACGATTGTGCCTGTGCCTAAACCAGCGATGTCCAGCCCCTTATGGTAGCGTTGTCACGCGTATTCATATTCTCTTTGTTTCAGTCGTTATTGAGACAGCAACGAATCAACATGCGCAGGGGTATACGTATCCTTTTTCTGTTTTTATATTAACAACCATAACTTTTACTGATTAAACGCTTGGAAGATATAAAAAAGTACTTAACATTTTTAATTTTATGTTTACTTTTGCAAAACACTAATCATTCATTCCAAAAATGTTTTTTTTTAGATACTGTTTAGATTTTGAAATACCTTAAGGAAGAAATACACACATACAGTCACATTTTCATTTTGGACATCGCTGGCCTAGACCTAACATGGCGTTTCGTCCTATAGCAATTTTGTGCAACCTTTCCAAGGTTTTTGAAAAAATCATGCATGTACAGATGTCTGAATATCTCTCGCAGGAATCGTTGTTAAGTGATATGCAATCAGGTTTTCGCAGTGACCACAGTTGTATTTCTGACTTGATCGAGGTCTCGGAATCCATAAGGAGCGGCATTGATGACATTCAGGTCTGCTTTCTGGTTCTACTTGACCACTCAAAGGTCTTCGATACCGTTGATCACCGTAACATGTGCTTTAAACTTCGCAGATTTTTAAATTTTTCTAGAACATCTACTAGATTCATAATACCATACCTAACGAATCGGTCACAATCGGTACATACGGGGTCCGCGGTGTCCAGACCACTGGTTGTTAGTAAGGGTGTCCCCCACGGATCCCCCACTATTTCTCTATGTATGCCAACGACCTTCCTCTCCAGTTAGTCTTCAGCCAAGTACATGTGTATGCAGATGACGTGCAAATCCACCTGAGCAGCCATATGGATGGCATTGATCAGTGTGCAAATCCACCTGAGCAGCCATATGGATGACATTGATCAGTGTATGCGGAATCTTAGTGCCGCGTTTGATATACGGTTTGGAGCACTTTACTCACTGTGACTCGCAGAGACGGCGCAAGCTAAATGTGGCATTCAAGAGTATTATATGCTACATGTATGGACTGAGTAGGATGCAACATATATCGCATTTTACCAACTCCATTTATGGATTCAGCTTCAACACACTTCTCAATATGAGAGAACTTCAATTTCTACACAAGATTATCTTCCGAGAGAAACCAGGGTGTCTATACGAAAGACTCAGTTTCGCGAGATCCAATAGGGGGAAAAAACTCATACCATTGAGACGGCAAAGTCTAGGATCCGAGTGGCAATTTTATATTGGTACAACCCATATACTTTACAGGGCATCAGCAACGCCTTTACATTTTAAATCTCTTAGAACAGTGAACAGCATAACCCCGACAAATAAATATATGTCCATTGTGTAAAACCGCGCTAAAAAACCATTTTCTTTAATTTTTTGATTTTGCTTTTACTGATTTTGTACTATCACATAAAATTTTAAGTATTTGGTTTTTTTGATAGAAAAAAAATGTTTTTCATAGAAAAAATTTATATGTGTATAAGTAAAATTTTTATTTTTCATAATATGTTGATATCTATCTTTGTTTTAAATTAAATATTTAGTACGATATTGGATTGTTCTTGTGTATAAGGACTATTTTCCCATTCTCTGGC
This sequence comes from Stomoxys calcitrans, assembly GCF_963082655.1. Lineage (NCBI taxonomy): Eukaryota > Metazoa > Arthropoda > Insecta > Diptera > Muscidae > Stomoxys > Stomoxys calcitrans. Next base: position 157,666,856 of record NC_081552.1, on the reverse strand, counting down.
GCCATGCTATGGTAATCCCTATTCCTAAGGTAAAATCTGAGTTCCGGCCTATTTCACTATAACCTTTCCTGTCTACAGTTTTTGAGAAAATTTTGCACTGGCAGATAACTGCATACACATCTCTAAACTCGTTGTTTTCTATAAAGCAATCAAGGATTTCGTCCTGGGTATGATAGTGTCAGCTTTTTGGCCGATGTCTGCGAGGATTTAAAAACGGAACATGATGGCGGAATGATCAGTTTCGTTCTGCTGCTAGATCACTCAAAAGCATTTGACAAGGTTGATCACTTACGATTGAATTGGAACATTTCTTTAATTTCTCTGAGTCCTCAGTTAGACTTCTACGTTCCTGCCTCACTGATAGGTTACAGACAGTTTACACCACAATTCGAGTTTCTGATTCTTTACCTATATCCAGAGGAGTTCCTTAGGGTTCGACCTCTTTTTTTTTCTATATAAATGGCTTGCCACGTTTTCTGTATCATAGTAGGATCCACATGTATGCTAACGATATGTAAATCTACCTAGTGATATTGGTGAATTCGTGAATTGCGTTAATAGGCTCAACGAGGATCTTGGTTCACTATATAGCTGGGCGGCAGCCAGTGGATTGTATATGAATCCAACAAAGTCCAGATGCATAGTTGTACGCAGACGAAATCTTTCACTTCCTTGTTAGCCTGAGATCAGCATAAACGGACAGAGCATTGACGTTGTTTCTTCCGCTAAGAGTCTTGGAATTACCATCAACTCGGCGTTGTCGTTGACAGATCATGTTAATGTAATTATTGGGCAGACTTATGCCAAATTGAAATCATTGTGGTTCACACAAAGTTTGACTCCAATGAAGTCACGGATTGATTTAACCAGTTAGATATATCATGCGAACCTTGTTATACGGATGTGAATTATTTTGTGGCTGCGTTGCAGCAAGCAGACGGAAACTCAACATTGATTTCGATAGTATTGACAGATACGTTTTTGGGTTGAGGCGCTATGATCGTATTTCAAGATTTGGGTCTTTGCTATATGGGATAACTTTTGATACGCTGCTGAGTGTTAAGTCGCTTTTGTTCCTCCATAAAATTATTAATTCGCATAAACAACGTTATTTATATGACAGACTTCGGTTTCCAAGATCGAATAGAGGTAGGAGGATTATTCCTATTCGGTATCGAAGCCTTGTCTCTGATTGGTATTTCTTTGTTAGATCTGTACGTCTCTGGAATGTGCTCCCTCACGACTTGTAGCAAACTGGCAATAAAATACAGTTCAAGAAATCACAAATTGCCCATTTTGCGCAATTCTCATCCGATTATGATTCCCTACAACTGCGCTTAGTATGGCGGTAAATAGCTGCCATATAATCCGATCTGGGATATTGATTTTTTGAGCCTCTAGAGGGCGCAATTCTCATCCGATTTGGCACAAAATTTGTACAACGGCTTCTCTCAGACCTTCAACATACGTGTCTAATGTGGTATGAATCGATACATAGCTTAATATAGCTCCCATATAAACCGATCTTGCTTCTTGAGCCCCTACAAGGGGAAATTCTTATCCGAATGGACTGAAATATTATGCAATGTTCAGCATTCAATTCATTTATACTGATTTAAATTGATTTAGCTCCATTAACATAACAGTTCGTATTCATTATTCCTCGTTTGCCTTAAAAGAGATACCGCGCAAAGAACTCGACAAATGCGACAAATTGAACCATATTTGGTACAGTTGTTGGATATCATAACAAAATACTACGTGCCAAAATTCATTCAAATTGGAAAAGAATTGCGCCCTCTAGAGGCTCAAGAAGTCAAGACCCAAGATCGGTTTATATGACAGCTATATAAGGTTGTTGGATATCGTAACAAAACACGTCGTGCAAAATTTCATTTCAATCGGATAAGAATTGCGCACTCTAGAGGCTCAAGAAGTCAAGACCCCAGATCGGTTTATATGGCAGCTATATCAGGTTATGAACCGATTTGAATCATACTTGGCACAAATATTGGATATGTTAACAAAACACGTCGTGCAAAATTTCATTGCAATCGGATAAGAATTGCGCACTCTAGAGGCTCAAATTGGATAAGAATTGCGCCCTCTAGAGGCTCAAGAAGTCAAGACCCAAGATCGGTTTATATGGCAGCTATATAAGGTTATAAACCGATTTGAACCATACTTGACACAGTTGTTGGATATCATAACAAAACACGTCGTGCAAAATTTCATCCCAATCGGATAAGAATTGCGCACTCCAGAGGCTCAAGAAGTCAAGACCCAAGATCGGTTTATATGGCAGCTATATCAAAACATGGACCGATATGGCCCATTTACAATACCAACCGACCTACACTAATTAGAAGTATTTGTGCAAAATTTCAAGCGGCTAGCTTTACTCCTTCGGAAGTTAGCGTGCTTTCGACAGACAGACGGACGGACGGACGGACAGACGGACGGACATGGCTAGATCGAAATAAAATTTCACGACGATCAAGAATATATATACTTTAAGGGGTCTCAAAGGAATATTTCGAGTAGTTACAATCAGAATGACGAAATTAGTATACCCCCCATCTTGTGGTGGAGGGTATAATAATAAATCTATTTCCAATTTTATTATAAAGTAGGTTGATTCCCGCCATTTTCTATATATTTCACAGCAATCACAAAAAAATTTGGAAATTGTTGGCTTTTTAACTCCTAAAACTTACATTTTTATACCCACCACCGAAAGAGGGGGATATATTCATTTTGTCATTCCATTTGTTACACATCGATATATCCATTTCCGACCCTACAAAGTATAGATATTCTCTATCGCCGTAAAAATCTAATCTAGCATTGTCCGTCCGTCTGACCGTCTGTCTGTTGAAATCACCTACAGTCTTTAAAAATAGCGATATTGAGCTGAAACTTTGCACAGATTATTTTTGTTCATAAGCAGGATAAGTTCGAAGATGGGCTATATCGGACTATTGTATATCTTGATATAGCCCCCATATAGACCGATCGGCCGATTTATTGGGTTGCCCAAGAAGTAATTGCGGATTTTTTAAAAGAAAGTAAATCCATTTTTAATAATACTTAGAATGAACTTTAATCAAATATACTTTCTTTACACTTTTTTTCTAAAGCAGGCTAAAAGTCACAGCTGATAACTGACAGAAGAAAGAATGCAATTACTGAGTCACAAGCTGTGAAAAAATTTGTCAACGACGACTATTATCCGATGTCGCCAACTATTATTTATTATCCGATGTCGCCAAAATTTGGGACAGTGAGTTAATTTAGGCTCCCTGACATCTTTCTGCAATATGCTACAGATCGGTGTAGATTGGGATATATCTGCCATATAGACCAATCTCTCGATCGATCCAGATTTGGATATAGCTGCCATATAGGTCGATCTCTCGATCTAAAACCTTGGCCCCATAAAAAGCACATTTATTATCCGATTTCGCAAAAATTTGACATAGTGACTTAGGTTAGGCTCTTCGACATCCGCATCGTATATGGTTCAAATCGGTCTATATTTAGATATGGCTACCAAACCACCACTTTGTTCTACAAAATTGAACAATGACTTTTACTTATTCGAATTTGGTCCAAATCGGACCACATTTCGATAAAGCTGCTATGGGGGCATAAATTATGCATTTTTCACCGGATTATGACGAAAGGTGGTTTTCATATATATCCGAGGTGGTGGGTTTCCAAAGTTCGGCCCGGCCGAACTTAACGCCTTTTTACTTGTTAATAACGCACACATAATTATTTTCTATGGAAATTTAAAACTTTCACAGAAATTAAAAATAACGGTACATTGGATGAAGTTAAAACGGAGAGTTGCTTATGGAATGGAAATGTGTTCAAGGCAGTGAACATTTTGGCCTTTAATTGTTTTTTTAATTACTGGTCTCATTTAGATTTGAAACAGCTAATTTTTTTTGTTCATATAAGTATTTATCTGGGGTACTTTAATGTAAACATTATGACTATCTTCTTCATGTTCAAATGATTGGCTTGTTACTTTCTCTACCCTCTCCTTTGAGCTTGTTCACACAACTGGACGTAGAAAGAGTAGCTCTTAAAGTTTTCCTACAACATGCCATGGAGCTTGTTCACTAACTAGGATATAAGGGGGATTCTTCCCATTCGCGGAAATTCCCCTAAAACCTCTCCTTAGCCTTGCTCGCTCAGCCGGACTGTAGGAAGATTTCTTAAGAGCACTTTAATTTATAAGACTTTTTATCTTGTTGTGCAGGGATAACAAATAAATAAAAAGAAATAAAATATGTTTGTAGAAAAAATGTATATTGAAATAAACAAGGACGGATCCAGCTGAAAGCGAAATAATATTAGTGATTAACCCGTTTCACCCTGAAATTTTCAGTTGAAGATTTTTGAACTATTTAGCAAGATATTAATTGCACGTTTATAATTCTAAAACTGCGCTATAGTCCTTAGGTATCCTATGAAGCGAGATATATCGTGTTGCCCTAAAGCAATAACAGGGCTGTTAGGGCACAGAAAATTTCAGTTATTGCTGCATTTTATTGATGAAGGAATTAAAATTTTTCTGAAATAAGATATCTTGAATAGTTTAACATAGTCGCTTTTATTAAATCCGATAAAAATTTCGCTGTCAAGGGACTTACGAAGCCAATTTGTGAGACGCGTTAATATGACCGATTTGACTTTATTCGACATGATCATTAGGAGTAATAGCAGAAGTCATCATGCAATATTTCAGACAAATCGGTTAAGAATTGCGCCCTCTTTGGGCTAAAGAAGGCCAATCCAGAGATTAGTTTATGTGGGAGCTATATCAGATTATTGACCGATTTGAACCAAATTAACCATATGTTAGAAGATTGCCCCCGTTCTTTAGCGGAATATTCGTGGGCAAAATTCTGTTTTAAATTTTATCATATAAGATAAGAGTCATAACAGATGATCTTGTGCAAAATTTCAGCCAGGCCGGTCTTAAATTGCCCCTTCCAAGGACGGAAGAAATCAAATCGGGGGATCGGTTTATATAGAAGCAAAAAATACTGAACCCTACCAGCCCTGGTGTTGCGTAATTTGTCTGCTCAAATCAAATTAATATGAACAATTACCGATAAACACTAGCCAATTAGTACATTTGTTCATGCTTTGTTTAAAGCACAATTTTCCAACCATTTTATATGAGAAGCAATAACCCGACTTGAACAACGGTACTTTTACACTATTATATGGCAACACCAGGGCGATCCGGGTTAATGCACGTTACGTTCTGGAGCACCGCCAAGACATCGAATAAATTGAATACTCGACACCGTGTGTATATCTCTAAGCTAGGGGGCAAATACACCGCATTTAGTTCAATCGAGAGGTCGGTCTACATTGCACCTATATTGTAACTATGATCCAATTTGAACCATATTCGGCCGGGAAAAAGAAGTCTAACTATAATCCAATCCCTCGACCAACCTTCGGCGAAATGTTATATAAAAAACCATTTTTAAGTTGGATGTAATGTTGAATAAAATACCATTTTTAAGATAACAAATTATAATCGGAATCTAATCTGTATCTCGATTTAAAAATTTCAACAGACTCGGCAAAAATAATTTTTGTATTACCTTAAGACTCTCACGATAGTAGAGAGTTCTAATGTAAGGCACTGTTCATAATTCAACGAAATCTGGTATAAATACACCATTATAGACAGAAATAATTCTCCTCCCCATCTCATACAAGTTCCTCTCGAGCGTACTGTGTGGAAGATTAAAACCTAAAGTGGTTGACTTCAAAGCCGCTTTCGACAGCACTGTACTTTCAAAGGTATTTTAATCGTTCTTCTAGCCATATCGTCGTATACCACCACTGTCGTGCAGGGTATTATTTTATTTGCCCAATGAAATGACTCCTAAAGATATAAATAAATAAAATAATAAATAAACCCCAAATAAACTATATATTTGACTCTATATTTAGACCTCAATTTTTGACCTTTAAGTAAAAATTAACCCCAAATATTGGGATATACTTAATTTTTGCTTTTGGAATTTTTTTTTTTATTTAATTTTAATATTTTGATCGTCATGACATTTTAAGTCGATCTAGCCATGCCCGTCCGTTCGTCTGTCGAAAGCACGCTAACTTTCGAAGGATTAAAGCTAGGCGCTTGAAATTTTGCACAAACACTTCTTATTAGTGTAGGTCGGTTGGGAGTGTAAATGGGTCAAATCGGTTCATGTTTTGATATAGCTGCCTTATAAGCCGATCTTGGGTCTTGACTTCTTGAGCCACTAGAGGGCACAATTCTCATCCGAGTTGGCTGAAAATTTGCATGAAGTGTTTTGTTATGACTTTCTACAACTGTGCTAAGTATGGTTGAAATCAGTTCTTAACCTGTATAGCTGTCATATATACCGATCTGGGATCTTGACTTCTTGAGCCAATAGAGGGCGCAATTCTCATCCGATTAGGCTTAAATTTAGCATGAAGTATTTTGTTATGACTTCCAACAACTGCGACAAATATGGTTCAAATCGATATATAACCTGATATAGCTTCCATATAAGTCGATCTGGGATCTTGATCTCTTAAGCCTCTAAAGGGCGCAATTCTTATTCAATTTGGCTGATATTTTGTGCAACGGCCTTCAACATACGTCATCAATATGGTCTGAATCGATCTATAGCCTGATACAGCTCCCTTATAAACCGATCTTCCGAATATGGTAACTGAGCCCCTACAAAGCGCAATTCTTATCCGAATGGACTGAAATACTACTCAATGACTTCTACTATGGTCTTCAACATTCAATTTACTTATGATTCGAATCGGACTATAACTTGACTATAAAGAGATACTGCGCAAAGAACTCGACATATGCGATCCATGGTCGAGGGTATATATGATTACGTCCGGCCGAATTTAGCACGCTCTTACTTGTTTAATTTGTATACCCTACATCACCACTGTGCTACAGGGTATTATTACTTAGTGCATTTGATTGCAACACCCAGAAGGAAGAGAGACAGACCCAATGATAAGCATACCGATCGATTCAGATTCACCTTCTGATTCGATTTAGCTATGTCCGTCTGTCCATGTTAATTTGTGTACAGGTCGTAATTTTCATCTGATCGTCTTCAAATTTGGGCATGATGTTTTTGGCAGAGAGACGAAACCTGTTGAAATTGGAAAAAATCGGCTCAGATTTAGATATAGCACCCACACATATGTACTTCTGATTAGGACTAGTATAGCAATAATGTGGTCATTTGTTAACCGGTTCTAACTTGACTTCCGACATTTCATGGAAATCGGTGAGATATAGCTTTCATACATATATATCAAGCCACTGTAAACGCATTTATTGACCAATCTTTCCAACATTTTGCACAATGCTTTCCTCGACGAGTATCACAATATCGAAACCGGCTCAGATTTAGATATAGCTCTCATATATATGTTCGTCCGATTTTAAGAAATATTGCAATAAAGTGCTTATCTGTTAACCGATTCTCTTGAAATGTTCATATATCTCTTATTATTACTGGTTAATTTCATAAAAATCGATCCAAATCTAGATATAGATGCCATATATATATTTCGCCCTATTTTCACTTCTAGAGCCACTGCAAGTGCATTGACCAATCTTGCCAAAAATTTTGCTCAACGCTTTATTCGACGACTACCACAATCGTCTCTAAGAAGTTTGGTCGGAATCGGTTCAGATTTCAATATGGCTACCATATATATGTTCGTTAGATTTCGCGTAATTTGCAATAATGTTGTCATTTTTCTACCGTAGTTATTACAGTTTGAACATATTTGCTTGAAATTTCATACGGATTGTTTAATAACCCATCTGAAAACTTCTGCCGAGGTCCATCAAAAATTGGTTCAGAATTAGATATAGCTCCCACTTTGTACTTACTTCATTTTTATTAAGGTCCTAGTTCATGAGGACCTAGTTCATTGGGAGTTATTGCGCATAGTCCAACATTTATCTATGCATAAACAAACATATATTCGATTTACGACGTTTAACCCTTTCACGATATTTACGAAATATTGGATTTTTATTTCGATACCCCCATCTTATGTAGTACGAGTTAAATAATCCATATGCATATAAAACGGAAACGAGGTACACATAATTTGACATCACCATTTGTCCATTAATAAATGGTGATGAATAAAACATATTAGTACTTCCGGCTTTTTATTTGTCCATTTTTCTCTAAAGGATTTTTAATGGCCATTGTAAAAATAATATACACTCCTGCGGGAGGCCGTTGAGTTATTCGATGTATTTAGGGCAAAATCGTCAATATAATGGCAAATCATGGCTTTTCAACAAAATTAGTTTTGTTCTTTGATATTTGAATTGGTGTGCTCACGTCGGAAGGGTTTCTAAAGATTTAGTAAGAGATGGCACTGTAAAAGACTTTTTGTTATATTTCTGGTAGAGGTAATAAAACTGAGAACTTTTTTATATGTCTTCAAGAAATTGTTGAGGGTAATTTTTGTGTCGTCTTTTTCTTCGTGCACACTTTTTTTGTCAGCTTAGCAGTTTCTTTGTGTAAGGTTTAGGTGCAGTTTTTTTCAAAGCAAACCGTGAACTCTCTTCATTATATATTCAGTTTAGATGGATACGTGAACAGGAAAATTGTCGCAAAGGGTAATTTTTAAGCTATTATATTTTTGGCAACACTGGTTTAAACAGCTCACGCACGTTTCGTTTTTTGTTTTACCGCCAAACATCGTTGGTCTATGATTAGGCTATTAATCGTCTTACAATCGAACAACGCTTGCAAATTATTGAATTTTATTATCAAAATGCGTGCCCTGTTAAGAAAGTTCATCGCGCGCTTCTTCCATTTTATGGACGAAGCTCATGTTTGGGTCTAATTGGTACGTAAATAAGCAGAATTGTAGATTTTGGAGTGAAGATCAGCCAGAAGCATGGCAAGAGCTACCAATGCATACAGAAAAAGTCAAAGTGTGGTGCGGTTTATGGGCTGGTAGCATCATTGGAGCGTACTTCTTCAAAGTAACGTAGCTGTAAATGGTGTGTAATATTTTTAGTGCTTGTCATTCTCTCTATAATGGCCCAAAAAGAAAAGTCTATCGGATTGGCATCTGGCGAAGTGGACAACCACTGTGTAGATCAAATGAAGTGCTGAGCATGATTTTTTTAGCCATTCTTGGTTTACAAATACTTAATGTCATGGTGCGGGGGGTTGTTGGTACGACCGAAATGTTTTCGTGCCAGTCCCTCCGAAAGATTGAAGCTACCCACTTGAAATTTTACACAGATACTTCATGTCGATGCAGGTCGTTGGGGATTGCAAATAGGTGATATCAGTCCATTTTATTCATTGTCCCTTTTATGGATGGGAGGTATACTCGTACTAATCTGGCCATTCCGTTAGTAGCATCTCCAAATATTTACCTACGTCCCTGAAAATCGTCCTGACAATCTAAATATTGTAGATATAGCCATGTCCGCCCGTCTATGGAAATAACGATATCGGTCGAACAAATGCGCATAACCCCTTGAAATTTTACACAGAGACTTCTTAATGATTTGGGTCGTTGGGGATTGCAAATGGACTATATTGGTTCAAATTTAGTTATATCTCCCAAAAAAAAGTGGTTCATCGATTTTACTTCCTCAGGTCTATAAACTGATATAGCTCCCATACAAACTGAACTCCCCATTTAATATCTTAAGCCCCTGGAAGTCGCAATTGTTGTCCGAACTGACTTAAATTTTGTATGCAAATATTATTAATTGCTTTAATAATTTATTATAATTCTGAATAATTAAATTAATTAACAAATTTGCACACAGTGTTTTGTTATGTCCTCCTACATCTATAAGAATTGTCCAAGTCGGCCTATAACTATACAATCACCTATATAAGCCGCTCTTTCGATTAGCCTTCTACGGCCCTTAGAAGCATAAATTTTTGCCTAATTGGCAGAAATTTGGTACGTAAATTATATTTGAACTAAGTTCGACGCCATGACAGTGGGCCTCAAACAATTGCGCCCCAAATTGAAAATGAAATAAGTAGGAACAGGCTAAAGTCGGGCAAAGCTAACCTTTTGATACCCTACACTACATTGGCTATGCAGATTAGGTCGTTGAAGAGACTTAATCTGCATAGAAGGAGTCATCGAGAACATTTTAAGAAGATCGGTTGATAAATGTGCTGACAAAGGCTCTTAAAGTAGCTATGTGTATCGAAATCTGAACCGATTTCTTAGAAATCAACCAGTGATAAAAAGAGTTAAAAGTAAAAACTTGGTGTCAAATTTCCTGAGGAACGGTTAACAAACGTTCAAATTGTTGCAGTATTAGTCAAAATCAAATTAAAATTTGAACCAATTTTTATGAAAATCCAAAGCCTTTTATACCCACCGCCATTGGATGGGAGGTATACTCGAACTTATCTAGCCATTCCGTTTGTAACATCTCCAAATATTTACCTACGTCCCTGAAAATCGTCTTAATATCTAAGTAGATATAGACATGTCCGCCCGTCTATGGAAATCACGATATCGGTCGAACAAATGCGCATATCCATAAGGGAGTCCTTCCGCCAAATTTCGTGAGAATCGGTGGACAAATGACCACATTATTGCAATTTTAATCCAAATCGGAAGAAAATATGTATCCGAACCGATTTCGACCAGAATCCAGAGGTATTATAGAAGTTGGAAAGGAAATTGTTGTGCAAATTTTTGAGATTATCGGTTGATAAATGCGCATGCAAAGACAATAATGTCAAGAGCCATAACCCTGGTAAAAAAAGTCGAAAATTCGGGACAAATTTGAGATCAAATTGTATCTAATTAGATATAATGTGATCCAAATATATCTGATGGCAGATATAATAAAATCTGGCCCTATTAATTTGTATACGCTACATCCAAATCTGCATCCCAATCTGAACCTGATTAATTCTATTTTCAACAAGCTTCGTCTCTTGGTCAAAAAAGATCCTTGTGCCAAATTTGAAGACGATCGGATGAAATATTCCGACCTGTACTATGTACCCAAATGAACATGGACAGACAGATAGACGAATATAGCTAAATCGAATCAGAAATTGATTCTAAGTCGATCGGTATTGGGACGGGTTGATTTGTATGAATGAAAAAAATCGTATGACAAAAACGTAATTTCGATTAAATTCTAAGAAATTTTTCCAAAGAAACTTTGTATCTACTACGGCCTTATAAGTGTAAATCAAGCGATAAATGCGTATGGAAGCTTTATATAAATCTTGAGCGATATGGATGAGGTTTTCAGATGGGTAAAATACCGTTTTATACCAGATTTCGTGCAAATCAGTTAAAAATTGGGGCAGCCACAACCATTTAAGTGAAAATCAGGCGATATAGATATGGGAGATATAGCTTAATCTAAAAAAGTGATATGTGCAAAATTTCGCGATAATTTGACAAATGCCACCTGTACCTTGGTTGCAAAACGTAAATGCTAGAAAAAATAGATTTTTTCAAGTCGAGAGGCACGGACTTGGATTTTATTTTAGATACATGGTTTCTTCGGAGAATTTTCTTGGAATTTTATGCAGTTTACATTTTTGGTATATTTTTGCGATACTTATCACCCACAGTAGTGGGGTAGTGTATAAAAAGGCCCTAAATTGGCGATGCTTTTTCATGATGAAAAATTACCCCCAAAGAAAACCAAAAATAATTGCAGTTTGGGGTCATATTGCGATAAAGAATTTTAAATGTATTTCCATAATGCCATTTCAGCCCAAACACCAACATACAAATAGACCCCAAAGTGTGCATAATCACGCCAAATATTTTGTTGTTGTTTACAGCATATATTTGGGGTGTACATTTAGAAAACAATTTGGAGTGTCAAAGCATAAGACAAAATTCCTTTGAAAAAAGCAAGAAGGTCACATTTTAAAAAACCGCGCCATTTTTTGAAAATATTTTTAAATTTTTTAGTAAGCCAGATAAAAAATTTCAAAATATTTTTGAAAATTTCAAAAAATCGGTTTATGGAAATATTTTTGTCTTATAAAACACTTAGACATTTTATAAAAAAAAATATTTATTTGTTGGGTGTCATTTTTATACCCACCACCATACGATTGGGATATATTGGGTTGCCCAAAAAGTAATTGCGGATTTTTTAAAAGAAAGCAAATGCATTTTTAATAAAACTTAGAATGAACTTTAATCAAATATACTTTTTTACACTTTTTTTCTAAAACAAGCTAAAAGTAACAGCTGATAACTGACAGAAGAAAGAATGCAATTACAGAGTCACAAGCTGTGAAAAAATTTGTCAACGCCGACTATATGAAAAATCCGCAATTACTTTTTGGGCAACGCAATACTATTATAGTTGTTCTGTTTGTATATTGATGACATGAGAACCTATAAAGTATATATATTCTTGATTGTCTCGATATTCTGAGTCGATCTAGCTAAGTCCATGCGTCCATTCGTCTGTCCGTCTATCGAAATGACGATAGCATTCGAACGAATAAAGATGTCTGCTTGAAATTTTTCTCAGATACTTCTTATCGATGTAGGTCGTTGCAAATGGGCCGTATCGGTTCAGATTTTGATATAGCCCCCATATAAACCGATCCCAAGTTTTGACTTCTTTAGCCTCTAGAGACCTAAATTTTTGGCTGAAATTTGACAGTGGCAAATATCAGTGGCGCCGAGTATGATCCAAATCGGTCTATAAACTGGCATAACCTCCATTTAAACCGATACCCGGATCGGACGAGATTTGGATATAGCTGTCATATAGAGCAATCTGTCGGTTTAAAGTCTTGTGCCCATAAAAGGCACATGTATTGTCCAATTTCGCTGAAATTTGGGACAGCATGTAATATTCGACGTCCTTGTTTAATTTGGCCCAGACCGGTCCGGGTTTGGATATAGCTTTCATATAGACCGTTTACTTGTTTTATGATATTGGACCCATAATAGACGCATTTATTGTCCGATTTCACTGAAAATTGGGATAGCGAGAAACCATGGGTGTGCTGTGAAATGTTTCGTGAAGTTAGAATTCAGGGATTTAAACTACTCAAGGGTACGGGGAATGGGAGACACAGAGCCTGTATTCTTGCAAAGAGTAGTCTAAATGATTTTCTTCTTCCGTCTATAAGGACTGAAGATTCAGTAGAAGCCAGCCTTGAAATAATCTAAGGCCTCTAGGCTAAGGAAGATTTTGTCCTCGAGACCTATTATGGTGGTGTATATTCAGAAGTCAAAGAATTTATGGACAATGTCTAGTGAGGAAACACTAGAACTTATCGTCGATAAACATTTCCCTGGAACATGGCGCCAGAAGAGATTGTGACCAAAATTGGTAACTTTTCATTCTTTTGTTAGGTTGATAGCCTGATCTCAATTTTTGGTAGATATTTCCAACATATAAATAAGTGAAAACCCCGACGGGGACAACTTAAAATTAATTCACTTCCTGTCGTTTCAGTGCATTCGTTAAGGGTGCGAAATAAAACTATAGATGTCGTCGGGCCAAATGCTGTTACAAGGGTACTCACTGCTTCAAGTTTTAGGGAAAAGGTCATAAAGTCTGATATTGACTTAAACTGTACGAGAGTTAAGGGATCTACTCCAAATTTCGTAAATTGTAGGTAGGAAATGCGGCTTTTGTGCGTTCGATGCATTCAATCGGAAAACGGGACTATGTGCAGATGCATACGAAAATGGCAATATCTGGTCCATACTCAGATTAAGCATTTTTGGCTTGTAAAACATTTGGTCATTTTTGGTTGTATTTGGTATAATTATTCTAAAATTTTGGTAGGAAGTATTTTTCTTGAATGACAACACTGGCTGTGACTGGTATGCATTCATCGGAGGTTATTAGGGAAATTGTGTCTATGTTGAAAATCCTATGGGAGATAAGATGTTTCGACTGCTTTAAGTCGTCAGGCCCTGATGATGTATCACCGGTAGAATTGCAAGCTGTGTCTGATAGACTGGTTCCTTGGCTTAGGGAGATATACTCTGCTTGCATCAGGATGTCATATAAACCTGTGGGATGGAGGGACACGAAAGTCATTTTCATTCCGAAAGCAGGAAAACCTTACCACACGAAGGCGAAAGATATTCGTCCTATTAGTCTGTCATCCTTTATGCTGAAGACTCTTGAGAGGTTGATAGAAACATATATTAGGGGAAGGAACTCTGGAGATCGACAGCAGCATGGATATAGTAAAGCAAATCCACTGAAACAACCCTTTATGACCTAGTCGGCTACATAGAGGGTTTTCACTCTGTCAAGGGATATACAATGGCGTTGAAGGTACTTTCAATAATGTGAAACCGACGTCAATCATGAAGGAGTTGAAGTTTCTAGGCTTCAACTCTACCGTAAGAAGGTTTATTAATAACTTGCATAAAAGTTGCATTAAGGGCAGGCTTGGGATCTGTGAATCTAAAAAGATGGGTTAGCAGAGGAATACCTCTAGGAGGTGTAATGTCTCCTTTACCTTGGAACATAGGCATTAACAATATATCATTTTCTCTGGAAGAGAAAATGCTGATGACGTGGCAATTGCGGTTAGGCGTAAATCCGTGAAACCGTAGTTCTTTTCGGCAGGAGATACAAGTTACCTACAGTGGCTCCTGTCGCCATGGGAAGAGAAAATGTTCCATTTTCTGACAGCGTAAGATATCTGGGTACCTGGTGGACAGGAAATTGAACTTCAAATCCAACATTTTGGAAAGGGGACGAAGGTGTATAGGGGAAGAAGGTGTACGAAGGTGTATAGGGGAAGAGTAGCCACTCTTCCCCTATACACCTGCAAGAGAGCCACAGGGAAAAGTTGGGGGTTTAGACCGCGCCTCATGCATTGGGTATATACTGCAGTTGTCAGACCTATGATGCTATATGGTGTTGAGGTCTGGTGGACGGCGCTTCAAAAGTCCACAGAGATATCCCAGGGAATTGTAAAGCGGACAAGCTTGCGAGACATGGAAGTACCTTACACATTCCAAGGAAACTGGAATCTGTGGGTATGCCTCTAGCGACATGTAAGCTAAGTTTTCAACACCAGGCGCAATGGACAATGAATGATAGATGGTCACAAAGAGGGGGCTGTGAACATGTGGCCTAATCTAGACTTGAACAGGTATACCGTTTTACTGTCACTGGCAAAGAGAGACGTCTTAGTCATTGTGTGGACATCGAAGAAGAAGAGACTATAAAACACCTGTGTGTGTGTGTGTGTCCCGACCTAGCAGTCAGAAGGAGTTCCACTTTAGGTTTTCATTTCTTTGAGAAGCTGTCGGTTATAAAGCGGATGTGAACATTCGCAAGTTATTGGACTTTTTAAAGCGATCTGGATGGTTCAACGGTCGGAACTAGAGGCATCTTCCTTCTTCTGTTCCTGTGGTATCACAATGGACGAAAACATTTAAGTGAGTCTGATGACAGACTGCCACTTAAACGTAACCTAAGCTAATAAAGTTCGAAGAAGAAATTAGCGAGATTATTTTAGCAGGGTGTAGATGGTTCTTCGCTAAAATTGGTCAACATTTTTTTAAATATTTAACAATTTTAGTTGGCTAATGTCTTCAGTTTGTTTGCGTTAAATTTTATGGAATTTAAAGTTATTTTAAACCAATAGACCGACACAAACAATAACCTGTTGAAATCATAAAACTAGTTTAAGACCAAAAATAAGCGGAAATGAAAAAATTTCATTTAAATACTGAAGCTGATAAGCCGAAACTTTCACTATAAAATGAAGATATTCGCAAAGACAATCACACTGTGAAGGCTTTGATAGATTAGGATTTGTTTGAAACTTGGCACATTGAGCCCTGTTAAGCTCTTCGACATCCGTGTCCTATATGGTTCAGTTCGGTCTGTAATTGGATATAGCTGCCACATTCATATATCGATCTCCCGATTTAAGGTCTTAGTCCCAAAAAAAAAAAATGCTTTTTCAATGAAATTCGCCAGTAATGTCGAAGGTCATAAAAAATTCTTCGTGCCAAATTTCGAGTGAATCGCTTAACAAATGACCACAAAATTGCAATATTAGTCCAAATCGGATGAAAATATATATGGGAGCTATATCCAAATCCGAATCGATTTTTCCAATTTCAATAGGCTTCATCTCCAGGCCAAAAAAAAAGTCGGTGCCAAATTTGAAGGGGATCGGATAAAAATTGCGACCTGTAGTTTGTACCGAATTAACATGGACAGACAGACGGACATAGCTAAATCGAATATGAAAATGATTCCGAGTCGATCGGTATACTAATCAATGCGTCCAGCTCTCTTCCTTGTGGGTGTTACAAACAAATGCACTACGTTATAATACACTGTACCACAGTAGTGGTGTAGGTTATAATTAATGAACGTCAAATTTGCCATGAATATAAATAGACACACATGTTTATATTTTTCTTATTAACTAAAAACATTTTCAATCATTAATTGCCTGCTTTTATTCAGAATATCCCTTGTCCTGTTTGTGGTTTATCTGCGGTCTTTTCAAAACACGAGCAAAAATAATATCTTGACCACAAATTCCACAAAAGTGAACATGACATCGTTGCAATTACGACTAAAATTGGATAATGTCTTCTCCACCTTAATGAGTGCTGCAATTTTATAATAATTTATGGACAAGATTTTAAAGATCAAAATAAAAGAACGCTAGCAGACATAATGTATGGCCTTCATTTAAAATAGATAGCAATAAATTAAAGCTGGGGCAAGTTGGATTCCCAATACAAAAAAGAACACATCGATTGGTTATATAAATATTAATACAGACATCTCCGAATCAATCACTAATCTTAGGCACCAAATTTCTCCCAAAATTGTAAATAGACTAGGAGAATAATTGAACAATGAAATTGCATTCAAAACCAGTAGAAATGGCATTTAGTGAGACCGAAGCTAACTCCTAAGCAATTTGGTTTGCATAACGGCTGTATTAAAAGTTGTACACATGTGTACATGTTCTGCTTATCTTTTGAGGGAAAAATATGTACCATACAGCTCTAAATTAAAACAGAACAAGTAAAAGGGTGCTAAGTTCGGCCGGGTCGAATCTTGGAAACCCACCACCATGGATTCTGCTAAAAATTTATACAAAATAAATTTAGTTGAAGAGCATAATTTTATTCTGCCTACCAAACTTCTGTCAAACCTGCAAAAATTAAAGCTTCTAGGAACCGAACCGATTTGAACTGTATTTGACACAGTTATCGGAAGTCGTAGCAGAACACCGCATGCAAAATTTCAGTCAAATCGGACAAAATTTGCGGCTTGTAACAACTCAAGAAGTCAAATCGGGAGATCGGTTTATATGGGAGATATATCAGGTTATAGACCGATTTAAACCATACTTAACACAGTTGAACAAAGTTTCAACAGAACACAGCATGCTAAATTTCAGTCAAATCGGACAAAATTGGGCCTTGTAAGGGCTCAAGAAGTCAAATCGGGAGATCGGTTTATATGGAAGCTATATCAGGTTATAGACCGATTTAGACCGTACTTAACACAGTTGTTGGAAGCCATAACAGAACAATACACACAAAATTCCAGCCAAATCGGACGGAAATTGCGGCTTGTAAGGGCTCAATAAGTCAAATCGGGCGATCGGTTTATATGCGAGCTATATCAGGTTATAGACCGATTTAAACCGTCCTTAACACAGTTGTTCAAAGTTATAACAGAACTCTACATGCAAAATTTCGGTCAAATTGGATAAAAATTGCGGCTTGTACAGGCTCAAGAAGTCAAATCAGGCGATCGGTTTACATGGGACCTATATCAGGTTATAGACCAATTTGGACCGTACCTGGCACAGTAGTTGGAAGCCACAACAAAACACAACAAGCAAAATTTTTGGCCAAATCGAACAAAAATTACGGCTTCCAGAGGCTCAAGGCTCAGGTTATAGACCGATTTAGACCGTACTTAGCACAGTTATCGGAAGTCATAATAGAACACTACATGCAAAATTTCAGCCAAATCGGAAACTGCAGCTTCCAGGGGTACGATAAGTCAAATCGGGAACTATATCTAAATCTGAACCGATATGGCCCATTTTCAATTCCCAATGACCTACATCAATATTAAGTATCTGTCCAAAATGTCAACCGGCTCGGTTTACGCGTTCGGCCGCTACGTGATTTCGACAGATGGACGGACGGACATAGCTAAATCGACTCAGATCGTCGTAGATGAATATTTTTGGTCGAGCCAAATCTTATGCGTGTATATGCTACACGGTGAATGGCATTATTGAGTTTTTATACCCACCGCTGAAGGATGGGGGTATATTAATTTTGTCATTCCGTTTGCAACACATCGAAGTATGCATTTCCGACCCTATAAAGTATATATATTCTTGATCAGAGTAAAAATCTAAGACGATCTAGCCATGTCCGTCCGTCTGTCTGTTGAAATCACGCTACAGTCTTTAAAAATAGAGATATTGAGCTGAAACTTTGCACAGATTCTTTTTTTGTCCATAAGCAGGTTAAGTTCGAAGATGAGATATATCGGACGATATACCCCCATATAGACCGATCCGCCGATTTAGGGTCTTAGTTCCATTAAAGGCGCATTTACTGTCAGATTCTGCCAAAATTTGAGACAGAGAGTTGTGTTAGGCCCTTCGACATACTTCTTCAATTTGGCCCAGATCGGTCCAGATTTGGATATAGCTGCCGTATAGACCGATCTCTCGATTTAAGGTTTTTTGCCCATAAAAGGCGCATTAATTGTTAGATTACGCCGAAACTTGGGCAGTAAGTTGCGTTAGGCTATTCGACGTATATCTGCAACTTGGCCCATATCGGTCCAGATTTGGATATTGCTGCCATATATTTATAATCCGATTTTGTTAGGCTTTTCGACATCCGTGTCGTATATGGTTCAGATCGGTTTATTTTTAGATATAGCTACTAAAAAGACCAATATTTTGTTATACACAATTGAACAATGACTTGTACTTATAGTATTTGGTTCAAATCGGAACATTTTTCGATATGATTCAATCCAAGCTCGACACTGATGTTCGAAGACAGAAGAGAACACGACAACATTTCAGCTAAATCGATTACAGTAAAGCATCTAAATGCTGAAGAAGTCAAATCGGGGGCCTGTTTCTTTGGGAGGTTTTGAATCGATTAGGCGAAACTCAAGAAGTCATAACATTACATCACATGTACCATTTCAGCCAAATAGGTTAAGTTTTGCCACCTTCAGATGTTTAAGAAGTTAAATCTGGAGATTGGTTTATATGGCAGCTACACATATTAGGTTATAAACCGATTCAGACTAAACTCGACAGCGATGTTGGAGGTCATATTAGGAAACGAATGTTAAATTAAAGTTGGTTAAAAATTTCGCCCTATAGGTGCTCAAGAAGTTAAAAATAAATCGATTTTATCCATTTACAATCCCACCCGACCAAATAATAAGTATTTGTGCAAAATATGGGCCCCGAGATTTCATAAATCTAGTGTTTTGCAATGAGTTTTCCCATACATTTTCAGTGTGAGCAAAGCTACTTATTTGAGATGTGCAGCAAATCTCCTACGAAATTCAAATGCAACACTGCATTTGTATTGAATACCGGTTATTATTGGTGTATTCTTTAGCACTTTTTCTCAACATCTGACAATTTCGCTTAACTAATTTGATTGCTGTCCTCATTTTATATGCTGAACACAATAAAAATGCTGATGACAATAAAACCGCTGTCAAAAGCTTCCCTATTGACAAATACATACACCACCGATCTCCACCATATTCAGGAAGGCCATGTAAGGGTCTAACACAACCCCATTTTACCAAATTCATCGGTTAAAAAATTTACCTTTTATGAGCCTAAGAACTTAAATCGGAATGTAGATGATAGCTTTATGCAAATATAGACCGATCTGAACCATATTGAACTCGAATATCGAAGAACCTAACATAGACCATTGTGTAAAGTTTCAGCGAAATCGAGTAATACACGTGCTTTTATGGGTCCAAAACTCGAGAAAATCGGGAGATAGCTAAATATGACAACTATATCCATATATAGCCCGATCTTGACTATACTCAGTACGAAGGTCGAAGGGCCTAACAGATCGCATTTTGCTAAATTTAACCTTTTATGGCCCTAAAACTTTAAATCGGGAGATCGGTATATAGAACAGCTAACGCATTTCATTGTGGATAATTTCAGTAGAATCGGTTAATAAATGCACTTTTAAATCGGGAAATCTATATGGCAGCTATATCCAAATCTGGACCGATCTGAGCCGTAATGAACAGGGATGTCGAGGAGCCGTACACAGCACACTGTTTAAAATGTCAGCAAAATCTGATAATAAAAGTGGCTTTAATGGTCCTAAGACTTTAAGATCGAGATATAGTCAGATATAGCCCATCTTCGAACTTAACCTGCCTATGGACAAAAAAAGAGTCTTTTTAAAGTTTCAGCTCAGTTTCTCTATTTTTAAAGACTGAAGCGTGATTTCAACAGACAGACGGACGGACATGGCTAGATCGTCTTAGATTTTTACTCTGATCAAGAATATATATACTTTATAGGGCCGGAAATGGATATTTCGACGTGCTGCAATCGGAAGGACAAAATGAATATACCCCCATCTTTGGGTGGTGGGTATTAAAAATGGGTAAACCCCATATTTTTATACCCACCCTGGTGGTGGGTAAAAAAATACTTTTGGGGTTTTTTTTACAAATTTAAATACCTACTTTGGAATGGGTATTTCTTTATTGCGTAAATAATACCAAACAATGCCTTAGAAACTCCTGCTATGTTTTCTTATACCCGGCAGCCATTTGTCTGTTGCTCTAATGATTTTTCTCATGGGACATACTAGCATTTTAGTACCTAAATCGAAACTTTAAAAATTGTCACTTTCCGATTTTACCATTAGCACTTAACCGAGCTACTCAGCATGCTGACAAAAAACTTTGGTCAGACAAAAAACAAAGGAACAATTGTTGTGTATGAGAGTGCGTCTATATCAGCGACGAGCCCACAATTGTAATTATTTGCAAGATCTTGGGTCTGCTTGGTGTTATTTTCTTGTGTACGCACACAATTACGTGCATTAGTGTGAATATTTTTGCCCATCACTGATCTTTGCGTTCAAATACATATTCTTTCCTTATAGCCCAGTAAACTAATAATCTTTTGTAAAAGTAAAGAAAAACATGTCCCAAACGTTTTATTTTTTGCGTGCGGGCATTTCATTTGATATGAGAAAACTGTGCCCAACATGGGTGCCATGTTTGCGTTCAATATAACAGAAACAGCCCCATTCACAAATCCATCATTGCGATGGCAACGATCCATGAGTTAAAGTTCGAATTGCTTCACCACACACCTTATTGGGCAGATTTAGTTCCACCGAATTATATTTTGTTTTCAAATATAAACAAATGGCTAAGCGGAAAAAGTTTTGCCTCTAACGAAGTGGTGGAAGGAGCTAGACAGTTCGAACTACAAGCAGGGCATCGAAGCTATTCAAAATCGCCGGAAAAAGTAAAACGATCTAAAAGGAGACTGTGCTGAGAAATATTAAAACCAAATTTGTTGTATTTTCTTTGATAGGTCGTCTACATTTGGGACCGCCTACTTCTGCCCAATAAGAACCGCCTACTTTTGTAAGGTTTCAGATCATTATTTCAATGGGTTGCAGACGGAATGACGAAGATAGCATATCGCCCATTCTATGCTGGATTTTATAAAAAGTGTAGTCCAGAAATTTGTTTTAAAGTGGATAATATCGAAAAGTGGCTTATGCAGAGATAAGATGTGGTGGAGACCTGTGAAAAATGTTCGTGGGGTGGTTATCCCCTTACTAATGCTGGTAACATTTGTAAGGTGCCAAGCTTTTCTACTAGATAATCCGCATTAAAATTTCTACTAAGTGGTATCTTTTTGTCTCGGCAGTTAAAAGCAGGTCGCTTATAATTGTGCTTAAACGTGAATCGAGTAACACTCATTGCTAAGTGAAAGGTTTTCCCGCTGTTACTTAATATAACGTTCACGGGTAAATTTTGTATTAATGTACTTCGTAGGACCTATAGGAAGAAACTAGTCACTATGGTCTAACTAAACTTTGTTTGTGCATCGCAAGGTTAATTTGTGTTTCGAATGCTGAACTGTTTAATTGTTGTCCTACATTATCATTGGTAATGTAATGTTAAATGTATGAGGGATAGAATGCAAAATATATTTTCACTGTATTTCCCTGTTTCTTTGGGAGAATAGAATGTTCCATTAACTGAAAGCCCAAAATACCCGAGTTTTTTTCTGGACAAGAAATCCAACTTTCATCTAAAAATTTGGAAAGGGCGAGAAAAGCAACTCTTGTCCTATATACCTACATGAGAGAGAGAGAGTCCTGCACTGGGTATAAACTGCAGTTGTCAGGTCTATGATACTATACGGCACTTCAAAAATCCACCTACTGTTCAATACCGAGCCGGATGGCTTGTTTGTGCATCACAGCTGCAATAAAGACGACACCATTGGATGCACTGAATTTAATGCTGCATCTAATGCCTCTGGAGGCCACCGTAGTGCAGAGGTTAATTTGTCCGCCTATGACGTTGAACTCTTGTGCTCGAATCCAGACGAGAACATCAAAAAAACTTGTTCAGCGCTGGCTATCCCCTCCTTATGTGTGATACATTTGAGAGGTACTATGCCGTGTAAAAACTTCTCCTCAATGAGGTGTCGCACTGCTGCACGTCGTTTGGACTCGATTATAAAAACGAGGCCTCCTATCATTGAGCTTAAACTTAAATCGGGCAGCACTCATTGATATGTGGGAAGTTTGCCCCTGTTCCTTAATGGAATGTGCATGGGCAAATTTACAGTGGCTACTAGCACTGTTCGACACAATGCCCAAAATTCCAGTGAGTGTGGACGACACATTATCTGAGACACTGTTTGATAAAAAGCGCTGTATCACTCTACCTTATAGAGCCGATGGGAACTTCCATATCCCTGGTAGTAGAAGGTATGAAGATCTACCTAATAGAAGATTGAACGACCTGTGTTCATTGGGATGTACTCTGATGAAGTGGGAAGAGTATATCAAGAAGGATACTCGACCACTGTAGCATGTCTCACGAAGATCTTTCCAATACCAAAGAAGCTAGGAATTACACAAACTTGGCAACAACTACATTACTAACGAGCAGTGGGATGGAGAAAAAAATATTGAAAACAAGTAAAAGCGTGCTAAGTTCGACCGGGTCGAATCTCATATGCCTTCCACCTGGATCACATTTGTAAAATTCTTTAAATTACTTTTTGAAATACAAATGAGCTATATGAAGTTATTGACCGATATGGACCGTTCTTGTCATGCCGTACAAGTCATAGAAAAATATCACCTCGAAAATGTCAGGCAAATTGAATAATAATTGCGCGCTTAAGAGCTAGCTTTACTTCTACGTAAGTAAGCGTGCTTTCTACAGACAGACGGACGGACATGGCTAGATCGACTTGAAATGTCATGACGATCAAATATATATATATATACTTTATGGGGTCTTACACGAATATTTCGAGTTGTTACAAACGGAATGACGAAATAAGTATACGCCCATCCTATGGTGGAGGGTATAATAAGGCTGCCTTTGTGAACCGATAAAGATATCTTCACGAAATTTTATGAAGTGTTATTCAGCCCCTATGCCTTCAAAGTTGGCCATCTCGGTCCTACAAACTTCTGTTCGCGCTGTCAAAAGCGTATTTTTGGTTCGATTTTCAAAATTCCGTTATTTGCAAGATAGTGCTCGAAAACCCCTACAAACAACATGATTTAGTGTGTGGGATATTTTTTATTGTGTCCAAGATATTCGATTAACAATTTTTTTGTTTTGGGCTACTTTTCATTTTGGTTGTTTCATTTGGCTTCGATTTTGCCTCTATTTAGAATAAAAATTTTCGCAATTATCGGTTTACAAATGGCGGACTTATTTCCACTAATTTTTCTCATCCCAGTGTGCAACGTTGGTTTTCACAACAGAAATGTGTTTAAATGTTCAATAATACGTGAAACTGTCAGCATTAAGTTGGACAAAATGTGGTATAGGCAGCGAATAATATTTTTGTGTGTATGAATGGAGATATTCTTCCAAAATTTCCGATTTGAAATCACTTCACCAATATTTCATAGTTCTGAATGAATATTAGTTGAACTGAAAAATTCTAAACCAATTTTCCCATTTCTTGAAAATTTACTGCTAGCATTTACTGTTGAGAGCCATTAACAAGTAAAAATGTGCTACGTTCGTCCGGACCGGATCTTGGGTACCCACCACCATTGTCTCAAGAACTCATATCGCGATATGGATACTTAGGGGGCCTATATCACCATATTGACCGATTCCGATAATTCTTGGCACCGATGTTGTAAGTCATAAGATACGTTTTTGGGTAAAATTTCAACCAAATCAGGTGAAAATTTAGGCTTCTAGGGGCTCAAGAAGATAAAGCCGGGAGCCGTTTATATGGGGGCTATATCAATTTGTAGTTTGTTTGACCAGGATCGTACTTGAAATGGATCTTGAAAGTCTAAACAGAAGTCTTTGTTCCGAATTTCAGCCAAATCGGATGAAAATTAAGGCTTCTAGGGGCTTAAGAAGTCAAAACCGGGGATCGGTTTAAATAGCGGCAATACGAGGGTTGCTTTTTATATTTCGGGGTTGGACAACCCTTGAATCTGCCAACTGACTGTTCTATCGCAAAGCTTGACATTTTTGAGGTTATAACGTTTTGACATACGAGCGCTATTTGTATTGTTTACAGTAACTTAAAAGATTCATCTCGCCCAAAAAATGCAATTAAATCGTAAAGGTTTTCATGCGACTATTTTTTACAACTTTCGACGTGGATTAACTCAACAACAGTGCATCGATGAATTAAATTAAATTTTTGGCGATGAAGCTCCAAGTGTTTATCGATGGTATGGTGAATTCAACCGAGGTCGTAGTTCACTCCAAGGCGAATTGCGTGAAGGTCGTCCAAAATCAGTTGCTGTTCCAAAATCTATTGATGCTGTGCGCCAACTGATATTGCAAGATCGTAATGTGACCTATCGTGAGATTGAGACAACCTTAGGTATTAGTGGGACCAGCATACATTCCATATTGCATAAACATTTGACTGTCAAAAAAGTTTGTTCGCGTTGGATCCCACACAATTTGTCAATCGCTCAAGAAAAAGCTCGTGTCGATTGATCGAAAAAAATTATCCACAATTACGAAACAATTGCATTTTGAGCACTCAAAACATCGATTTGATGACTCATCCGCCGTATATTCCTGACTTGGCCCTGAATGACTTCTTTTTACTCCCGTACGTAAAAAATAAAATAAGAGGTCAACGTTTTTCGACCCCTGAATGAGCGGTTGATGGTTTCAGAATGAATGTTTTGGAGATACCTCAATCAGAGTGGCAAAAGTGTTACGACAATTGGTTCAAACGCATGCAAAAGTGTGTAGATCTTAATGGGGATTATTTTGAAAAACAATAAAGCGATTTTCGATAGTTAATATTTGTTTTTGTGTTCTCTAATCCCGAAATATAAAAGTTCAGTCAAATCGAATGAAAATTTTAGGGGCTCAAAAAGTCAAATCGGCTTATATGGGGCCTATATCCAAATCAGAACCGATATGACCCAGTTGCAATCCCCAGAAGTATCTGTGCTCGACCGTGTTCGACCGCTTTCGTGATTTCGACAGACGGGCGGACAGAAGGAAGGACGGACATGATATGAATATATATATATATATATATGTATATATATATATATATATGTATATATATATATATATATATATATGTATATATATATATATATATATATATATATATATATATATATATATATATATATATATATATATATATATATATATATATATATATATGTATATATATATATATATATATATATATATATATATATATATATATATATATATATATGGGGTCGCAGATCAATATTTCGAGGTGTTACAAACGGAATGACTATATTGCATTCCACCATCCTATGGTGGTGGGTATAAAAACAATAAACCCTATTTTTAAAGTTAGCCAGAAAATGTGCTTTGCTTTGCTCGATTTCGCGATTTCGTTTGGCACCACACCAAGCTCATCGATAGGATCTATCTAAAAAGTATGTCTTCCAGGCAGAAACATCGGAACTGTTTTTGATGAAATTTACCATAGGCTTTAAGATGGGTTTAAGATTATAGAAATTAAACCCTTATAAATGCAAATCGGTAGATCTATATGTAAACCGACTTTAATCTGAACCGATTGTTATCAAAATTCACAGCGTTTGTGCAAAATTTCGTGATGATTGGATAACAAATGCGATCTCCAATTTAATTTAAAAAAAAACGACAGACGGACTATCAGCACAGAAGGGATATAAGGGCAGACGGACACGGCTAAGCCGAATCAGGAGGAATTTCTGAGTCAAACTATACATTTCATCACAGTCACAGTAGGGTGCAAGGTTCAGTTTGTATTTTTGTAATAAACTAGCTGGCCCGGGCCCGCTCCGCTGCGCCGTCTTTTGCTTTATATTGAACAAAAGTCTTCTTGGAATATTTATTTTCGGCAATTAAAGAGATTTTACTGAAATACCATGCTACGAAAGTAGTATATGTATATCGCTTGACTAACAGTTTAACAATATAAGTGCATTTATCTGAATCCCACATAATCTCTATTTGTCTACGAATTTATGTTTGGATGTAAGGTGTTCTCCATTCTTAAAATACTTTATTGCAGCCCGATATTCTCATGATATCTGAGTTTGGGGTGTTTTCGGCGGTGAGGTGCTCCCCCAGACACTTTGCCCTGAAAAAATATAAGCATCGTGCTCTTCTTTGAAATACCATTTATTTAAACCCCATATTGCCATTGGTCTAGGGGAGTTTACAGGATGAGGCGTCCCCCAAACACATGGCCCCAAAATAGCCATTTGAGCCACATATTGGCATGTTCGAAAAATTTGTACCCTTTGGGGGGTGTTTTGGGGAAGGAATGATGCCCTTAATACATGGTCCCACATTTGGATATCAAATTCGTATTCTTCTCCCAAATACCTTTATTTAAGCCCCATATTGCGATGGTCAGTAAAAAATTGATTTCTGTGGGATACCCAAGCACTCAGCCCGGAAAATATATCAGCAACGTGCTCTATTCTCATATAACTATATATCATTTATTTGAACCCCATATTGCCATTGGCCTCAAAATTGGATATCAAATTCGGTTTCTTGTCTCATTTAAACCACCTATTGCAAAAGTCACCAAATATGTCCGGTTTGGGGTATTGGCTCTTAAAACTATAAATATTTAGTTCCACTCTCTTTAAGACCCAAATTGTCTTGGTGAGCAAATACGTCCTATTTGGGGGTTGTTATGGTGGTGGGACGTCCCCTGGACAGTTGGCCCCTAATGTTGATATCAGATACGTGGTCTACTCCCAAACACCTTTCATTTGAGCCCCATATTCCTATGGTCGTAAATTTGTCCCCTTGGAGAGATGTTTTTGGGGAGAGGGTTGGTCCCATATTTGGATATCAGATTCAAATTCTACACTTAAATACCTTTTATTTAAACCCCATATTCCCATGATCAGTAAATAAGTTCTGTTTGGGGGGTGTCTTGGGGAAGGGGTGGACCCCCAGAAACGTGGTCCACATTTCGATATACGATTCGTATTCTACTCGCAAATACCGTTCATTAGAGTCCCATATTGCCATGGTCGGTAAATGTGTCAGATTTAGGAGTGTTTTGGGGGTTGGGGTGGTCCCCCTAACACTTGGACCGACAATTGGATATCAGATACGTTTTATTTTATCCTAAATACCTTTCATTTGACTCCCATATTGTCGTGATTGGCCTAAATGTATGTTTGGTAGGTTTTAGGGTGGGGCGGCCCCCCTAGGTACCCCATCCGAAATTTGGATACCAAATTTTTATTTTTAGGGTACTATATGAAAGCACACAAAATTTTGCTTAAATCGCACCATCCATCTCCAAGATCTGGCGTTTCTGAATGTTAGGGTAAGGGGGAGGGTCCGCCCCCCTACAGATATCAAAAAATGTAGTACCCTATTTTCACTATTTGCACTATATCCAAATTTTGACGATATGGCGGCACGGGTTATTGTTAACTGATTGCCAAAATATTTCGTATCTTGCTTAAAGAAATCGAAAGGAAAGATATTGGAGGGAATGCGTTTCTCTATTTGCAAACAAAAATCTCCTTCAAACGACGGGTAGTCTAGTGTATATAAATGGTGATCTTTTTAGCTACTATCTTTTTGGCAATACTGGTTTAAACAGCCTATGCACGTTCAGTGTTTTGTTTCATTGTCAAACATCTTCAGTTTGGTCTATAATTTAATCATGAATCGTCTTACAAACGAACAACGCTTGCAAATTATTGAATTTTATTATCAAAATGAGTGCGATGTTAAGATATTCAACGCGTGCTTCATTGTGTTCAGCGATGAAGCTCATTTTTGGCTCAATGGGTTCGTAAATCAGCTGAATTGTCTATTTTGGAGTAAAGATCAGCCAGAAGCATTGCAAGAGCTACCAAAGCATACAGAAAAAGTACCAGTTTGGAGCGGTTTATGGGCTGGTGGCATTATTGGGCAGTACTTTTTCAAAGATGATGCGAAACGTAACGTAACTGTGAATGGTGGGAGCTATCGTGAGATGATATCCAACTTTTTTTTGCCCAAAATGCAAGAGCTTGACTTGCATGACATGTGGTTTCAACAAGACGGTGCCACATGCCACACAGAACGTGTAACAAAGGACTTACTATATAAAAATAGAGATATTGAGCTGAAAATTTGCACAGATTCTTGTTTTGTCCATATGCAGGCTAAGTTCAAAGATGGGCTATATCGGACTATATCTTGACATTGTCCTCATTTAGACCGATCGGCCGATTTTAAGTCTTAGGCCCATAAAAGCCACATTTATTATCCGATTTTGCTGACAAAGTGGGACAGTGAGTTGTGTAAGGCTGCTCAACGTCCTTTTTTCATTTTGCTCAGATCGGTCCAGATTTGGATATAACTCTCATATAGACCGATCTCACGATTTAAGGTCTTGGCCCTATAAAAGGCACATTTATAATCTGATTTCGCTGAAATTTGGCACAGACACTTATGTAAGGCTTTTCGACATCCGTGTCGTTTATGGTTCAGATCTGTCTCTATTTTGATATAGTTACCAAAGAGATCAATATTTTGTTCAGCAAAATTGAACAATGACTTGTACCTATTAGACCACTCAATATCCGTGTCGAATTTGGTCCAAATCGAACCATATTTCGATGAAGCTGCTATGGGGGAATAAATTATGCACTTTTTACCGGACCATGACGAAAAGTGAGTTACATATATACCCGAGGTGGTGAGTATCCAAAGTTCGGCCCGGCCGAACTTAACGTCTTTTACTTGTTTAAAGCCAAAATTTCAATGAAATTTTGCATTTTGCGACACTACATTTTATATAAACATTTTTAAGGTCTCTTTATTATGCTTATCTGTCCCAAATAACATTTTCTCAAAATTTTTTCTATAGACAAATTTCATGACATATTTTTAAAGACATAATTTTAACTTATAACGCTGACCCTCGATTCCGTTGTCCGATTTTGATAAAATTTTATATATTCATAATTTAGGCATTTTAAATTGATATAGCAATTTTTATACCCACCACCGAAGGATAGGGGTATATTCATTTCATTTCGTCATTCCGTTTGCAACACATCGAAATATCCATTTCCGACCCAATAAAGTATATATATTCTTGATCAGCTTAAAAATCTAAAACGATCTAGACATGTCCGTCCGTCTGTCCGTCTGTCTGTTGAAATCACGCTACAGTCTTCAAAAATAGAGATATTGAGCTGAAACTTTACACAGATTCTTTTTTTTGTCCATAAGCAGGTTAAGTTCGAAGATGGGCTATATCGGACTATATCTTGATATAGCCCCATATAGACCGATCCTCCGATATGGGGTCTTAGGCCCATAAAAGCCACTTTTATTATCCGATTTTACTGAAATTTGGGACAGTGAGTTGTCTTAGGCCCTTCGACATCCTCCGTCAATTTGGTCCAGATCGGTCCAGATTTGGATATAGCTGCCATATAGACCGATCCTCCCATTTAGGGTCTTAGGCCCATAAAAGCCACACTTATTAGCCGATTTTGCTGAAACTTGGGAGAGTAAGTTGTCTTAGGCCCTTCGACATCCTCCATCAATGTGGTCCAGATTTGGATATAGCTGCCATATAGACCGATCCTACGATTTATGGTCTTAGGCCCATTAAAGCCACATTTGTTATCCGATTTTGCTGAAATTATAGACAGTGAGTTGTTTTAGGCCCTTCGACATCCTCCGTCAATTTGGCCCTAATTGGTTCAAATTTGGATATAGCTGCCATATAGACCGATCTCTCGATTTAATGTTTTGGGCCCATAAAAGGCGCATTTATTGTCCGATGTTGCAGAAATTTGGGAGGGAGAGTTAGGTTAAGCCCCTTCACATATTTCTGCAATTTGGTCTAGATTGATCAAGATTTGCATATAGCTGCCATATAGACCAATATCTTTATTTAAAGTTTTGGCCTCAAAAAAGATGCATTCATAATAATCCGATTTAACTGAAATTTTGACACATTGACTTATGTTGGGCTTTTCGACATCCATGTTGTATATGGTTCAGATCGGTTAATTTTTAGATATAGCTACTAAAAGACCAATATTTTGTTATACATAATTGAACAATGACTTGTACTTATTAGTATTTGGTTCAAATCAGATCATATTTCGATAAAACTTCTATGGGACATAAGGTATGCAATTTTCACCGGATTTTGATGAAATGTGGTTTACATATATATCCGAGGTGGTGGGTATCCAAAGTTCGGCCCGGCCGAACTTAACGCCTTTTTACTTGTTTTAAATATATTGAGTTTTAAAATTTTTGGAAAAAAAAAATTTATTCCGTAGCCCATACAAAAAAAATTATTTTCTTTATATCTTATGACCATTACCAATACTAATAAACTGTTAACAAGTGCGAACGTGTTTTGTTTGAGCTCCGATTGAGTTGTCCTGTGTGTTTGCTTACCAAGTTTTACGACTATAAAAACAGCATTTAAAGTTTCAAAAGTTGCTAGTGAATGCAAATATTGTGGCAGATACGTCGGCAGCGTCCATTTTAAGCTGATATTTTTAATAAAAGTGATCACATTTATTAACATTTGCCAAATTTCCATTGGACATTTATACTTTTATGTTAACCGATTAACAATAAAGATAAATAAATATTCACCACAACAAACATCAGCTGATAACTAACATATGCACCGCGGGCCGTTTTTACACAGTACAATCATATCTATAACCCTGTAGGAACAGAATCTTAACGCATTAACAGTATCGAATAAAACTAATCATCAAAATGAGTACAAAAGTCACAAAATCAGTAAAATCTGTGTTTAATACCCCTAAAATTAACAAACATCCAATAGAAAATACACCAACTTCCTCAAAGAATAAATCACCAAAATTAATTCAATTAATAGAACAAAAATTTGCTCGACAGACTGAAATAATAACAGCCAAAATCGATGAAGCAGTTGCAAATGCCATTGGTGCGCTCGAAAATAAACTTCTTGAGCTATCAAATAACTTAAATAATCTAACACTAAGAGTGAACGAAATGGAAAAATCTCAAAGTTGTCTAAATGATCTTAAAACTGAGATAAATGAGCTAAAATTTAAAATATGCCGCCAAGAAAACTTGAATGTATCATGTAACTTACGATTAACTGGCATTCCATCATATGAGAATGAAAATACTTTTGAGATATTTAAATGCCTGTGTGATTCTCTAAAAATTGTAACTCCTAGTGTCATAAGCGTACATCGAATTCGTAACTCTAATAGCAACATAATTGATGGTACTATTTTGGTAAAATTGTGTTCGCCAAATGATAAAAATTTTATATTAAAAACCATATCGAAGTATAGACGCGAAAACAAAACTCAACTTTCGATTGCCATGTGTGGTTTTGATAGCAATAACCACTTGTTTGTTAACGAAGACTTAACAAAAGAAAACTATAAAATATATAAAACCGCAATA
Source organism: Stomoxys calcitrans (assembly GCF_963082655.1). Classification (NCBI taxonomy): domain Eukaryota; kingdom Metazoa; phylum Arthropoda; class Insecta; order Diptera; family Muscidae; genus Stomoxys; species Stomoxys calcitrans. The sequence continues at coordinate 157,634,575 of NC_081552.1, read as the reverse complement.
AAATATAAAAAACAAAAACTATTATCAGCTGCTTTCACTTTGCGGGGGCTAGTTTATGTGAAGCAAACTGAACAAGATAGAGGTGTACGAATTGATTCTCTGGAACATCTCAACAATTTCTTTCGCTAATCCTAAACTGCAGTTACTCTGTTTAATCCTCAACAAATCATATAAAGATAATAACAAAATGTATATAAACCTAATTCAAAGAAAAATATCAAACATAAGACTTCATATGATCCTATATCAAGTTTGCATAAACCGTCTAGTCTCATTTACCATTACTACTAACTTTGTTTATCAAATTAATATGCGTTGCAGAATAAAATTTTTAATTGACACTTAACGTTAACCATTGTTCCAATGACGGTCTTTACAATATGGTCAGAGTACTTTCAAAACAAAAAACTGGATTGTCGATAGTTCATATTAACGCCCAGAGTCTAAACAACAAAATGGACGAATTCAGGCAGACGTTCATCTCATCAAATATCGATATTATATGTGTATCCGAGACATGGTTCCACTCAGACATTGCAGACTCCATCTATGAGCTACAAGGCTACAAACTTTTTCGATCCGACAGAGTAACCAATGCCGGTGGTGTGTGCATGTATCTTCGAAATGAACTTAAATGTAATTTAAAACTTAAATCTAATAATGATAATCCAATGGAATATTTATTCCTGGAGTTGTTTTGTGCTGATAATAAAAAAATTCTTGTTGGAACAGTATACAGACCAAATCGCAACGTTCCATTTGGCTATTTTACCGATGCAATTGAAGAACTCACAGTATTCTATAGTGATGTAATTATTTCTGGAGATTATAATAGCAATCTACTTTCTGAAAGTAAATTTGCTGATGCCATGAATACTTTTGGACTATATTCCGTAAATACCACAATTCCTACACACTACTCTCACACTGGAAATACTCTGATTGATGCCATTTTCGTTAATTGTCGGGAAAAAATTCTTCTGTATGATCAACTTTCTGCACCCTCATTTTCCAAACACGACTTATTATTTATAAAGTACGATGTAAATCTAAAGAAAAATCAAACAGAATACCAGATTCGCGATTTTCGAAAACTTAACTACAACTTGTTGAACGATTTATCTAACAATATTGCATGGGATGCAATATATGGTTATGAATCTGTTGAGGACCAAGTTAGTTTTATGCAACATCACATCTCTTTGCTATATGACTATTGTGTACCCCTGCGAATAATAAAAGGTATACATAAACAACAGCCTTGGTTTACCCCCGAAGTCAAAAATTTGATTCAAAGAAGAGATACCCTATATAAACGTTGGAAATATTATAAAACCACAATTCTATATAACAATTTCAAAGAAGCAAGACGCCAGGTCAATGAGAAAATCAAAGTATTGAAAACGGAATACTATCGTCAGAAATTTACCACGGCAGTAGATAGTGGATCAAAATGGAAGGTTATTCGTAGTATTGGCATCGGAAAGAAAAATATTTCCACTCCGGACATGAATGTTGAGGATTTAAATCAAATGTTTGCTAACCACCAAAATCTGACACCAAACTCTTCAATCAATAATTTCGTAAATATATCACCATCTTCGGTCAATAACCTTTCAGACTCTACCTTCTGCTTTCAATGTGTTAATCAAAGTGAAGTCTTGGAATGTTTTCTCTCAATAAGTTCCAACGCTGAAGGAATGGACGAGCTATCTCCTAAATTTTTGAAAATTTTGCTTCCTAAATGTCTCCCTTATTTCACATATTTATTCAATACAATCCTAACTAAGTCTGTCTTTCCTAATTCATGGAAATACACGAAAATTATTCCTGTTCCAAAGTCCAACAATGACTTTCGACCAATTGCAATTTTACCGTATTTATCTAAAGTTTTGGAACGCGTAATGCATAAGCAGATTAATAATTACATATGCACAAATAAATTACTAACGGAGCGACAGTCTGGTTTTAGATCCCAAAGGAGTTGCATAACTGCACTTACCGATGTTATTGAGAATCTGAGATTGAATATGGACAACAACATGTTATCAATTCTGGTACTGCTTGACCACAGCAAAGCTTTTGATACAGTCAACCACTCAATCCTTATTTGGAAACTAGAGAAACTGTTTTACTTTTCTAAACCAGCATGCCGGCTTATTTCATCATATCTAAACAACAGATCGCAATCTGTCTGTCATAACAGAATGGTATCAAATATCCTTAATACAAAAAGTGGTGTCCCACAAGGCTCTATACTTGGCCCCTTGTTATTTTGCATATATGTAAATGATTTGCCTAGTGTTTTGCGAAACACTAATATTCATCTTTATGCAGATGATGTTCAACTTTATACAAGTACACATCTAACAAAATTAACTGAATGCGTCGACAGACTAAACCAGGACTTAGAACGTGTAAACGACTGGGCTACTAAAAATGAGTTAAAAATTAATCCAGCAAAGTCAAAGTGTGTGGTAATCTCGAAAAATGGATCGGATTTGCTTGCACAATACCCATTAACAATTAATTATACTCCAATAAGAATTGTTTCAACATCTTCTAACCTTGGTGTAACTTTCAACGAAAGGCTAACGTGGACAAACCACATTCAAAGTAATATCGTCAAGACATATGGGATGCTTCGCAACTTATGGGCAGTTCAAAGCACAACTCCGCTACATATTCGAATGACATTAGCGAAATCGTACTTGGTTCCAGTACTACTTTACGGAGTTGAAATATTTGCAAACTGCAATTACAACGACAAACAAAGGCTACATATAGCGTATAACAGTATTGCAAGATATGTATTTAAAAAGAGACGCCACGAAAGAATATCATCCTACTCATATCAAATATTCAACATGAGCTTTGACAACCTCCTTAAATTTAAATGTCTACTTTTTCTTCATAAAATCATATATACAAGGGAACCCAACTATCTATTTGAAATTCTTCAATTTGCGAGATCAACCCGGCGAAAAAATATTATTCCGATACGCCATAAATATTCTAGATCAGAACAACAATTTTTTATATACTCCATCCGTCTTTGGAACAATATACCTACCAGCATACAGCTAATAAGCAACGCATTTCTGTTCAAAAAGGAGCTGATGTTATTTTTTAAATGATCATATATTTAAAAACAACTGATTTTAAATAAGTAATTTATCTCAATGTAAAAATATTTTAATTTATATTGTTATATTGTCATATTGTAGCATATAAAATTTTTTTAATAATCTTCTCTCAAACCTCTGTACTGTATTATCTCCTGAAGCTACCTAGTACTGTAACTTATAAGATTTCATATCTTGTTGTGCTAGGTCTCCGTAATTAAATAAATAATAATAATTTAGCGAAGAAAGCTAGATTTAATAATTTGGCGTTAAGTCACACCTGCTGTCAAAAGAAGTAGGATTATTGTCATAAATTTATTTGTTTAATATAGAAACCATCAAATGCAACAACACATTAAAATGGATTCCAGAAATCTCACTCCTATGAGTTTTGAGAATTTTGTTTTTCATTTTTGGAATATAAATGAGAATTTTTTTTTTCCATTTTTGAAATATAAACCAATAAGAAAGGACAAAAGTCGGGCGCTGCTGACTCTATAATACCCTACACCTACCCTATAAGTACAATGTGGGAGATATATCCGAGAGCGAGCAAATAGGTTCAAACTGTAATAACTACGTTTGACAAATGACAACATTATTGCTAATCGCCAAAATCTGATGGACATATATATAGGAGCTACAATATATCTAATTCTGAACCGATTTCGAGCAAACTTCTCAGACAATGTGGTAGTCGTCGAGGAAAGCGTTGTGCAAAATTTTGGCAAGATTGGTCAAACAATGCGCTTGCAGTAGCTCTTTGCGTGAAAATCTGTCGATATACATATATGGCAGCTATTTCTAAATCTGGGCCGATTTCTATGAAATTCACCAGTAATATTGAGAGTCATGAAAAATTATTTCTTCCAAATTTACATAGCTAAATCGAATCAGAAAGTGATTCAGGGTCAATCGGTATACTTATCAATGGGTCTATCTCTCTTCCTTTTGGGTGTTACAAACAAATCCACTAAGTAATAATACCCTGTACGACAGTAGACAAGCCAATTTTCCCCCAAAACATGACGCGTAAAATTTTTATTACTCATTTCAGTCGTCCACTTTACGTTAAACCAAATTTCATTACGATACCTCTTTCCTAACTCGAGCTAGAATTTTTCTAAGCCAGCTCTATTCTTTGGTATTTTTTGAAGTTAATAGGTTAATAAAAATTTTTTAAAGACCAAATCGCAATGTTATTTTTTCTAAAGATTAAATTTTTGTGATTGTTTCAAACGAAAAGTTATTAAAAGTTTCACTAAGCCAAAATCTTCATGGAATTTTCTGGCCAATTTTTTTTATAAAAATTGTTCCGAAAGACATACGTTTAACAAAATATTATCTAAGATATAATTCTGAACTATATCTTTATTTTCGTTTTATTATTTTATTTAATAATAAGCGACTTAGACTATACTTTGTACGTCTGTTAAAAATCATACTAAAACGACATGTGAAAAATGGATAACGGTTTATATGGCAGCTATATTAAGTTATGAACCGATTTTAATCATACTTGGCACATTTGTTGGAAGTCATAACAAAGCGCAACCTGCAAAATTTCAGCCAAATCGGATAAGCATTTTGCAGTCTAAAGGCTCAAGAAGTCTGAAAAACTTTTCCGAAGAATAATTTGAAAATTTTGCCCAGGGACATTCCGCTAAGTACAGGGACAAACTTCTCACATATCAATGTGTGCGGTCCGATACAAGTTTAAGCTCAATGAAAAGGGGTCGAGTCCGAACATGCGACACCTCGTTGGAGAGAAGTTTTTACATGGCAAAGTACCTCACAAATATTGCCAGCATTAGGAGGGGAAAACCAACGCTGAAAATTTGTTCTGATATTCTCGCCAAGAATCGAACCCCGAATAGTTACATAGATTAATTTACATTTTAAAATAATTATTTCAAATAAAACCGCAATTTACAATACAGAATTCATGGCAATTGATACGAAACTCATAGTGATTAAGGGACGAAAAATCTAATAGAAATTTGTTAGTTCTGTTGTCATAGACCGTAGATTTGAATATTATTTGAAACATTTTAAAATTTACATTTTAAATTTTTGATTTTCTGCCAAGAAAACTTTTTTTGAAAAGATTGATAATGGCTTCTCTTTGTGTTATGTACGGAAATCTTTAATAAAATTCGACGAGTCAAAGTGGATGTTAACAATAAGGTGGGTATTAAGTAGGTGTTTCATAGTGAAATACCCATGTTTTTCACGATTTCTTGTATGAAAAACTATAAAAATATCACTGATAACATAACATTTTTATTAAAATTTTATCATAAATAATAGGAATGCTCTTATGAATGAAATCATGTATAGAAGTAATCGTAAAAAATATTAATTTCCACTGTGAAACACGAACTTAATATCCACCTTTAGTCAGCAAAATTGTGAAATGAATATTAGAGCAGACTTTTATCAATGAGAGCCAGTTTTATATTGCACTCACACTAGCCGCTAGGTCATTTGACATCAATTAGTTGGCAAAGAAAGAAAAAAAGTTTACAACTATCACCTTTTCTTATTTTATCTTCAATAAATTAGGAAAGCTTTAGGACTTATAAAGACATGACGAAAATTAGAAGCATATACGACAATAGTTGGATGCAATTTTTACCGGACATCTTTTCCAAGAAAAACGGATTTTATCGATTTTAATTAAGTTCGAAGAAAAATAAAAATTGGTCGACATTCATTTTTTTTAAATACTTAACAATTATTTTTGCCTAATGTTTTCAGTTTGTTTGCATAAAATTATATTGAAAACAAGTATTGTAATTTAAAATCAATAGACCGACACAAACAATAACCTGTTGAAATCATAAAACTATTTTGAGAGCAAAAATGAGCGCAAACAAAAAAATGTCATCAAAATAATTGAAAAAAATCTCTCGATTTCCCAAAACGCAAAGTCCAGATCCCCCACTGGACTTATACTTGTTTTTTTTTAAACACATGCAAAAAAATATTTTGCACCGAACAATATTTATAGCCTCCACAGCAAAATTACTAAAAATGCCAATTTGGAAACAATTTTTGCCAAAATGAATATTTTGGGTATTTCTGTGAAAAATTTTATATTCTGTTCATTATTGTCTTTTTGAGAATAATTTTATCCACAAAATTAGAAAAAAAATTGTTAAGATATCTCTACTAGTTTTTTTTCTTACAATTTTTTTAAATTGAATTTTTGGTTTTCAAAAAATTGCAGTTTTTCTCTTATTTTTGCTTTTACACATTCATTCATTCATTTTACACATTCCCTCCGAAAATAGAGGAAAAATTACAATTTTCTGAGATAAAGATTCAAATTGAAAAAAAACTTTAAGAAAAAACCATTTTTGCTATTTTTACTAACAAATTTCTCTGGGTCTAGCAAAACTATATGGATCAAGCACACAATATCTTCTTTGAAAATTCATACCGAAATTCAAAACATCATTTAGTACAAAAGTTTAGGTAAAATCGTGAATTATTCCTTACTTATATCGCAAAGCCAAACGCTTTTGGAGAAAATTTATTGCCAAATTTAGTAAAAACTCCACCATTTAAGATAGAAATAAAAAAAAACAGAGAAAACAAAATCATAGGACCAGTGTAATCGATGCTCCAATGACTATTAATGAAATGTATTACGGGTTCTTAAACCCGTAATACATTTTATATAACTTATAAATCTACTGCAGCTTTAAATCTTTCAAGACAAAACATTAAAAACAATTTTTGAATTGAGCCTTCAAAGAAAAGTCATACAGCGATTGAGATATGTTTAGTCTTACCCACAAATAAGAAAGTGAAGTTTCTGTTATTGCTAGCACTTTTGCTACGACTTGGCAGCTCAATTTAACTATTTCTTGCCACATTACACTTGATTAATGGATTCGCGAAACAAGGAAATTATTTCACGCAAATCGCAGGTGGTAGTGTTCGTTCAAAGAGAATAACAAAAACCCAAAAAATTGTGCCACATTAAAGTAAATCACAAAATCCAAAAAACGAGATCATAGAATTTGTCAGTTTTTTTTGCAATATTTAAAAATATTTCTTTTTACCAGTACAACTTTAAGCGGAATAAACATCAAGGACATCGAAGATAAATAAATGTTATCACAGTTTGTCTGAATTTGTGCATAGGACTGGCCTCTGCATGCTGACCACAACGATGGGCTATTTACCTGTCCGGGACGATAATAAAATTTGTAAATAAAATCTAATTAACGCGCAGGTTTAAATTGCTATGCTAGACCGGCGATGCGCCACTCGCCCCCATGCACTTGTTGCATTTATTTTATTCGTTTGCAATAGTCACACACCACACTGATACGTACTGTGTTCTCAGTTACCAATGCACTTCAACACACACAAACACACTGGCACTATGGTTATTGGAGACTTACGCGCTCTGTTGTCAGCTACTTTAGTCGGACGATGTGAATTAACCTGTTGATTGACTGTAAATGATTTCCAACGGTTGCGGCATCATTTATTTATACCGCAATTGCCGTCGATGAGAGTCACACTCACGCTGAGTGAAACACTTACACACGCATTAGGACTTAACAGAACGTATACGCCATTAAGTTCGCCAAACGAACGCACATTCGCTGGAACAAGTGTAGCTTTGGTGGCGTGCCTTCGTTTGCGACGATGGGGGTTGTCGTTAGTCAAACACGAATCAATTCGTAACACTCACATACCCATACACACACAAGTTAAATAAACGACTGTTAACGAAGTATTTTACATTGAGGGTCAGCAAGCGGAAGTGCACACTCACACATTCCCAAGCAAACTTACATCCATACACGAAACGTGGAGAACTCTATGCAGATTATTTCGTTCGCTGCCATTGTGTGCGTACAGGAAGTCGACATCGGAGACAAACCAACAATGTTGCTTACATATCGCGCAGAGTTAAGATTCTTATATTTTTGCTTTCTTTCCATTCCCATATAGCACGCATGTAAGTCTTTCAAATTGACTTCTTGTGGAAAGTCCATATGTGCATATAGTGGTGTGTGTGTGTTGTTAATGTGAAACAGTCAATACACTGCAAGCATTTTTCATAATTTTGGTGATGGAAAAACAATCTTCTGGAAGATTTTTACGGAATGTTTTTTCAGTACAAGTCGCGAAACCCTCTTCTAGGATATCATTGGACAGAACATTGCGTGCGCGAAAGTTTTAGCAGCTCTTCGCGACGATTATAACGCAACTTATTGCATTATAATAGTGCAAAAGATTTGTTTATCAATCGCCTGAGTTAACTTTTTGAATTATGTTATTGGATGTTGTGTAAAAATTACCAAAAACAATTCTAACTTGGTTTATATGACGATTGGAACTAAGTATGACGAGTATACGAACACTTTGTTATTATACCCTCCACCAAAAGATGGGGGGTATACTAATTTCGTCATTCTGATTGTAACTACTCGAAATATTCGTCTGAGACCCCATAAAGTATATATATTCTTGATCGTCGTGAAATTTTATGTCGATCTAGCCATGTCCGTCCGTCTGTCCGTCCGTCCGTCCGTCTGTCTGTCGAAAGCACGCTAACTTCCGAAGGAGTAAAGCTAGTCGCTTGAAATTTTGCACAAATACTTCTTTTTAGTGTAGGTCGGTTGGTATTGTAAATGGGCCATATCGGTCCATGTTTTGATATAGCTGCCATATAAACCGATTTTGGGTCTTGACTTCTTGAGCCTGTAGAGTGCGCAATTCTTATCCGATTGGAATGAAATGAATGCACGTAGTATTTTGTTATAATATCCAACAACTGTGCCAAATATGGTTCAAATCGGATCATAACCTGATATAGCTGTCATATAAACAGATCTGGGGACTTGACTTCTTGAGCTTCTAGAGGGCACAATTTCTATCCGATTTGGCTGAAATTTCGCAAGACGTTTTTTATTGTTACTTTCAACAACTATGTCAAATAAAGTACAAGTCGGTTCATAACCTGATTTAGCTCCCATATAAACCGTTCTGGGATCTTGACTTCTTGAGACTCTAGAGGTCGCAATTATTATCCGATTTGCCTGAAATTTTGTACGACGGATTCTCTCATGACCATTAAGATACGTGTTTATTATAGTCTAAATCGGTCTATAGGCCGATACAGCTCCCATATAAATCGATCTCTCTATTTTACTTCTTGTGCCCCCAAAGGGCGCAAATCTTATTCCAATTGGCTGACATTTTACACAGGTCTCCAACATATAATTTAATTGTGGTCCAAACCGGACCATATCTTGATATCGCTCTAATAGCAGAGCAAATCTTTTCTTATATCCTTTTTTTTGCCTAAGAAGAGATGCCGGGAAAAGAACTCGACAAATGCGATCCATGGTGGAGGGTATATAAGATTCGGCCCGGCCGAACTTAGCACGCTTTTACTTGTTTTTTTCGTAGTTTTTACGTATTCGATAAACAAAGTAAGCTCGATAAGCATTTCTAGATCTTCCAACTGAATAGCGCACAACGTTTATAGAAAAATATTTAATAAATATAATATACAATAACAATTATTTGTTTCTCGATTATTTTATAAATCTTCCAAATAATCATTTGTCACTTGTCTACACGTTTCCAAGATCTTCCGAGACTCTTCTGAGTTACACGTGAGTAACTTTTATCAGCATCGCTTCCCATATTGAGGGCGGCTGGAGGCGAACATCGGATCTCGCCACATCGAGAGATACATGTGCGAACTCACATAACCCATGCGGTCGGGGCGCTGGGCCAGTAACCCGCTCCCGGAAAACTATAAGGACCACTCTGAGAAACAAGAGGATATTAAAAAGAAGCTCCCCTAACGTTGACGACCTCTGTGGACAAACACCTAAGCCAGTAATCGATTTGTTGTGCGCTCTAAATACTATAAAGTTTTCTTCTTCGAGGTTACTTTTTAGTCGAATGAGGTCCAAGTATCAGAAACACGACTGAAAAGCAACAAAGCATCAGGAGCAGATGGGTTGCCCGCTAGACCTTTAAGACCGGAGGTGAGAAGCAGCTTAGATGTTTGCTTTGGCTGATCTGCGCGATCTGGCTAGAAGAACGTATACCCAATTATTGGAACATCGGCATACTTTGTCTCGTACACAAGAATGAATACAAAACGGAATGTGCTAACTACAGAGTAATAATCCTCCTCCCTATCTCATACAACATACTGCGTGAAAGATTAAAACCTAAAGTCAAAGAGATAATTGGGTCCTATCAATGCGGTTTTAAACCTGATAATCCACGGTAGGCTACATATACATACACTGCGCCAAAGCCTGGCAAAGACCCGAGAGGGACAGGTCAACTCTCACCATCTTTCCATTGACTACAAAACCGCTTTCGAACCAAATCTGAGTTTGTTATCCCTGCAAAATTAATAAAATTCTGCAGGATGGCACTTGCCCATACACATTTCTCAACAAGAATAGGAAATAATCTCTCCAAACTATTCAATACCAAACGAGTTTTCAGTTAAGGAGACCGCCTATAGTGTGATCTCTTCAATATACTGCTGGAGAAGATTATACAGGATGCAGATGTGAATTGGTATGGCACACTACTCACAAGATTTTCATCTAGAAGATTCATTGAAGATTGTTTATCAATGTTTGCAGGGTATACGAGCATTGTGTTCACTTAAACACTTTCAGATGCTTGAATTGTTGAAAATGACATTTTCATTGTATTGGTAAACATTGAAAAATATTAATTTTGAACTGCCACACACACACACATACATGCACTCACAATTGCTTGCATATATGCAATTCGACGATTAAGTGTAAGTGTATATTTTGGGTTCCTCTGTTAACCGAAAATATAAAAAAAATAATAATAATACAATACTTTTGTGAATAGAGGTTTACTATACAAAATATTTTATTTAAAAACATATTCTACTGAGTTTCAAGTGTCCATTAGGGATCCCAAAGTCGACTTTCGACTAATCGATCAATCGATTTTGAAGTTGCAAAGAAAGCTTTTGCTGCTAGTTTGCTAGGTAAGAATTGTTTCCAATTTCTCCCAGATGCATTTGGATACTTTATTCTCAAGTGCTAAAACTCATTACTCTTTGGTTAATTCTTGTTGCCATACATATATTTTTTAAATTGAATAGTTATTTAAGCTGAAGGAAAAATTTAGTAATATCATTACATTGTTGAATCGATTTGATGAACTTAGGCAGCGGTATTCAGATGGTAATAACAAATCGTGCCATATCCAAGCAAAATTTTAGCTTTTATTTTAGATTTATGTTTATGGAAGCTGAATTTTGGCACAAATGTATTTTTTAACCATTAGGCGTATACGTTTGTGGATGGGCTGTATAGGAATATATATTTTTATACGCACCACCCAAGGATGGGGTTATATTCACTTTGTCATTCCGTTGGCAACACATCGGAATATCTATTTCCGACCCTATAAAGTATATATATTCTTGGTCAGCGTTAAAATCTAAGACGATCAAGACATGTCCGTCCGTCTGTCTGTTGAAATCACGCTACAGTCTTGAAAAATAGAGATATTGAGTTGAAACTTTGCACAAATTCTTTCTTTGTTCACAAGAAAGTTAGGTTCGAAGATGGGCTATATCGGACTATATCTTCATATAGCCCCCATATAGACCGATCCGCCGATTTAGGGTCTTAAGTCCATAAAAGCCACATTTGTTATCTGGTTTTGCTGAATTTTGGAACAGTGAGTTGTGTTAAGCTTTTATGTACAGATGGTGCATAATGACCCCGTGGGTACTACATTTTCTGATATCTGAAGGGGGCGGACTCTCCCCCTTACCCTAATTTTCAGAAACGCTAGATCTCGGAGTTGGGTGGTGCGATTTAAGCGAAATTTTGTGTGCTCTCATATAGCCCCAAAACACCCCTAAATCTGACATATTTACCGACCATGGTAATATGGGACTCAAATGAAAGGTATTTGCGAATAAAATACGAATCTGATATCTAAATGTAGGACCACTTTTCTGGGGGTCCACCCCTTCCGCAAAACACCACCCAAACTGGACTTATTTATTTACCATGGGAATAAGGGGCTTAAATAAAAGGTATTTGAATGTAGAATATGAATCTGATATCCAAATATGGGACAAAGTGTTTGGGGGGCCGCCTCCCACCAAAAACATCCTCCAAAGGGGACAAAAAAAGTATCTATGGGACCACGTCACCACCACAACACCACCCAAATAGTAAGTATTTTCTGACTATTTTAAAGTGGAACACGAATCCAATATATATTTTCAAGGCCAACTCACTGAGTGGCCGCCCATCCCACAAAACACCCCCCAAGTCAGTTATTTTTGCCGACTATGGAAATATGGGGCTCAAATTAAAGGTATGTGGGAGTAGACTACGTATCTGATATCAACATTAGGATCCAACCGTCTAGCAGATGTCCCACCACCATAACAACCCCCAAATAGGACGTATTTGCTCACCAAGACAATTTGGGTCCTAAAGAGAGTGAGCTAAATATTCATAGTTTTTAGGGCCAATACCCCAAACCGGACATATTTGCTGACTTTTGCAATAAGGAGTTTAAATGAGATTAGAAAACGAATTTGACATCCAATTTTGAGGGCAATAGCAACATGGGGTTCAAATAAATGATATATAGATGTATGAAGAATAGAGCACGTTGCTGATATATTTTCCACCCCTTAATCGGGCATATTTACCGACCATGTCAATGTGGAGCTTAAATGAAAGGTATTGGAGGGTAGAGCAAGAATTGATACCCATTTTCGGGATCAATTTTCAGGGGGTCTACCCCTTTCCCAAAATACCCCACAAACAGCAATTTTTTAGTAACCATCGCAATATGGGGCTCAAATAAAGGTATTTGGGAGTAGAATACGAATTTGATATCCAAATGTTGGATCATGTATTTAGGGCATCACCCTAACACCCTTCCAAAAACACCACCAAAATAAATATGTGGCTCAAATAAAAGGTATTTGAGATTAGAAAACGAATTTGATAACCTATTATGGGGCCATGTGTTTGGGGGACGCCTCATCCTGTAAACTCATCTTAAGCCAATGGCAATATGGGGTTTAAATAAATGGCATTTGAGAGAAGAGCACGATGCTGATATTTTTTCAGGGCCAAGTATCTGGGGGACCACCTCTCCTCCGAAAACACCACTAAATCAGAAATCATGAGAATATCGGGCTGAAATGAAGTGTTTTAAGAATGGAGTACACCTTATATCCAAACTTCAATTCGTAGACCAATAAAGATCATACTCTCTTAGTCATGTTAGCATGGTGTTTCACTAAAAGATCTTTGAAAATAAATATTCCAAGGAAACTTTTGTCCGATATAAAGTGAAAGAAGACGCAGCGGAGCGGGCCCGGGTCAGCTAGTTTTTATATAAAGAACAAAATTATTATGAGTGCTATGTGGTTTAGTGCGAAATTCATGTTTTTTTAAATAATTTCAGAAAATTCAATTTAAGTTAAATGGAACGAAAATTTGGCATATAAAGGTAAAAATTACGCGATTTTAAATTGAAAAAAAAAATTTTCGTTTATTTGGGGTTTATTTCTTTACTTTGATTTGGAGTTTAATTCATTTATGTTGGGGATTATTTCATTAGGGGTCAGTTCGTAGCGCCGTAAATTCATAATGACGAATTTTTTTGGGCTTATTGTTTCCTTTTTAATGGGCGTTTTGTTCTCCTGAATGCAGGTCACAACGCCCCAAGAAAAAATGGGTATGATGACCTCCACTAAAGCGGACATAAAGTCCATGAAAAATTTGGGCATTATGAGCTGTAACCATAGAGAATAAAAGTTCGTTATTCATACGTCCAATAAATTGTAATGTTTTACTTGGGTTTTAACATTCAGAGAAGGTAAATAGGATGCGGATATTAATCTGTCCCATGCCAATAAGCCAGTTGTGCGCTCTAAATACTTAAAAGTTACCTCGAAAAAGATAATCTAAGTTAGGAATTCCGTGCTATTTACAAAACCCTTAATTGTTTTCCATTCCACACCCTTAAGTTGGTTCATGTCTGGCATTGTGTCCCCACCTAAGTACCGGTGTCTGTTGTTCGCGAAAGCCGGCCAATGACATAGGAAATGCTCCAACATCTCATCATCTTCCCCACATGCCCTACACATGCTATCACTTGCCGCACCGATTTTGCATAAGTGAGCTCGCAATCCTATGTGTCCTGTTATGATAGCGAAAGCTATACTGACCTGCTTCTTACCTCCATTCAGTAATAGCCTCGTCTTCTCACGATCCGAATCTCCCCATAGGATCGCTGTTCGTAACTCACGCCCTTAACTCGGATTGTCTTGGCCCGAAAGGCTTCACATTAACCAAATTTGTTGACGGCACTCTTCTAGCCTTCACTGCCAAATCGTCTGCTTTTTCATTCCCTTTTCCTCCGCTTTGGCCCGGCACCCAAACGTTGGGGATTGTACCATTCTCAGAGACGGCGTAAATCTCTTTCTTACACTTCAAGAGTGTTCGTGATCTTACCGTCCTGGTTGTTATTGCCATTATGTCAATTTTACTGTCCGTAAAAATGTTCAGATATGACATCCTCGCGTTAATAACACACCACCCCACGTGATCTCCCGGATCTCTGCCTGCAGGACCGTATTACGGTCAAGTCGAAGAAAATGAGAACACATTCCATAGAAGTGGTACTGAGTACTGTGAGTAAAATATTAGCGACATGTCGCTGCGTCCATATAAATTTCGCGTTAATTAATTGCAAATGTAATTAAATGCTCACGAAATTGGCAGCAATCAACTCTGTGTCAATGTTGTTGTTTTTATACCCTCCACCATAGGAGGGGGTATACTAATTTCGTCATTCTCTTTGTAACACCTCGAAATATGCGTCTGAGACCCCATAAAGTATATGTATTCTTGATCGTCATGTCATTTTTAGTCGATCTAGCCATGCCCGTCCCTCTGTTCGTCCGTCCGTCTGTTTGTCGAAAGCACGCTAACTTTCGAAAGAGTAAAGCTAGCCGCTTGAAATTTTGCACAAATACGTTTTGTTAGTGGAGGTCGGTTGGTATTGTAAATGGGCCAAATCGGTCCATGTTTTGATATAGCTGCCATATAAACCGATCTTGGGTCTTGACTTCTTGAGCCTCTAGAGGGCGCAATTCTTGTCCGATTTGACTGAAATTTTGCACGTGGTGTTTTGGTATCACTTCCAACAACTGCAGTAAGTATGGTTCAAATCGGTCTATGTTTTGATATAGCTGCCACTTGAACCGATCTTGGGTCTTGACTTCATAAGCCTCTAGAGGGCGCAATTCTCTTCCGATTTGACTGAAATTTTGCACGCGATGTTTTGATATCACTTCCAACAATTACGGTGAGTATGGTTTAAATCGGCCAATATTTTGATATGGCTGCCATATAAACCGATCTTGGGTCTTGACTTCCTGAGCCTCTAGAGGGCGCAATTTTCGCCCGATTTGACGTAGTATTTCGGTATCACTTCCAACAACTGTGTTAAGTATGATTTAAATCGGTTCATAATCTGGTATAGCTGTCATATAAACCGATCTTGGATCTTGACTTCTTGAGCCAATAGAGCCCGCAATTATCATCCGATTTGGCTGAAATTTTGCATCAGGTATTCCATTATGACTTCCAATAACTGTGCTGGGTATGACGCAAATCGGTACCTAAACTGATATAGCTGCCATATAAACCGATCTTGGATCTTGACTTGTTGAGCCTCTAGAAGGCGCAATTCTCATCCGATTTGGCAGAAATTTTGTACATCGGCTTCTCTCATGACCTTTAACATACGTGTTTAATATGGTCTGAATCGATCAATAGCTTGATACAGCTCCCTTATAAACCGATCTCCCGATTTTTCTTCTTGAGCCCCTACAAGGCCCAATTCTTATCAGAATGAACTGAAATATTACACAATGACTTCTACAATGTTCAGCATTCATTTATGGTCCGGATCGGACTTTAACTTGATATAGCTCCAATAGCATAACAGTTCTTATTCAATATTCTTTGTTTGCCATAAAAGAGATACCGCGCATAGAACTCGACAATTGTTATCCATGGTGGAAGGTATAGAAGATTCGGCCCGGCCGAACTTAGCACGCTCTTGCTTGTTAAACTTTGGTTTTTGGTCTAGCAAAGAATAGAGTCCGTCGGATATCACAATAATTGAATAGGCATTTTCGCTGCGAACGAAGTCAGTACTAGGCTTTAAAGCTTGTTTAACGTCGCTTTTCGCGAAATTTTTTCGTGATTACTTTTGTTTTAGATAATTGATTTCGAAGCAAAAAATTCTCTGATTTTATTCAGTAGGACATTCCCCCATAACCTGTGAAACAATTTTAACAAAAGTATTATGTTGTCATTGAGATTTTTGTAGTGTTTGCAGAAAGCAATCGCGAAAAACACGTGTTTTTAACGGTGAAAAACGAACATAGTGCCAGCCATTACACGGAGTCGACTGTAATTAGATCCGTTGATATAGAAATACTGATAATTTTCCATCAAACGGTAAATATTTATAATTGTGTTATATTTAACTCGAGCGCCAAATCCCGATAAGCATTGCAATAGCAACTCACTTACAACATTGGGGTGTGAGACCTAAATCATCACAATATCTAAATGTGTAATACAAAGCTATTAAATAGCAAATGTTAGACAAATTCAATTTACATTCAACAGAAATCAACAACAAGTGCCTACAACTGATTGATTGATAATTGTGCATATCGTAAATTAATCTAAGGCCAAGATAAGGGATCCGGTGCTCTCAAACACTGTAGTGTAGAACGATAACTCTCCCCAAATAAAAACAAACAAGAGGCATCCAATTCCTCCGCCAGCGGAGAAAGGGGGAATATGCTAAGTGCCTAGAGCAAGTGCTTTAGGGTAGGAAATTCGTGTTCCACGTTACCTACGGCCCGTGTTGAAGTCCCATTGAATTCCCTTGCTTGTGATAACCTAGAGCTATTGTTTAAAGAGCTTCGCCGGTATTTTGTTTTATTGATAGCAATGCCATGCAACTCATAAAAAGCGGTTAACAACAAAATGAATTTGCAAGTGCAATTCAATTATTCATGTTGCACATATTGGGTTTTATTTAGCACCAACCAACCCCACCCACAGCAACGGCCAAATAAATGGAGTGTGGTGCCACGCAGTGATGCGCTTAATATTGTTTACGTTGCACCGAGGACTGTTAAAATACAATTGATCATCGCAACGAAGTAGGTGGTCATAAAATCCCAAAACATCATCATCATCATCATCGATATCGATGATGTGGGAAGCACCTAAAATGCCTGCGAACAACTACAGGGGGCAGAAACCCTAGTTCCGCTGAATGGCGGAAATGCAACCATATTTGGTTTTCCTTATCGTTGGCTTGGTAACAAATAGTAAATGTGAATTTTAAAATGCGACTTTAATTGAAAAGGTAAAAACGTTGTGACAATATGAACAGAAAGACCGTCATCTCTTACTTCAGCAAAATCTTTGCCATGAGGTGATTTTGAAAGATTTTCCTATCGCGTATGCAGGCACTGAGAAGGGCAACAATGAAATCCATTAAATAAGGCAATAGTAAGGTAACGCTAATCGGGCTTTACCATTTCCATGTTCCAAATCACAAGCTGTGTAAATTATGTCCATCATCAAAGTAGCCGGTTTATTTACATGGTCATTTGGTTCGCAACACATTGAAGAGTATTATGGCCATAAAGAGGTTAAATTCGAAGAATGGCTATATAGACCAACATCTTGGTAGATCCTCCATTCAACCGTTATTGACTTACAGTAGTCTAAATTTATATCCAAAAAAATGCAGACACCCCTGTCGTCTAGATCTGATTTCCCGGTTTAACTTCTTAAGCTTTTTCTTCTTCTTTATTTGCTAACTCATATTCGGTTCTTAGCGATCCACTGTGGACCCAATGATCAGTTTTAAAAGCAAAAAGTCCATTTTTGAGCATTTCAATCTTGAACGAGTAAAAATGCATTAAGTTCGGCAGTGCCGAACTGTATATATTTAATCACATTTGGTTCAGGTGCCGAATTTCGAAATTTCAGCGAAATCGGGTAATGAGTGCGCCGTTTATGTGATTAAGCCCTAAATCGGATGATCGGTCGATATGACAGCTATATCTCAATATGGTCCAATCTGGATCATATTTGGGTTGCATTTCGGGAGTCTTAAAGCAGCTTACTGTTTCAAGTTTGAACAAAATCCGAGAATAAATGCTCTTTGTATGGGCTTTACAGCCTAAAGCTGAAGATCGGTCTCTATGGCAGCTATATCTAAATATAGCCCGGTCTGGACCATTTTGAGTCTTAAAACAAATTACTGTTCCAAATTTGAGCGAAGTCGGATAGTAAATGCGCCTTTTATAAGCCTAAGACTGCCAAAATCGGCAGATCGGTCTCTATGACAGCTATATCCAAATATGTTCCGATCTATGCCATTTTTGGTTTAGATATCAACGGGCCTAATAAAACTCACTGTTCTGAATTTTAGCGAAATCCGTTAATAAATGCGCCTGTTATAGGCTTAAGACCCTTAACCGGCATATCGGTCTATATGGCAGCTATATGTAAATATAGTCCGATATACACCATATTCAGGTCGGATGTCAAGGCCCATATGGAAGTCATTGTTTCAAATTTCAGAAAAATCGGAGAATAAACGCGTCTTTTATGGTCTTTAGATCCTAAAACTGAAGATCGGTCTCTGTAGCAGCTATATTTTAATATAGTCCGGTCTAGATTATATTCAGGACTTTGGGAGTCTTAATACAACTCACTATTCCAAATTTCAGTGAAGTCGGGTAATAAATATGCTCCTTTCTGGACCATTTTGGTTCGAATATCGGCGGTTCTAATAAAATTCACTATGCCAAATTTCAGAAAAACCGAATATTAAATGCGACATTTATAGACTCAAACCCCTTATTCGCCAGATCGCTCTATATGGCAGCTACATATATCCAAATATAGTCCCATGTGGCCCGTTCAAGAACTTAACCTGCGTATAGAAGAAACAAGACTGCAACATTTCAACTCAATATCTCAATTTTTAAAGACTGTGATGACGTGATCACAACTCACGGACACACGGACGGACAGACGGACAGTCATACGGACATCGTTAAATCGTCTTAGAATTTTACAACGATCCGAAATAAATATACTTTGTAGGGTCGGAAATGGATATTTCGATGCGTTACAAACGGAATGACTAAATGAATATACCCCCTATCCTATGGCGGTGGCTACAAAAAGTAAAAGCTGTGTTTTATGCCTACGAGCTGAAGCTTTTTATAGCCTAAAGAATTTTCGACTCAGACACAATTTCCCCAACAACCTCCGATGAATGCATAGGACAATCTCACTCGACGCCACGTTCTCCAATAGAGAAACGTGTACCAATGTGTTTCCTCACTAGACATTGCTCATTTAAGTATCCCAAAAAACAAAGAGTGTTTTTTATATATTCTTGATCGTCGTAAAAATCGAAGACTATCAAGCCATGTTCGTATGTCTGTCCTCCTGTTTCTTGAAATCACGCTACAGTCTTTAAAAATAGAGATATTGAGCTGAAACTTTGCACAGATTCTTTATTTGTCCATAAGCAGGTTAAGTTCGAAGTTGGGCTATATCGGACTATATCTTCATATAGCCCCTATATCCGCCGATTTATGGGCCTTCCATATCCCTCTTCAATTTGGCCCCGAACAGTCTAGATTTGGATATAGCCGCCATATAGACCGATCTCTCGATCGATCTCTTTTTAATTCGATTTCGCTGAAATTAGACACAGTGACTTATGTTAGGCTTTTCGACATCCGTGTCGTATATGGATATGACTACCAAAAAGACCAATATTTTGTTTTATAAAATTGAGCAATGACTTGTACTTATTAGACCACTCCATGTCCGTGGCGAATTTGGTCCAAATCGGACCATATTTCGATATAGCTGCTATGGGGGCATAAATTATGAATTTTTCACCAGGTTATGATGAAAGGTGGTTTGCATATATTCCGGAGGTGGTGGGTATCCAAAGGCCCGGCGAACTTAACGCCTTTTAACTTGTTTGTCCATAGACAGGATAAGTTTGTAAATGGGCTATATCGAAGTAAATCTTTATATAGCCCCAATATAGGCCGATCTGCCGATTTGAAGTCTTAAGCCCATTAAACCCACATTTGATATCCGATTTCGCTGAAATTTGGGATATTGAGTTGTGTTAAGTCTCTCGGCGTCCTTGTTTAATTTGGCATTTAGATATAGCTGCCATTTAGACCGACAACTATACGTCCTTGTTTGATTCGGTCCAGATCGGTTCAGATTTAGATAAAAGTGCCATATAGACCGATCTCTCGATTTAAGGTGTTGGGCCCATTAAAGGCGTATTTATTATCTGATTTCGCTGAAAATTATGACAGTAAGTTGTATTAGGACTCTCGACTCTCTTGTATAATACGGCCTAGGTCGGTCTAGACTTGGATATAGCTGCCTTATAGACCTATCTCTCGATTTAAGGTTTTGGGGCCATAAAAGGCGCATTTATTGTCCGATTTCTCCGAAATTTGGGACAGTGAGTTGTGTTTGGGCCTTCGACATCCCTTTTCTATTTGGACCAGATCAGTCCAGATTTGGATATAGCTTCCTTATAGACCGATCTCTCGATTATAGTCCCAGGCATATTAAGGCGCATTTATTGTCAGATTTTGCTGAAATTTGGGACAGCGAGTTCTTTGAGGCCCCTCGACATTCCAGTTCAATATAGCCAAGATCGGGCTAGATTTGGATGTAGGTGTCATATGTACCGATCTCTCGTTTTAAGATTTTAGGCCCATAATAAGCGAAATAATTAAATTTCGCTGAAATTGAGCACTAAAAGTTGTGTTAGGCCCCTCGACATTCGTGCCGAGCATGGTCTGATCGGGCTATAGTTAAATATAGCTGTCATATATACTGATCTTCCAATTAATTTCTTGGGACCATAAAAGCAAGTTTATCACAAGGTTTAGCTGAAAATTGGCACAGTGGGCTGTGTTAGACTCTTCGAAATACGTGTTCAATGTGGCTCAGATCGGTCTATATTTGGAAATAGCCGCGATATAGGCCGATATCCCGATTTGATTTCGTAGGGCCATGAAATATGCATTATTAACTGATGAATTTGGTACAAAGAGTTGTGTTGTGAGATCGGACTACAGTTAGATCTATATCTAACGTTACGGGTTCATAGATGATGCATTTCTCACCGTATTTGACGAAATGTGGTTAATATATATAAGCGAGGTAGTAGGTATCCAAAGTTCGGCCTGGACAAACTTAAAACTTTTTTACTTGCTTTTTTTAACGCATACTCTCAATTTTTACCCATTAAGCAAAATACAAAATTTTATGAAGATCGGTTAAAGATTACACATGCCTCAACGGCATCCAAAATTGATAAAGTGAATTTCTTGGGATCTATTGGAGAATTTCACGCCTTAGAATTTAATATGAGCACAATGTAAGCATTGATATGACAGTTTTTTTGAGTTAAACACAATATGCATCTAGAGCCACTGCTATGGCACCGAACAACTTAGAATTGCTTAATAGTTTGATCTAGCTGTGTCCGTTTGGTTGCAAATCCACCTGTCTATCTGTGCGTGTTTTGTAGTCAAGGTACGGTCGTATTTGTTATCCAAAAATCACGAAATTTTACGCAACCCTAGTCAAACAATTTAAAATTTGAGATCAAATTGTATCTAATTGTTTCCAATTTGATACAATTTGATCCCATTATATCTGATGGCAGATATGATTGGATCTGACCCTTTAATTTTTTTTTACTAGGAACAAATGCAATGAATTTTAATGAAAATCGGTTCAGATTTGGATAAAGCTCGGGTATATATATATACCGCCCTATTTTCACATAAATTATCATAGTTGTAATTTTGGTTGGAGTGGTACTTACCTATCTGAAAACCTCAGCTAAACTTCATACAAATCGGTACAGATTTAGATACAGCTCCCATATAAATGTATCGCCCAATTTACGCTTATAAGGCCGTAGTAGCTACAACTTTTGATCTTCACGAAATGTAGTAACGATTGTTTTATTAAATACATTCTCCCTACATACTACAACTAAATTTCCCATGAACATGAAAAGTTTAAGTTCAATGATAAAGGACCTCATTTTTTACGTCGACTCAGAACGGCGTGCCACATAGCGACACCACTTAGTAGAGAAGTTTTAAGGGAATAACCACTAGCATCCTATGTAGCCTAAAGGCCTCGGATGTTTCCTCACTGGAGCTGAGCCTTTTTCAAGTATAGTCCTTGCATTTTCTTAGGCCACCGTAGCGCAGAGTTTAGCAGTTTCGCCAATGACGCTGAATGCCTGGGTTTGAATCCTGGCGAGACCATCATAAAATTTTCAGCTTTGGTTATCCCCTCCTAATGCTGGCAACATTTGTGAGGTCCTATGCCATGTAAAAACTTCTCCTCAAAAGAGATGTCGCAATGCAGCACGCCGTTCGGACTTGGCTACAAAAAGGAGTCATGCAGGGCCTTCGTGATCCGCTTGACCATTATGGCTATATCCTTCGCAGTTTCCACTTTCTTTTCCGGCCTAGAAGGGATAGACGTGCACAATTTGTGCCGAAATTTTCCCAATCCGCTTTTCTTCTGTTGAGCCGAGGGACCACTTCTGCAGTATTTTCTCCAAGGCTGAAACTAATATAGTATATATAATATATATCCCAGTCGCATATTCTTGTGTTTTTATCTTCCTATACAAAGGTGATATGTAGTACCTTCTGCCTGTTTCTTGCAATAAATGTCCGTTTATCCCCTTTATTACAAATCGCCAGATTGTATTTAAATTCGATCAAAAATTGACAAATTGTACAAAATTAAAAAAAAAATTGGAAAATAAGATGGACAAAAATTTAACTTTATAAAATTTGAAAACAGCAGAAAATTTTTGCTTCTTTATCAGCAAATTACTGTTGTTCCATTTTCAGCAGACTTTCTGCTGTTTCAGCAAATATTTGTGCTGTTTTAACTAACAAATTTCTATGAGAGTAGGGAATCCAGCCGGTAATAAGACTTATTAATTTCAATGCTGTCTACTATGGAATCTTCAGTTTTCAGCGAGTTCATCCTCAAATGAGTGAGCGAGTTCGATCTTGTCATGATGAGTTTCCTTACGAATCTAGTGCAGTTGAGAAAGCCGTGAAATCACTCTTCTTCAGAATACTGGAAACTTGCTTCACAATAGATGCTTCACAAGCTGCTGCTGTCCAAGTACCTTTTGAGTTCTGTCCTTATCTGCTGGCGCACACCATGAGCGCAATCTAACCGGATGACCCACCCACATAGGGCTTGTCGGGTTCCGTCCCGATGCTTTCCCCTCCTGTTTTAACCTGACAGGAGATTTTCAAACCCCTGCAATCCGCCAGACTTTAGAGATGTGGTTGATAATTCCTCAGACAAGTGTTCAGCAAAAACTGCTGAGTCGTCTCCTGATTCCCCAACCCACTTCTATACACCTTACGTTTTAACTTATTAAATCCGTAGGACGCAACTCCTTCAGACTTGTTGAGGTCTGCGAAACAGGTACGGAGGAGTTTAGTACGAATACTGTATGTCTCCGGTAGTAATCAGCCTCATTCAATCTTCCAATCGGTGATTGAATGATTGGGTTTACTGTCCCTTAGTCTCCCAAGTATGCACTCAGGGTCTGAAGAAATCCTTGGTATCTAAGCGTGTACCATTGATCGACAAGAAATATCTTCCTTCTTGACTTAATCCTGTGCTGCGCCTTGCCAGATCTCGCCAATCTTTTTTAAGGGCGCAACAATACATATCAACTGAACGTTGATCCTGGAAAACAATTAATTTGTATTGTCCCCGATACCAGCCTGCATCGTCACAAACTGAAAGAGGGCCAGGCCATTCGGCAAGGACATCGGAGTATAAAGATAACAGTCCATTGACGTGGAATAGTCTATTTGTTCCTAGATATGTAGCTCTGTTTGTCGCCATTGTCAGCAACTACCATCACCAAGCTGTCCTTAGCGACTTTAGCAAAAGTTCTTGGACCCATATTACTATTGTTCGCCTTAGATCTTTTTGGCATGGGATACCCTTCAGGTGATCATATCCTTTTGGCATGGGATACCCTCCAGGTGATCATATCCTTTTGGCTGACTACGGTGCCGTATCCGAATCTAGGCGTGTCGTCTTTGGGGTAACTCGTTCAGTGAATCTCCGAGCCCAATTTATGAAGACTCTATCTTTATCGGATCATTCAAACCAAGCCTCTCAATAAACCTGGGAGCTATGCTTCTTTTATTATTCCAACCGTTTAAAGAGCGCACTGGTTTGCCATAGAAGCTCGGTAGCCTAGGCAAATTATGGGCATGCGAAGCTAAAAAGGTTCGGCCTTCGTCAAAACCCCCTGCGAACCAGTAGTCTGTCAGCTAGTGTAATCTGACGCAACCGCTCCACCAGTAGGGGTCTCAGTAGCAGACAACATTCTACGGCCTATTACCACCACCGCAGCTATTGGGTCTTTGCAGTTGATTCTAAGCCTACTCCTGGGCGATCTAGAGCCATTCCACTGAAAACAAGAACAGGTCATCAATCGCCTAATATAAATCAACCATATAAACCTATCTGGCGTCTTGACTTCTTGAGCGTCTATACTGCTCAATTCCTATCTGATTTGGCTGAAATTTTGCACGACGTGTTTTGTTATGACTTCCAACAACTGTGTTAAGAATAGTTCAAATCGGTCCATAACCTGATATAGCTGCCATATAAACCGATCTGGGATCTTGACTTCATGAGCCACTAGAGGACACTATATTATCCGATTTAGCTGAAATTGTGCATGAGGTGTTTTGTTATAACTTTCAACAGCTGTGCTAAGAATAGTTCAAATCGGCCCATAACCTAATATAGCTGCCATATAAACCGCTATGGGATCTTGACTTCTTGAGCCTCAAAAGGGCGCAAGTATTATCCGATTTGGCTGAAATTAAGTACAACGGCTTCTCTCATGACCTTTAACATACCTTACTAGATTTGGTTCAAATTTTACACAATGACTTGTACTATGGTCTCCAATATTCAGTTCAATTATGGTCCTAAATGAACCATAACTTGTTTCTTCTAAAATTCTTACAATAATGTCGCACAGATAGGTCCATAAATAGATACATTAACCTTTAGAACATTAAATATTTTAACCATCATCGTTATCGTACAACTAAGGGTTTAGGTTAAGTTTACGCTAAGCCAAATCACCCTGAAGCATTTTTGTAATTTCTATTTTAGCGAATTTTCATCACTTATTTTTTGGACATAACCTACTCCAATAATGACAAACGACCACTTGTTTGAAAGACGCATATCTCACGCATTTACTTGATAATGTCAATCCGTTGCAATTTTATTGTCAAAAAACTTTAAAAACTCATAAAAATTTTTGCGCTGCGGTGTATTTTTCAATTGAATGCTCCAATTCAAAGAATAAATCCCAAAGTTTTTCTCTCCCTTTAATAAAGCGGACACATCCCCCTAAGATCATCAATTCGAACCATACAGTCCACGCATACGAATAGACAATTACGATCAAGAACAATTATCCTCTTTACAGTTTTCAATTCTTCATGAATTCATAGAAAGGTTTATAATCTTTATAGCAAACTTTCTCATTTCATGTTTACATTTTACCGAAAAACGCTAAATTTGTTTAAAATTTCTTACGCTATGAAATTAAGAAATAATCCAAGGTCTCCTCTTCAACGTTGTTAGTGCAAAAAAGTCATATGTAATCAGTTTTAATGATATGGACTTATTAAATAAACATCTAAATTACGAATTTCCCCATTGCTTTTCCTGTGGTCGCAACAATGCAAACGGATTACCACTCTGTTTGCCAACTGACATTTCATATAATCAAATGTCTGAGGCATAAGCCTAAAAGAAGGTCGTAAAAGTGACACTTTACAGTAACATACAAATCAATTTGAAAAGCTGGGTGAACTTAAAGGTTTGTTTTTTAATGTGTAAGGCCTTCTTTTCGGTGAAAAATTGTAGAGAAAATATGGATGAAGTTTTCCGAAGATGAGTTCATCGGTACGGAAAGCCTACTGGTCGTCATTTAAATGGAAATACATGGGAGCGATTAATTGCCAAAATTTCCCAGCAACATGTCAACTATTTCCACCAACTGGCCATTATAGAATAACTTTTCAACTTTTGCTCAATAATATGGAAACTCTTATTTATAGTCGAGTCTGAACGGAAATGATACACCACTTAGTAGGAAGCAAATCGAAACAAGTTATAGCGTGCTAAATTCTACCCTCCAACATGGATAGCATTTGTCAAGTTCTTTGTCCGGTATCTCTTTATAGGCGAACAAAGGATAATGGATAAAAATTGCCATGCTATTGGTGCCGTATCAGGATATGGACCGATTCGTACCATACTTAGTTTGGATATTGAAGTCTTTTTGCAAAATTTCAGCCCAATCGAATAAAAATTATGCATTATAGGGGCTCAAAAATAAAATCAGGGGATCCGTTTATAGGTTAGGTTAGGTTGAAAAGAGGGTGCAGATATTAATCCGCCCCTGCCTCTAAGTGCTTCAACGTCTCATCATCTTCCCCGCATGCCCTACACATGCTATCACTTGCCGCACCGTTTTTACATAAGTGAGCTCGTTGTCCTATGTGTCCCGTTATGATACCAATAGCTATACTGACCTCCTTCTTGCTTCTTTTCAGTAATAGCCTCATCTTCTCACGATTTTGATCCCCCCATAGGATTTTCGCCTTCCTATTAACCGTTTCGCTGATCCACAATGTGGCATGCGCATTCCTTTCCCACTCCCTTAACTCCGACTGCGTGGACCCGAAAGGCTTCGGGTTAACCAAGTTTATTGACGACAGTCCTCTGACCTTCACCGCCAAATCGTCTGCCCTTTCATTTCCTCTTACTCCGTTATGGCCTGGCACCCAAACGATGCGGATTTTGCCATCCTCAGAGAAGGCGTTAATCTCCTTCTTACTTTGCAAAACTGTTCGTGACCTTACCGTCCTGGTTGTTATTGCTCTTATGGCCATTTTACCGTCGGTAGCACCACTCCACTTCACGCATTCCTCGATCGCCCGGATCTTCGCCTGTAGGACCGTATTATGGTCAGGCAGTCTAAAACAGATCTCAGTCCCTGGGATCAATGTCAATGTAAACCCCCAGGCCCACTCTGTCCTCTAGCTTTGATCCATCCGTGTAACATGATCTTCCAGATGGCAATACTAGGGTTCCGTCAATCCAAGACTGTGCCGATGGCAGCAGTGCCTCGCACTCGACTTCAAGGTTCATCTCAGGTATCCGATCGGAAACCTCTCTCCTTCCTTCCAGGTTTTCTTTCGTCGCCTCGATTATACCGCGATGGTATAATCCATTCTTCCACCGCCTTAAGTATCATAGCCGCAGTGGCTGCCTCACACTTAATCTGTATGTCAATGGGTCGGATATCTAAAGTAGTCTCCAGTGCCCCAGTGGGAGTGGTCCTCATCGCTCCGCCTATGCCAAGACAACATGTTCTCTTATAGGGTAGCCATATCAGCTTATAGACCGATTCAGACCATATTTGGCACGCATATCGAAGGTCATGGGAGAAGTCGTTGTAAATTTTAGCCAAATCGGATAAGACACTTAAGAAGTGTAATCGGGAGATCGGTTTATATGCGAGCCAAGTCAGGTTATGAACCGATTTAGACCATACTTGGCATAGAGACAAAACAAAACATTTAACGGATAGATGACTAAATGATCTATTAAAATTTCGTAAATTTTGGTACCTAAATTGGTACCATTTTGTACTTTCTGTTCAGATGGAACTTGAGGTCTGAAATTTGGCATGTAGGTATAACTAAGAAACATATGATGGGTAACTAAATGTTCTTTTAAAAATTGGTAAATTTTGGTACCAAAATTGGTACTTTCTTTACAGATGGAGTTAGAGGTCTGAAATTTTGCATGTCGGTGCAACTATGAATATATATATATATTTATTTTGGTTCCAAAATTTGTACCATTTTGTACTTTCCTTACAGATGGAGGTTCAAGTCTGAAATTTGGCATGCAGGCACAAAGAGGATATGTATAATGGGTGACTACATGATCCATTCAAAAATCGTACATTTTGTTATCATAAAGTGCAAAATAATACGAAATAACTTATCTTCGCCTACAGCGAACGGGGACTGCTAAAATTAAGAAATTTGACAAACATTTTCTCAGTCTTGACAAAAATATGATATGTGGAATAAAAGGTACTGTGGTGCAATTGGTACCTTGAAAGTATATATTGCGAAACTAATAGAAATTTTATTTTCGTATACTTAGGTACTAAAATATACAAAATGGTACTTTCTTTACAGAGTAATCTTAAGCTCACAAAATTGGCATACAGCTACACCTTGGCTATAACATTTGGGCGACCAGAAAATTTTTTATTCAACATTGAACATTTAGGTACTATAACATACATAAAGGTACTTTCTTGAATGGTATTATATATCTTGGTACTATTTGATACTTTCTTTACAGAAGGGGAGAGATTTCTGAAATTTTTTGCGCAATTATTACAAAAACTTCATAATCATGTAAACTGAGTGGCTGCTTAGGTTTTTGGAAGACCCCATTTTTGATACCCCCTATTGCTCACGTTGTGATGGATGGAAGGCATGTATCTAGCGTGTTAGATGTTCGATCGATCCGTGGAGCGAATATAGATTCGGTTCACGTCTCATTACCTTCTTGCAGCAAAGGTTCACACCCGTTTGAGCATGACGAGGAAAGTACGATCTGACACTGCACGGAAGCTGGACATTGAAAAGCTGCAAACACAACAGATGACAACGGCACACTCCACTCGACTGACCCAACTGCTCGATGAAAGCACTCCTTGTTCCGATGATATAATGGAGCAGTGACAAGTCATTGCCCACTCCATGGAAAATGCCGCGAAATCCATACTTGAGTACCGGAAGCCTTCCCCAAGAAATTCATGGTACCACCAAAAGCGCGGAGCCAAA
The DNA here is from genome assembly GCF_963082655.1 of Stomoxys calcitrans. NCBI lineage: Eukaryota > Metazoa > Arthropoda > Insecta > Diptera > Muscidae > Stomoxys > Stomoxys calcitrans. The sequence goes on along the minus strand of NC_081552.1, from coordinate 157,605,265 downwards.
TGAAGGAGAGGTATCGGGAGAAAAGGAGAGAGAAGAAACGTCTATTCCGCAGAATGAAACAGAAAATGGAAAGACCTGAGTGTTAGCGAATTGAGATGTACAGGAGTCAGAATGAAGTCCGGAAATTCTACCAAAGAATTAAACCATTAAATTAAACCCATCTGCGAGTGTCCGACAACGGCGGCGAAGAGGAATGCGCAGAACCTATCCCTGATGATACACTTATAGAAAAAAGTCTTCTAAAACTCGCAAACACTGTCTGCTGACTGTTAGTAGTTAATTTTGCTGAGACAGCTTATCGTGTGACCTCTTTAATAACCTGTTGAAGAAGATTATACGAGATGCAGATCTAAATAGATATGGATATGGTCTTTGAAAAAATCGAAAGAGAATCAGTGAAAATGGGTCTGGCAGTAAATTGTAAATAAAATAAAATAAAACGAAATAGATGGTATCAACTCCCAAAACGCCTTGTACAACCGATCAGATAAACAAAATGGAAAAAGTTGGTAACCACAACTTTGAGATAGCCAGCACCTTTTTCTACCTCGGTACCGCAGTAACCGAAACTAAGCGAAACAAGTAAAAGCGTGCTAAGTTCGGCCGGGCCGAATCTTACATACCCTCCACCATGGATCGCATTTGCCGAGTTCTTCTCCCGGCATCTCTTCCTAGGCAAAAAAGGTTATAAGAAAAGATTTGCTCTGCTATTATTATATTATTACATGTTGCAGACCTGTGACATTTTATGTCAGTGACATTTGTGACATTTTATGTCAGCCAATTCGAATAAGAATTGCGCCCTTTGGGGGCTCAAGAAGTAAAATAGAGAGATCGATTTATATGGGAGCTTTATCGGGCTATCGTAGTACATAATTTCAGGTAAATCGGATAATAATTGCGACCTCTAGAGGCTCAAGAAGTCAAGATGCCAGATCGGTTTGAATGTCAGCTATATCAGGTTATGGACCGATTTGAGCCATATTTGGCACAGTTGTTGGATATCATAACGAAACACGTCGTGCAAAATTTCATTCCAATCGGATAAGAATTGCGCACTCTAGAGGCTCAAGAAGTCAAGACCCAAGATCGGTTTATATGGCAGCTATATCAGGTTGTGGACCGATTTGGACCATACTTGGCAAAGTTGTTGAATATCATAACAAAACACGTCGTGCAAAATTTCATCCCGATCGGATAAGAATTTCGCACTCTAGAGGCTCAAGAAGTCAAGACCCAAGATCGGTTTATATGGCAACTATATCAAAACATGGACCGATATGGCCCATTTACAATACCTACACTGACCTACACTGACAAGAAGTATTTGTGCAAAATTTCAAGCGGCCCCCCATTGGGGGCTCAAGAATAAAATAGAGAGATCGATTTATATGGGAGCTGTATCAGGCTATAGACCGATTCAGACCATAATAAAAACGTATGTTGATGGTCATGAGAGGATCCGTCGTACAAAATGCTGGCAGTTAAGCAGTTCAAGTCGAATCATGTAGCTTGCTTGTTTTAAATGCTTTAAATGTTCGCTTAAGAAGTCAAAGTCATTCTGTTTTTATACCCCCCACCATAGGATGGGGGTATATTAATTTCATCTAATTTTGCTGAAATTTTGAATTGTGACCTTTATAAGACCTCTCGATGTAGGCGCCTGATATTAACCAGGTCCGGCCATTTGAAATAAATGGACGCAGCACATGATTAATACACGTTTAGCGCGTTTTAAACGTTTTTGCTTCTTATACCCTCCTCCATAGGATGGGGGTATACTAATTTCGTTTCTGTTTGTAACACCTCGAAATATGCGTCTAAGACCCCATAAAGTATATATGTTCTTGATCGTCATGACATTCTAAGACGATCTAGCCATGTCCGCCCGTCTGTCTCTCGGAAACACGCTAACTTTCCATGGAGTAAAGCTAGGCGCTTTAAATTTTGCACAAATACTTTTTATTAGTGTAGGTCGGTAGGGATTGTAAATGGGCCAAATCGGTCCACGTTTTGATGTAGCTTCCATATAAACCGATTTGGGGTCTTGGCTTTTTGAGCCTCTAGAGGGCACAATTCTCTTCCGATTTGACTGAAATTTTGCACGTTGGTGTTTTGGTATCACTTCCAACAACTGTGCTAAATATGGTACATAACCTGGTATAGCTGACATATAAACCGATCTGGGGTCTTGACTTCTTCAGCTTTTGGAGGGCACAATTCTTATCCGATTTGGCTGTTATTTTGCATGATTTGTTTTGGTATTACTTTCGACAACTGATAAGCATGGTCTAAATCGGTTAATAACCTGATATAGCTGCCATATAAACCAATCTTGGATCATGACTTCTTGAGCCGCTGGAGGGCGCAATTCTCATCCGATTTGGCTGAAATTTTGCATGAGGTATTTGTTACGCCATATTAGTATGGCCATATTAGTATGGCGTAAATCGGTAAATAACCTGATATAGTTGCCGTATACACCGATCTGGGATATTGATTTCTTGAGCCTCTCGAGGGCGCAATTCTCATCCGATTTGGCACAAATTTTGTACAACGGCTTCTCTCATGACATTCAACATACGTGTCTAATATGGTTTGAATCGATCCATAGCTTGATACAGCTCCCATATAAAACGATCTCCCGATTTTTCTTCTTGAGCCCCTACAAGGCGCAATTCTTATCCGAATGGACTGAAATATTATACAATGACTTCTGCAATGTTCACTATTCAATTCATTTATGGCCCGAATCAGACTATAACCTGATACAGTTCCACTAACATAACAGTTCTTATTCATTATTCTTTGTTTGCCTTAAAAGAGATACCGCGCAAAGAACTCGACAAATGCGATCTATGGTGGAGGGTATATAAGATTCGGCCCGGCCGAACTTAGCACGCTCTTATTTGTTTTGTTTCCTGTGTATTTGCTCGACTATGCAAGTCGAAAAAAAGTAAGTTTAAAGCAGGATATATTTAATAAACTGAATACTGACAATTAAGAAATTCATATTGATTCAAATTGCTTGGCTTGCTTTGAATGCTTTAACAGTTTGATTTTTTAATTGCTTTAGCTGTTGCTTTTGCTTGTTTATTTTTCAAAGTCACAGTTAAAGCAAATAGTCAAGCATTGAAAAAAAGTCAAGCAATTCAAACCCTGAGAAAAAGTTTAGTTAAAATTTTGTCTTTAGATAAATTTTATTGTTATTTTTTTCCTAAGAAAAATTTCATTGCAGTTTTATGTCTAGAGAAAATTTGATCGACATTTTTTTCTTTGGGCAAAATTTATCAAAATTTTGTCTTTGGAAAAAATTTAATTGGAATTAAGACTTTAAAAAAAATCTTATATAAATTTTGTCTTTAAAGAAAATTTAAACGAATTTTGTTTTTAGAAATAATCTTATTGAAAACTTTCTTTTATAAAAATGTTGGAAAAAATATCAATAAAATGTTGCCTTTAATAACAAACTATCTTCGAAATATTGCCTATGAAAATGTCCTCAAAATTATGTGGTTAGAATTTTTTTTTAATTCTGCAATAAAATTTTGTTTTAAGAACACACTTCACGAAAATTGTGTATGTATTTGAAAAAAATTTCATTAAAATTTTTGTTTGGAAAGAAATTCACTGAATTTTGAATCACAGGACAAAATCTGTTAATTATTTTGTGAAAATTTCACTTTTGAGTTTTTCCATATTTATGCTGCAATGGATATTTGAAAATATTAAAAACTTGCACACATTTTTTTAATAAGCTCGGTTTTCGAACAGTTTGAAAGCCAAGTTTAGGAAAAAGTTGGCAATTTTATCACTTTGGAAACGTACGCAGTTCGAAACAATTTTCAAGTACTTAGTTTACATTTACACCAACATAGGATGGGAGTATTGTAATCTAGTCATTCTGTTTGAACACCTCGAATATTGATCTGCGACCCTGTAAAGTATATACATGTATTCTTGATCGTCTCCACATTTTGAGTCCATCTAGCCATGTCCGTCCGTCCGTTCGTCTGTCGAATTCACGAACGCGTGAAGCTAGCCGCTTGAAATTTTCCACTTATACTTCTTATTGATGTAGGCCGTTGTGGATTGCAAATGGGTTATATCGGTTCACATTCGGATATAGCCCTGATCCTCCGATTTAGCTTCTTGAGCCCCTAGGAGCCTCAATTATCATCCGATTTGGCTGAAATTTGGAACAAAGACTTGTGTTACGACTTCCAACATACATGCCAAGTACGATCCTAGTCGGTCTATAAGCTGATATAGCCCCCACGTAAACCGATCCCCGGTTTTGACTTATTTGACCCTAAAACCTATCTTATGACTTAAAATATCAATGCCAAATATGGTGATGTATGTAACGATATCCCCATACGACTTCTTGAGACCATTGAATCCTCAATCAAATCCCGATTTGATTTCTATAAAGTAATTCAAATACAAACTCAGTTAATAAGGGTAAATTTTTAGCGGAATCCATGGTGGTTGGCACGCAAGATTCGGCACGGCCGAATTTAACACGTTTTTACTCGTTTTTTGTATAAATTAAAATCAATCTACCCAATATGTTCGATATTGAACATAGCCTCAATCGTTCCCACGGTATCGTGAATACTCTGACGATTAAGAATATTTATTATTAATATTTCGAGATGTCACAAACGAAATGACGAAATTTAGGGAAAAGTGCACTTTATAGGGCGCACCTAGTTTTGAGCCCAGGAATGAGATTTTGAAGTCGGTTTCAGGGGCAAAGGCCCCTCGATCCCCTAGCGACCCAAAATGGCCCCATGGGGGGCATTGTCGTTGCCGCTACCCAGGTATTACCGCGTGGAAGTGGCAATCGCATTTTAATGGCCTCAGGAGTATATTTAATGTGGGCTTCACTTACACCCACTTCCTCCCCTTATCCTAAATTTTGGATAAAAATTATTGGAAAAAAGCTGTATCCTGTTCCTCAATACCTTCAGTTTGTACTCATACCCAGGTCCCATCCTTTAGTGGTGGTTATAAGGTATAGCATTTTTAAGTGCCCGGAGTCGGAGACGAGTGGAAGTCGAGTCAAAATTGCTCGACTCCGCAGCCCTGATTAAACGTATCAAAATACAACGGTTGTGTTGGCTAGGTCATGTTGTCAGAATGAATGAAGAAGCTCCAGCAAATAAATCTTTTGAAGGCTATCACGATGGTGAATGCAAACCGAGAAGGCCAAGAGCCCGAAGGAAAAACATGTGGTGAGATTATAGAAGGAACGCAGAAAATATGGGCGCTTGGAACGCTATTCTACGTTCGTCTAGTGGGGTAAATGTTCTGTCATAGCCAATTAAAGTAAAGTAAGTTCATGTCGAAAAGAGAAAAAAGGAAGATTTTTTGCCGTTAGATTAATCTGCGTTATGGTTAATAACTAAATTAAACAAGAAAAACCCGCTAAGTTCGGCCGGGTCGAATCTTAGGAACACACTATATTTAGTTGTCTGTCAAACTAGCAAAAATTAAAGGTTCTAGGAACCGAACAAAGATGATCGAGAGACTGGTTTACATGCGAACTATATCATGTTATACACAAATTTGAACCGTATTTGGCAGAAGTCGGAAGTCGGCTGGAAGTCGTAACAGAACACCACATTCAAAATTGCAGCCAAATCGGACAAAAATTGCGGGTTACAGGGGCTCAGGAAGTCTAATCGGGAGATGGGTTTATATGGGAGCTATATATGTATTTAGCACAGTAGTTGGAAGTCATAATAGAAAACTAAGTGCGAAATTTCAACCAAATCGGGCAAAAATTGGCGCTAGTAAGGGGTCAACAAGTCAAATCGGGTGATCGGCTTATATGGGAGCAATATCAGGTTAATGACCGATTCAGACCGTACTTTGCACAGTTGTTGGAAGTCATAACAGAACACTACATGCAAAATTTCAGCCAAATCGGACAAAAATTGCGGCATATAAGGGCTCAAGAAGTCAAATCGGGAGATCGGTTTATCTGGGAGCTATGTCATGTTATAGACCGATTTAAACCGTACTTAGCACAGTTGTCAGAAGTCACAACAGAACCCTACATGCAAAAATTCAGCCAAATTAGACAAAAATTGCGGCATATAAGGGCTCAATAAGTCAAATCGGGATATAGGTTTATATGGGAGCTATATCAGGTTATAGACCGATTTGAATTGTACTTATCACTGTTATTGGAAGTGACAACAGAACCCTACATGCAAAAATTCAGCCAAATTAGACAAAAATTGCGGCTCCCAGGTGCTCAAGAGGTCTAATCATGAGATCGGTTTATAAAGAAGCTATATGTAAATCTGAACAGCTATAGCCCCTTTGCAATCCCCAACGACCTATTTTAATGCAAAATTTCAAGCGTCTAGCTTTACGCGTTCGACCGCTTTTGTGATTCCGACAGATTCGGCCCGGGCGAACTTAGCGCGCATTTACTTGTTAACCTTCAAACGTTTCAAATTTCAACTTTTTCCACTTTTTACTCCAACAAAATAGCAGAATATGTTTGCTGCTTGAGCAAAAACACACTGTTTTCCACTTTTCAGAAGATTTTCTCTTGTTGCCGCAAATATTATGCTATTTTTACAAACAAAATTCTCTGAGTGTAGCATCGGTTTTGCAATTCCGTTTAATTCCTTATAGAAGAAAGAACCCGTTGATCCGCCACTGGTTACATTTGCATGTTTGCCTTCGTCATCCGTTAGGAGACAAGATATGAAACATATTGCCAAGTTCTATTAACGTATGCTATGTGACTTCACAACAGCGTCGTCACTGTTTTCAATTGCAACAACTTAAAAGCTTTGCAAAACAAAATCCAAAAAAAAGAACAGGACAAACAAAAAGTACCACGCCAACAACATTGTTGTCCTCATGGAAATGCGTATGGGCGATTTGATTTAATAGAAAATGTGCGGCAGATATGAAGGTTCCCATAATCAATTATTCCATCACATGACCGGGGTCCTGGTGCCGCCCTCATAATCATTCATTGAAATGTCATCGTTCGAGTGATGGCAATAAATGTTGCGATCAATGAATCAAAAAGCTTCACAACTCTTATCAAGTTCAACAAAAACAGACCTGTCTATGAGGGAAAAGTGGGGGCCATGGCGAACAAAGTTTCAGAACTTTCGGGAAAAAACAACTAAGGTTTGATTAGAAATGTTCAAAGATTTGTTTCAAATGCGGTAATCGAACCATTTTAGGCGTATTTCCCACCTAACTAAACAATTAAAAGTAAATGGCTTCGTAAGGGTGGAAAGCATATCTAAAACTATACCCCTAAGCCCCGGAACCCTTTGTCCTGTTTAATTTTTTTATGAGCAAACCATATAACAATTTTTTTTCTTATTTGTATACCCAATACCACTAATGTGGTGTTTGTTTCTAACACTCTAAAGGAACAGACAGATGATAAAGTCCGTCATCCCTTCTGCTGCCAAATAAAATTTGGCCAAATTTTTGAGTACTCGAACATAGTCGCATGTACTTACAAATTAAACTCCACAATTTTTTTTATCGAAGTTTAGAGTGGTACGAGTATAACAATTCTTTTACGACGTAGTTAAGCTAGAGGCTGTGCCATCCTTGATAGAATGATTTCTCTTCATGGGCAGACCAACAAATGTAGAAGTTATGGAAGAAGCGCATATGGATATTTGCTAAAGAAGTAAAGTCTGAACAAATGAAAGCACCACATTTCGGAAATAATAATAAGTTAGAACAGACGTTAGAAATCATAACAGAGCCCAGTGAGCCAAGTCGGCTAAAAAGTGCACCCTTAGCAGCTCAATATGTCAAATGGGTTGATCGATTTATATGGAAGCTATATCAGGACATTCTTGTTTGAGCCGTTGAGTGTAGCGGACGTTTTTCTTTTTCGCTCGGCGAGAATATTCCCTAACTCGTAATAGGTAATTATTTTCGAGCAAAAACTTTAAGTCACTCAAGGGTAGCAAGGATAGGTTGGCCACCGTAGCGCATAGGGTAGCATGTCCGTCTATGACGCTGAACGCCTGGGTTCGAATACCGGCGAAACCATCAGAAACATTTTTAACGTGAATCGAACAGCACTCATTAATATGTAAAAAGTTTGCCCCTGTTCCTTAATGGAATATTCATGAACAAAATTTGTAATTTGCATAGTGTTATCCATTAGGCGGTTGATAATCTGTGCCTATTTCCAGTGGAGCAGCAAATCTAGAGCCCAGGATAAGACTTAGAATGGAATCCAAAGACCCAACAGTTGCGGTGGCAGTTTCAGGCCGTATCATGTTGTCTACTACTGAGACCTTGACTGGTCCAGACTCCACTAGCCGACAGCCGACTGGTCAGCAAGGGCTTTAGACGAAGACACTCGGTTCTAGTCTTAAGGACAAGGCCGAATTTATTTTATCTTCGCATGCTTACAAACCAATACGCTCCTTATGATACCAAAACTCTCACAAATAAAGAGAAAGGCTCCCTTAATTGGGCTCGAAGTTTCGCTACACATGCTGCCCAAAGACAATACGTTTAATTTTGGAAACGGCGCTGAAGTCATCCCAAAGGCTGCGGTCACCTGAAGGGCATCCCATGCCGAAAAGAACTAAGCGAACAATAATAATATGAGTCCAAGAACCTTTAGTAATGTCGCAAAGGACAGCTTGTTGGTGGTAGTTGTAGACAAGAGAAAAGATTAGGGCTCCATATCTAAGAAAAATTGGAGTGGGCTTTCATCTGTATGCTCCGATGTTCCTGCCGAAATGCCTGCTCCTCCTCCAGCTTGTCACGATGCAGGCTGGTATCGGGGACGATACAAATTAATTGATTTCAGGAATCAGCGCTCAATTAAGATGGATCGTTGCACCCTAAAAAAGATTGGCGAGAACTGGCTAGGCGAAGCACTGCACTCAACAAAATTTGTTATTCAGGATAGCAAAAATGTTTGCTAAAACAGCACTTTTTGTCTCCTGAAAATGGAAAAGCAAACATTAACGCTGCTTTAACAAACATTTTATGCTCTGTTCATGTATTCATTAGCTTCGATACTACTCGCACTTATAGCTGTTTCACATGAAAATTGATATGAATTGTAAATTTCCTCTGTTCTCTAATAGAATATTCATGGGCAAATTTGTATTTGCAAACATCCACACATCCTTAAATCTAACTTTTGGAACATTTTATTGGACCATGCTGCATTTCTGCTTTCACATACATATCTCCGTTTGCGTACTGATAAATGTGTATCTAATTCATGAAACTTCCTTAAATCTGCCTGTGCCAATTTTTTCCATTTTTGGGCTACCTACCACAACATTATTCTTTGCTATTCTTTTATAACAGCACTTACTTTATATCCTCTGCTGTTGGATGTTGTTGTTTGTTTTATTTCACACCCCACTCGTGATCTGTTAAATGTTGGAAAGTTATTAATGTTTACCTTTTATCATCGATCATGTGTTTTGATTATTTTAGGCATCTTTTCTGGTTGCGTTCAGACTATTTATTTTCTTTCAAAAACTTAAAATCTTCTCTTTCATTTTTTTTATTTACTCTCCTTCCAACAATCCCACCATAAATAAAGCAGCAGTCATTTTCAGCTAACTGCTGACTTTTCAGCAGTCATACCGCTGTTCTGAAATTGCAAACATTTAGCTATTACAACAGAACTACTGTTGTAATAGCAGTAAAATTAACTACAAACAGACAGCAGACCGTGTTTGCTGCTATCAGCAGACTTTTTTCTATAATTGTGGATTTAGTCAAGATAAAGATATTCCTTCTCGACCAATGGCGCACGCTTGGATACCAAGGATTCCCTGACATCCTGAATCCACATTTGGGAGACTAAGGGACTGTAATTTCAATCTTTCAACCACCGACTTGAAGTTCGGTAGTTGCGATGAGGCTGACGGAGATCGCAGACATGCAGTATTTGTACTAAACTCCGGCAATCTCGCAGACCTCAACATGTCTCAAGTTGTATCCTACGGATTCAACAAGTTGAGACTGAAGGTCTATAAAATCGGTGTGGTTGGGGAATCAGGAGAGTGAAACCAATGCTTTCTCAACAGCCCCTGGATGCGTAAGGAAACTCATCATGATAAGAATTCATAAGACGACGCTAACGCAACAGTGGTGGAAATTCTGAATCCTGACTATGGTCCGGATTCTGCAGATAAATCCCCACCATTGTGAGGCCGCTTCACCAGCGCTAAAGATCCCTCTGATGGATGGCGGATTTGACGTAGTTCTGTGTGGAGGAATGATTCTTGGACTAAGAATTCCTGGATTTAAAGTACTCAAGGCTACGGGAAATGGGAGACACAGAGCCTGTATTCTTGCAAAGAGTAGTCTTAATATTTACCTTCTTTCGCCGCTAAGCACTGAAGATTCAGTAGTAGACGATTCAGTCTCATTGCTGGTTGGCTTCCCTGTATATAGCACACGATTCAGAGATACCGCCTTCAAACATTATCTTGCTCTTTGAACCCTAATCTGCCGGATAAAAGGGCCTCATTGTATGAAGTAATGCTAATGCGCATCAACAGATATAGGGAAGTTCGGATATCAACAAAAGGGGTCTGCTGCTTATGGAATATATTATAAGTTACAATCTGGCGATTTGTAAGAAAGGAAATAAACCGACCTTTACTACCAGAAACAGTCAGGAGGTACCGGATGTTAGCTTTAAATCGAAAGATATAAGCGGAGGGATATGCGGCAAGTGCTCGATGACCGACGCTGTGGTCATCTGATCATCGTTATATTAGATTCAGCCTTGGAAAGGATGATGCAGAAGTGGCCCCTTTGCTAAACAGAAACAAGTAAAGAGGTGCTATGTTCGGCGGGGCCGAATCTTTGAAACCCACCTCCATCGATTCTGCGTAACATTGACACAAAATCAAATAAGTTAAAAGGCATAATTTTACTCTACGTACCAAATTTCTGCCAAACCTGGCAAAAATGAAAGCTTCTAGAAACCGAACAAGGCTAATTGAGAGATCGGTTTATATGGGAGCTACATCAGGTTAAAGACTATTTTGGACCGTACTTGGCACAGTTGTTGGAAGTCGTAACAGAAAACAACATGCAAAATGTTAGCCGAATCTGGCAAAAATTGCGGCTTCAAGGGGCTCAAAATGTCAAATCGGACATCGGGTTTTATGGTAGCTATATCAGGTTATAGACCGATTTCAACCGTACTTGGCACGGAAGACGTCGTAACAGAACACTACATGCAAAATTTTAGCACCATCCGATAACAATTGCGACTTCTAGGGGCTAAATATGTCAAATCGGGAGATCGGTTTATATTTGAGCTATATCCAAATCTAATCCCCAACGACCTACATCATTAAGATGTATCTGTGCAAAATTAGCTTTATGCGTTCGACCGTTATCGTGATTTCGACAGACGGACGGAGGGACATGGCTAGATCGACACAAAATGTCCAGACGATCAAGAATATATATGCTTTATGGGGTCGCATATCAATATTTCGAGGTGTTACAAACAGAATGTTTAGGTTAGTATACCCCATTCGATGGCGGTGGGTATAAAAAGGCGGATTGGTATAAATTTCGGCATACATTCTACATGACTGTCCCTTTCAGACCAGAAAAGAAAGGGGGAACTGCGGAGAATATCGACATAATGGTCAAGCTAATCCCAAAGACCCTATTTGACTCACTTGGTGGACCCCAGAACTGTTTAGTCTAAGGAAGGGCTGCAGAAAACGCTTCAAAAGGGCGAAAACCACAAGGGCACCACACGATTGGGACGTCTATAAGGCTGAACTAAGAAAATACAAGGACGGACTGAAAAGGCTCTGAACAAATCCAGGGTGGAGTTCTGCAGCTCCGTGAAGGATATATCTGTGACCTCTAGGCTAAGGAAAATTCTATCCAGCAGACCTGTTACGGTAGGATACTTTCAGAAATCGGAGAATCTATAGACAATGTCTTGTGAAGAAACGCCAGAACTACTTGTTGATGCACATTTCACGGGAAACTCTCCAACGGACAACGTGGCGCCAGAAGAGGTTATCGCTGAATGCATTCGTCGGAGGTTATGGGGAAAATTGTGTCTGAGTCCCAAATTGTTTGGGCGATAAAACGTTCCGACACATTTAAGTGGCTCTTTGGTTTAAGGTGATATACTCCGCTTGTATCAGCATGTCATATATACCTGTGTGATGGAGAGACCAAAAAATTTAATTTTCATTCCAAAAGCAGGAAAACCTTACCACACGATGGCGAAATATTTTCGTCCCGTTAGTCTGTCATCTTTTTGCTCAAGATAGGTTGATAGAAACGTATCTCAGCAAAGATGATAAGAGATCGCCAGTCTCACCAACAGCATGCATAAAGTAAGGAAAAGTCCACTAAAATAGACCTTCACGACCTAGTCGCCTACATAGAGGGTTCTCTCACTGTCAAGGAATACACAATGGTAGCATTTCTGGACTTCTCAGCAAGGTAAAACCGACGTCAATCATGAAGCAGCTGGAGTTTCTAGGCATCAACACTAACGTAAGAAAGTTAGTTAATTACTTACTCACTAAAATATACATTACGGCAAGCATGAAGGTGAACTGGCTTCTCTACTTTGGAATATGGCCACTAACAATATATTATCATCTCTGGAAGGAAAAGGTTTAAAAGTGGTCGTGTATGCTTATGACGTGGCAATTGCGGTTAGAGGAAAATTTCCAACCGCTCATAGAGATATACTTCAAGAAGCTCTACGTGGGACAGCGAAGTGGGCTACCGAAAGTGGTCTGGGCGTAACTCCGTGTAAGACAGAAGTAGTTCTTTTCAGCAAGTTACCAAAGCGGCACCTATCTTCTTGGGAAGGGAGAATGTCATTTACAGAAATAACTGGGTGTTTTACTGGTCACGAAATTGAACTTCAAATCCAAGATTTTGAAAAGTGCAAGAAAGGCAACTCTTGCCCTATACACCTGCAAGAGCAGACCACAACACAATATAGCACCTATAATGCTATATTGTGTTGTAGTCTGGCGGACGGCTCTTCAAAACTACACCTACTGTTCAATACTCAGCCGGATCCAAAGGATGGCTCGTTTGCGCATCACATCCCCACTGAGGCTGCGCATATTAGCCGCATCTGATGCACTGAATATAATGCTGAGACCACAACTGTGAGGCTAAGGGAACTTTCTCTTTTGTCAAGTGGCGGCTATAGACACTTAATACAATGCCCGATCTTCCAGGCAGTGTGGATTAGACCCTGAGCCGCTTTTTTGGTAAAAAATACTGTATCACTATTCCTAATGGAGCCAATTGGAACTACGATATCCCTGGCAATAGAAGTTATGGTTCTAGACGACCAGGATGGCGCTGGGGTGTACTCTGAAGAACTAGGATTGGTCGTATCGAGAAGGTTACCCGACCACTGTAGCGTGTATCAAGCAGAGATCGTTGAAATTAAAGAAGTCGTTATAACGACGATCGGCATAAATATCTTCTCAGACAGCCTTCAAATCCTCGGAGCACGTATTTCTGAATTCAAAAACCTCCCTCGACTGTCGCAGAGATAGCCCAGGTAACTGTGAAGCAGACCAGTTTGCTAGACTATTAACTGCTCTACACATTCCAGAGAAACTGGAATCTGCGGCTATGCCTCTAGTGACACGGCAACATTATGTGGCCTAATATAGACTTGAAGAGGTCTACCACTCTGCTGTTGCTGGCTAGAACAGACATTTCAGTCATTGTGTCCGTCATGTCCGATCGGTAAACATTCTGACAGATTGAAGGTTGTAAGCAATGACTTCTGCAGAAGCTGTGTGGACGTCGAGCTCTGTCCCACACTGACAGTCAGAAGGAATTTCACTTTGGGTTCTCCTTTTTTTTGAGAACCTATCTGCGATTGCGGGTGTGAACATTCGCAAGTTGTTGGGCTTTTTGAAGCGATCTGAATGGTTCAACGGTAGGAATTAGAAAGTATATTCCTTCTCCGGTTTCGGTGGTATCACAATGGACTAAAACGTCTAAGTGAGTCTAATGTCAGACTGCCACTTAAACCTAACCTAACCTTTATCAGGTAATTGGTAAGCATGTCCGCGTTTAACATTGAACGCTTGAGTTCAACACTCATTGATATGAGAGAAATTATCCCCGCTGTTCCTTTTTGAAATGTACATAGGCAAATTCGCGTATGAGGTCAGGTTGGATAGTGGAAGTCGTATCAGAAATCATCGATCCAAATTTTAGAGAAATCGGATAAGAATAGCCCTCTTGGGGCCAAGATATTATCAAGAAGATCAGTTGATATGGGCGCTATAAAAGGTTATAAGCCGATTTGGACTAAACCCAACTTGGATAAAGAAAATCATCCAAATCGTATAAGTATAAAATTGAAATCTAAATAGTAAAAATTATGGTAGTTTTTGAAATTTGCAAAACATCTCACCTGGTGTGAACGATGGAGATGTTTTCTTGAACCAGCTAAGCAAACAAGCCATGGTAAATATAGCAAGACTTTGCTTTTGTTGCTTTGGAGACTACATACTCTGAATCAGCCGATCTGAACATTTGCAACGCATTTGGGTTTTAACCTGGTGATGTAAAGATGGGCAATAGAAGTCATTCTTTTTATACCCACCACCGAAGGATGGGGGTACATTCATTTTGTCATTCCGTTTGCAACACATCGAAATATTAATTTCCGACCCTATCAAGTATATAAATTCTTGATCAGCATAAAAATCGGTCTGTTAAAATCTCGCTATAGTCTTTAAAAATAGAGATATTGAGATGAAACTTTGCACACATTCTTTTTTTTGTCCATAAGCAGGTTAAGTTCGAAGGGCTATATCGAATTATATCTTGATATATGCCCCATATAGACCAACCACCGATTTAGGGTCTTAGGCCCATAAAGACACATTTATTTGCTGAAACTTGGGAGAGTGAGTTGTGTTAGGCCCTTCGATATCCATCTTCAATTTGGCTCAGATCGGTCCAGATTTGGACCCAGACCTTAGACCCATAAAAGCCACATTTATTATCCGATTTTGCTGAAATTTGGGACAGTGAGTTGTGTTAGGCCCTTCGACTTTCGTTCAATTTGGCCCCGATAGGCCCTGATTTGGATATGCCTGCCATATACACCGATATCTCGATTTAATGTCTTGGCCCCTTAAGAGACGCATTTATTGGCCGATTTTCCCAAAATTTGGGACAGTGGTTTGTGTTAGGCCCTTCGACATTCTTCTTTAATTTGACTCCGATATAGACCGATCTCTCGATTTAGGGTTCCGATTTGGGACAGTGCGTTGTGGTAGGCCATGTCGAAGGGCCTCTTCTTCAATTTAGCCCAAATAGGTCCAGATTTCGATATAGCTACCATATAAACCGATATCTCGATTGAAAGTCTTGGCCCCATAAAAGGCTCATTTATAATCCGATTTCACTGAAATTTGACACAGTGACTTTTGTTAGGCTTTTCAACATCCGTGTCGCATATGGTTCAAATCGGTTTATTTTTATACCCTCCACCATGAGATGGGGGGTATACTAATTTCGTCATTCTGTTTGTAACTACTCGAAATATTCGTCTGAGACCCCATAAAGTATATATATTCTTGATCGTCGTGACATTTTATGTCGATCTAGCCATGTCCGTCCGTCTGTCCGTCCGTCCGTCCGTCTGTCTGTCGAAAGCACGCTAACTTCCGAAGGAGTAAAGCTAGCCGCTTGAAATTTTGCACAAATACTTCTTATTAGTGTAGGTCGGTTGGTATTGTAAATGGGCCATATCGGTCCATATTTTGATATAGCTGCCATATAAACCGATCTTGGGTCTTGACTTCTTGAGCCTGTAGAGTGCGCAATTCTTATCCGATTGGAACGAAATTTTGCATGACGTGTTTTGCTATGATATCCAACAACTGTGCCAAGTATGGTTCAAATCGGTCCATAACCTGATATAGCTGCCATATAAACCGATCTTGGGTCTTGACTTCTTGAGCCTCTAGAGTGCGCAATTCTTATCCGATTGAAATGAAATTTTGCACGACGTGTTTTCTTATTATATCCAACAACAGTGCCAAGTATGGTTCAAATCGGTCCATAACCTGATATAGCTACCATATAAACCGATCTTGGGTCTTGACTTCTTAAGCCTCTAGAGTGCGCAATTCTTATCCGATTGGAATGGAATTTCGCACGACGTGTTTTGTTATGATACCCAACAACTGTGCCAAGTATGGTTCTAATCGGTCCATAACCTGATATAGCTACCATATAAACCGATCTTGGGTCTTGACTTCTTGACCCTCTAGAGGGCACAATTCTTATCCGATTTGAATGAATTTTTGCACGAAGTATTTCGTTATGATATCCAACAACTGTGCCAAGTATGGTTCAAATCGGTTCATAAACTGATATAGCTGTCATATAAACAGATCTGGGGATTTGAATTCTTGAGCTTCTAGAGGGCGCAATTTCTATCCGATTTGGCTGAAATTTTGCATGACGTATTTTATTTTTACTTTCAACAACTGGATCAAATAAGGTTCAAATCGGTTCATAATCTGATATAGCTGCCATATAAACCGATCTGGGATCTTGACTTCTTGACCCCTAGAGGTCGCAATTATTATCCGATATGCCTGAAATTTTGTACGTTGGATCCTCTCATGACCATCAACAAACGTGTTTATTATGGTCTGAATCGGTCTATAGCCCGATACAGATCCCATATAAATCGTTCTCTCTATTTTACTTCGGGAGCCCCAATGGGCGCAATTCTTAACGCAACATATAATTTAATTTTGGTCCGAACCGGACCATATCTTGATATCGTTTTATTAGCAGAGTAACTCTTTTCTTATATCCTTTTTTGCCTAAGAAGAGATGCCGGGAAAAGAACTTGACAAATGCGATCCATGGTGGAGGGTATATAAGATTCGGCCCGGCCGAACTTAGCACGCTTTTACTTGTTAGCTATAAGGCCAATATTTCGTTATACACAATTGAGCAATTACCTGTAATTAGTAGTTATTGGTCCAAATCGGACCATATTTCGATACAGCTGCTATGGGGCATAGGGTATGCATTTGTCATCGGATTTAGACGAAAGGTGGTTAACATATATACCCGAGGTGGTGGGTATCCAAAGTTCGGCCCGGCCGAACTGAAGGGTTTCACAGTGACCATATCTATGTTTCTTCCATGTGTAAAATGTAAACACACTAAACATGTTTTCCTACATCCATAAGAGCATATAATACACACTGTCTTTTTTAATAACGTGGACATGTTAAAATTTATAACAAACATTCAAATATCCATTAAAATGCTTTCAATGACAATACGCAAAAAGGAATAGAAATTAAAAATTATTTGAACAAATAAAAGCAAGGACGCATATTTGTGTTATTTTTAACTGCTATACAAAGTAAGATGGTGCAAAAGCATAGCAAGGATAAGTAGAACATTTTTTTTTTTTGAACCTCTGCAGCATTCAAGGCATTAAAACAATAGGACTTTTCTTACTTAAGTATTGTACATAAACCTGGTATAAAGTAAAGAACGACGACCAATAAAAATATTGGACATGAATACTATTTTAAAGCATTTTGAACTCATAAGTTCATTTCTATAATTCACATCCAAAATGTTCCCGGAAATAAATTTGGTCGAACAAGAAAGGCGAGTCTTGCCCTATTCACTTGCAAGAGAGCCATTGGCAAAGGTTTGAAGTTTAAACCGCGTGTAATGCACTGGGCGTATACTGCAGTTGTCAGACCAATAATGCTATATGGTGTTGTAGTCGGGTGGACGGCCCTACCCCTACCCTATAGGTACAAAGTGGGAGCTATGTCTTATTCTAAACCAATTTTGATGGACCTCGCCGGATATTTTCAGATGGGTTATTAAGCAATCCGCATCACATTTCGAGCAAATATATTCAAACTGTAATAACTACGGTTCACAAATTACAACATTATTGCAAATTACCGAAAATTTGATAATGTGGTACTCGTCGAGAAAAGCGTTGTGCAAAATGTAGGCAAGATTGGTCAACAAATGCGCTTGCAGTGGCTCAAGGAGTTAAAATCGGGCGATATATATATGTGAGCTATATCTAAATCTGAACCGATTTCCATGACACTCACCAGTAATGTAGAGTGTCATTAAAAAATCCTTCCTGCCGAATTTCGAGAGGGAGCTATATCCAAATCTGAACCGATTTTTTCCAATAGACTTCGTCTCTAGACCGAAAAACATGCCCATACCCAATTTGAAGACGATCGGATGAAAATTGCGACCTGTAGTTTGTACACAAATTAACATGGACAGACGGACAGACAGACAGAGAGACGGACATAGCTAAATCGAATCAGAAAGTGATTCTGAGTCGATCGGTATACTTATCAATGGGTCTATCTCTCTTCTTTTGGGTGTTACAAACTAATTCACTAAGTTATAATACCCTGTACTACAGTAGTGGTGTAGGGTATAAAAGGCACTATTCCTGGTAGAGCCAATTGGAACTACGATGTCCCTGGTAATACAAGTTATGGTTCTAGACGACCAGGATGACGGAAAGGTGTACTCTGAAACACTAGGACTGGTCATATTGAGCAACTTACCCGACCACTGAAGTGTGTACCAATCGGGGGTCCTTGCGAATGAAGAACTGGTGGGATGGCTAAGATATAAAGTCATTACGACGATTGGCATGTCTTCTCAGGCAGCCATTAAATCTCTGGACAACATATCTTAGAGTTTAAAACCGCAGATCTCTCAATGAGAGTAAATAAATAGTTTGAAATTGACCTGTTGTGGGTTTCGGTCCACAGAGATATGTATCACCGGTTGTAGAGCAGACGAGCTTGCAAGATCAGGAGCCTCCACATTCGAGGGAAATTGGAATCTGTGCGTATGCCTCTAGTGACTTGTAAGGTAAGTTTTCAGGATCAAGCCCAAAATAAACGAATGACAGATGGACCCTAAATGGGGGTTATTTTAGGCTAAGATTAAGTGACAGTCTGCCCCAGGAACAGAAGAAGGAAGGTGCCTTCTAGTTCCTACCGTTGAACCATCCAGATAGCTTTAAATAGACCAACAACTTGAGAATGTTCACATCCGCTAAATCAGACAGGTGAGAACCTTAAGTGGAACTCCTTCTGACTGCCAGTGCAGGACACACACACAGAAACTGTTCTATAGTCTCTTCTTCCACGATGTCCTCACAGCTTCTGCAAAAGTCGTTACTGACAACCTTCAATCCGTCAGCATGTTTTCCGATTAGACAGTGACCTGTCATAACCGACACAATGACTGAGAAGTCTGTTCTAGCCAGTTACAGCAAAGCGGCAGACTTCTTCAAGTCTAGATTAGGCCACATATTTTTGTAGTGCTCACAGCCCCCACTTTGTGTCCATTTATCATTCATTGTCCTTCAGGCCTGGTCCCGAAAACTTAGGTTACATGTCGCTAGAGGCATACCAACAGATTCCAGTTTCCTGGAATGTGTAAGGTAGTTCCTAGTCTCGCAAGCACGTCCTCCTCACAATTCCCTGTGATATCTCTGTGGCCCGGCACCTATAACAGGTGAGTTTTGAACTGTTCAGCCACCTCGTTGAGAGATCTGCGACAGCCGAGGGCGATTTTTGTACGTTCTCCAGGGATTTAATGGCTGTCTGAGAAGATAATTATGCAATCGTCGTTATGACATTATATCTTAGTCATTTCACCAATTCCTTTATTGCAAGGATCTCCGCTTGATACACACTGCAGTGGTCGGGTAACTTTTTCGATAAGACCAGTTCTAGGTTTTTAGAGTACACCCCAAAGCCCACCTGCTACTGAACAGTAGGCGGACTTTTGAAGCGCCGTCCGCCAGACCACAACACTATATGGCATTATAGGTGTGACAACTGCAGTATATTTCAAATGCATGACGCGCGGACCATAACTTTTGCCAATGGCTCTCGTGCAGGTTTTGCCTTTCTTGCCCTTTCCAAAATGTTGGATTTGAAGTTCGATTTCCTGTTCACAAAAACACCCAGGTATTTTGCGCTTCTATAGATGGAACATTTTCTCCTCCCAAGGAGACAGATGCCACTGTAGGAAACTTGTATCTCCTGCTGAAAGTAACTACTTCTGCCTTGCGCGCATTTATTCCCTTACCACTTTCGGTTACCCACTTCGCTGTTGCACTTCGAGCTTCCTGAAGTATATCTCTTAGAGTGCTGGGAAACTTTCCCCTAACCACAATTGTCACGCCATCAGCAAACGCGACCACTTTTACACATCTTTCTTCCAGAGACAACAATATATTGTTAATGGCTATATTCCAAAGTAGAGGAGAGAGTACACCTCCTTGAGGTGTTGCTCTGCTGACCCATCTTTTTAGATCCTCAGATCTCAAACCTGTCGTAATGCATCTTTTAGTAAGTAAGTTATTAGCAAACTTTCTTACGACAGAGTTTATGCCTAGAAACTCCTTCATGATTAACTTCGGTTTCACATTGCTGAGAAGTCCAGAAATATTACCATTGTGTATTCCTTGACAGTGAGAGAACCCTCTATGTAGGCGACTAGGTCGTGAAGGCCAATTTCAGTGGACGGACTTTCCCTTACTATATGCCTGCTGCTGCCGAGACCGGCGATACCCAGTGATCTTTGCCCTAAGATTTGTTTCTATCAACCTGTCTAGAGTCTTGAGCATGAAGCTGACAGACTCATTGGAATATTTCGCCATCGTGTGGTAAGGTTTTCCTTCTTTTAGAATGAAAATGTAATTTTTTGGTCCCTCTATCACACAGGTATATACAACATGCTGATTGAAGCGGAGTATATCTCTCTAAGCCAAGGAACCAGTCTATCAGACACAGCTCGTAATTCAACCGGTGATACATCATCAGGGCCTAGCGACTTAAAGGAATCGAAACTTCTTCTTCTTATGTTCGGCTCAGACACACTTTTCCTGATAGAACCCATTGGAATGGAGTTTCATAGACTTATATACGGATGGCCATATCGAGATGTTTAACCGACCACTGCAGTGTGTATCAAGCGGAAATCTTAACAATTAAAGAAGTGGTGAAATGGCTAAGATATTATAGTTGTTGTTGTCAATAAAAGACTCAAGTTTAACTTAACAACTATTTAAATCTATCTTTATCTAACATAAAATTTGTCGACAATTAATTCGATCAACTTTTACGAAAGTCTACAGCTGAAAGCAAATGTGCACAACTCACGAGCAAATAGCAATTGCTTTTATCTTCGTCTGGTAGCTTTAGGGTTGCCATCTTGTTTACTCTCAGAAGTAAAAACGTGAAATCCAATTTGACCATTGGTCATGGTTTATGCTGACAGGCCTTTCAAAGGCACTGCTTCTGGCTAACGTGAAAAACGATCTATCATCGTGAGGCAATATCTGTAGCCTTGAACCAGAGGCATTACAGTAATGTCTAAGTGGACATGATCAAATCGATGATCGGGAATATCTATTTTGTTGGATGTAAGTCGGTTATGTCTGGTAATTTTGGATCTTTGGAATGAGACCAATTCAAAATTTGCTTCTTCATGTACCTTTCACGAAACTGTTGAAGAGTAGCACGTCCACCGGGATGTGAAAGATTGTGAATGGAGTTGAAAGTTTGTTAACGTAAAGACTCAGAAACGTATATACGAACATTTGTAGTCGAGATGTCGCAATAAACTGAAGTTGAATCGAAATGTACCTTCTGCAGCTTTAAAGAAGTGGCGCCATTTAAAATAATTACCAACTCTTCGTAAGTCTCTTGTGCTGATTGAAGTTCTATTAGAGGAACTGAAGTTGGCATCAATATTGCATTGAGGCGAGAAAATGTGTCTGCCACAGTGTTTTCAGGTCCTGCCAAATATATAATCTCAGTTGTGAATTGCGAGATAAAGTCTATGTGCCTCAGTTGTCGAGGTGAAGCCTTCTCCAGTCTTTGAGAAACAGCGTAGATTAAAGGTTTGTGATCGGTCCTTATCAGAAAATGGCGAGCTTCAAGAACGTGCTAATAGTATTTTATTGCCTCATAAATGGCAAGTAATTCTGTCATATGTACTACAATTCCTTTCAGAACCACTCATCTACCGGGAAAAGAAACCTTTCAGAACCACTCAACTTCCGAAAAAAGAAACCAAGAGGCTGCCACACTCCATTATATTGTAATTCTGCTATAGAACGGCCCCGATTGCAATATCCGATGCATCCGTAGTAAGAGCTAGGTCTAAGGTCGAAACCGGATGAGCAAGCCTGATTGCATGAAGTAGGCTCTCCTTACAAGTCAAAAATGCTCTCTCTGCCTCGAATGTCCAAAGGACTTTTCTCTTATCATTCTTCTTTGTATCCTTGTGAACTTCGTTTAATGAGGCCTGCAATTGAGCAGGATGAAATTTATTGCACCAAGTAATCTGCGAAGTTCATAAATCGTTTCGGGCTTAGCATAGTTTTCCAATTCGTTTACTCGATCGATCGGAGGTTTTGAGCCATCACCGTTGATGATTTATCTAAGAAACTGAACTTCAGATTGGCCAAAATAATATTTGTAATTTTGTTGTATTGTATCGGCTATAGGTCCATTAAAACACAAATATTTAAGGTTTTTTTCTTTTATTTTTCTCCAATATTTCGGTAGACTCCGTCTACCATTTTCAAGGCTAGTTGTATTTAAATAAAAAAAACAGAAAAACACAAATTTTAGTAAAAACGAATCACACAATAAAAACAGAAAAACAATAATTTTTAAGAAACTTTAATTCCTATTACATTTAATGAGTTGTTACACGAACTATTGTCTGTTGGCAACTAAATGTTCTCTTCTGCTGTGCTTGTTGACTGTGTGGCGGTATACCTTCGCGCAGCTTTCTATATCTTTCTTGAAATTCATTCTCTCGTCAGGCGGTAAGTCGATGATATGCAACATCTCGAGAGTGAATCTTCGTCTGTAATTGTTCTCTTGAGCTAAGATGTCCACATCGTTGAGGTTTGGCTTATGACCAGTCAATGCACAGTGGGCTGCTAGTGCAGTTTTCTGCTCGATTGGTCTATTATTGGCTTTTTGGTCAGATTTATGTGCAGATAACCTAGTTTTCAATTTCGTCATGGTAGTGCCAATATATGCCATCGGGCATATATTGGACTTGTCGCCGTTACATCTAATTTTATATACCACGTTTGATTTTTCCTCATTTTTAATTTTACATTTTGTCTTGCTGAATAATTCATTCACAGTTTTGCCTGTTTTTAATGCGAGATGGTATTTGTCCTTGTCGTATAGATTTGATTTGCCAAATCTTTCGGAGAATCCTTGTATGTATGTTAGCGATTTATAAATTTTTCCTTTTGTAGGCTGCTCTCCGTCTATGATTTTTCCAAGACGTTCCTTGGCCTTGCCTAATAGTGAATTAATTGTCCAATTAGGGAAGTCGTTGGCTCTAAGAATTGCCTTTATTTTCCTCTCATTGTCAGGATGAAAGTCTGGATCACTAATGCTAAATACTCTTCTTATAAAATTCGTTGCTGTGTTTGTTATTACTCTCTTGTGGTGTTTAGAGTAAAAATTGATTAATCTTCCGGAAGCCGTCGATTTTTGATACCAATCTATTTTTAGCTGGTTGCCATGTCTGTAAACTACCGAGTCCAAATAAGGTAGTTTGCCATCATATTCTTCTTCCTTCGTAAATTGGATGTAGTTGTTGAAGGAGTTCAGAGTCTTCAGCGTCTCTGCCACGTCTGATTTCTTCAAAATCGCGAAAATGTCGTCTACATATTTTGTCAATATCTTAGGTTTTCTTATTTTGTCAAATGTGTTATTGAGAAGTTCCTCCATTACGATGTCAGCAATAATGGGTGAAGCGGGTGATCCCATTGGCATTCCTCTAAGCTGTTCATACAACTTGTCATCGTATTTAAAATATCTGCTGTCCTTAATGCAGAATGTTAGAATTTCCTTGAAAATTTCCCTTGGAATATTGGTATATTTTTCAATCTCGTCCCATTTATTCTCAATTGTCTGGAGTGCTAAATTTATTGGAATACTTGGGAACAAGGACACCACGTCAAAAGATACTAAAACTTCGTCATTTTCTATGGTCATGTTCTTTATCTTAGCTTTAAAGTCCACTGCGTCTTTCACATTATATTTGGAATCCTTGGTGATATTTTTCAAAATATTCACTATGTACCTACATAGATGATAGGACGGCGCGTTTATTGATGAACATATTGGTCTCAACGGTGTACCTTCTTTATGGATCTTTGGGAGTCCATATATTCGAGGGGCCAATGCGGTCTTGCTGGTCAATTTATTCTTCTCCTGGATGCTGATAAGATTCAAGTTGTGAAGTTTATCCACCAATTTGTTGTTCCTTGTCTGTAGCCTAGATGTTGGGTCAATCTTTAAGCGCCTATACATACACATATCGTGTATTATTGCCTTCATTTTTTGCTCGTAGTCATCTTTGTACAAAGCCACTGTCTTTCCTCCCTTGTCTGCCGTTAAAATTAATAAATCCTCATTCTCCTTTAAATATTTTCTTGTTTGAGACACTGTGTCCACCACATATTTGTCTCTCATGCTCATCTTTGACTTTCGTAAGTGATCGTCTATCAATGTTGTAAGCTTGGTTCTTCCCATCTCCTGTTCCTCTCTATTCTCTATAGTTTGTACACACTCCTCTCCCTCTGCAATGACTTGCAAGAGTGGAAAGTTCTTGTTGGTGTGTGGGAGAGCGTGTTTCGGACCTAAAGAGAGAATCCATTGTACGTTCGTTGGTATCTCTCGCTCTGTTTTATTCACAAACCACACGTCGTTGCGTCTAATGTTGAGGGCCTTGTCTTGTCGTTGTGTGAGTGCCTGTAGTTTCTTTATGTGTGTTGTCTTGCTCTTGCTAACATTGCCCTTGTAGAGAGTAAGCTCACTGTCGAGGTATTGTAGGAAATCATCTTGAGTCAGTAGTTCTCCTAGCTTAGTCTTTGTATTCTCTACTTTCTCTTTAAAAGAGTGGATTTGCTTGTGTTTGTATTGTATTAGAAGTTTTAATACTTTCGTGTGAAAGTTGTGAATGTACCTGTGTAATGTTTTCTCAATATTTGGCGGGATTTTCTTGGTTTTGTGTGTTTGGAAGATGTTGTTAGTGTGTTTGGTTGCATTGATTATGAAGTTTGGTATGATGCCTGTTCTCTTACATTTTATTAAAAATGTTACAGATGTTTTGAGCTTGGCTATTTGTTTTTGGTGTTTCGAATATTGCTGGGCCGTTCTGTATGTGTGCTCATTGTACTTTTGTTTGATGTTTTTGTATATTGTCATCTTATTTGTTTTTATATTACGGCGTGCCTCCCGTTGATGTATACTCTGTTAGGGTATTGTTGACCTGGTTTAAAATTCTTGTAATTTTGTTGTATTGTATCGGCTATAGGTCCATTAAAACACAAATATTTAAGGTTTTTTTCTTTTATTTTTCTCCAATATTTCGGTAGACTCCGTCTACCATTTTCAAGGCTAGTTGTATTTAAATAAAAAAAACAGAAAAACACAAATTTTAGTAAAAACGAATCACACAATAAAAACAGAAAAACAATAATTTTTAAGAAACTTTAATTCCTATTACATTTAATGAGTTGTTACACGAACTATTGTCTGTTGGCAACTAAATGTTCTCTTCTGCTGTGCTTGTTGACTGTGTGGCGGTATACCTTCGCGCAGCTTTCTATATCTTTCTTGAAATTCATTCTCTCGTCAGGCGGTAAGTCGATGATATGCAACATCTCGAGAGTGAATCTTCGTCTGTAATTGTTCTCTTGAGCTAAGATGTCCACATCGTTGAGGTTTGGCTTATGACCAGTCAATGCACAGTGGGCTGCTAGTGCAGTTTTCTGCTCGATTGGTCTATTATTGGCTTTTTGGTCAGATTTATGTGCAGATAACCTAGTTTTCAATTTCGTCATGGTAGTGCCAATATATGCCATCGGGCCTTGAAAATGGTAGACGGAGTCTACCGAAATATTGGAGAAAAATAAAAGAAAAAAACCTTAAATATTTGTGTTTTAATGGACCTATAGCCGATACAATACAACAAAATTACAAGAATTTTAAACCAGGTCAACAATACCCTAACAAAATAATATTTGCTAAAATTTATCGTTAGCCCATGATGTCGTAAACGTTGAATTACCTCCCGCAAATAAGTCTCATGCCCCTCAATTGATGATGGCATGACAATAATATCGTCTATGTAGCAATATATATAGGCAAGATCCCGTTAAACCGAATCCATAAATTTTTGAAATGTCTGGGTGGCATTTCGCAAATCAAATGGCATATATAAAAATCTAACCTGACCAAAAGGTGTACAAACCGCTGTTATTTGAATGTTCTCATTTTTCATTAGGATTTGGTAATAGGCTCCAACGAGATTAAGTGTAGTTAAAACGGACCTTACATGT
The DNA here is from genome assembly GCF_963082655.1 of Stomoxys calcitrans. Taxonomy (NCBI): domain Eukaryota; kingdom Metazoa; phylum Arthropoda; class Insecta; order Diptera; family Muscidae; genus Stomoxys; species Stomoxys calcitrans. The sequence continues at coordinate 157,578,789 of NC_081552.1, read as the reverse complement.
AATCTCTCTGAAAAATCTTTGACATTGGCTATGGGATGTCTGTCAGGTACAGCCCGGGAATTCAGCTTCCGATAATCATCACATGCGCGCCAGCTACCAGTTTTCTTAGACACCATGTGAATTCTTCTTGAGGGACGGCATATTTCATTATCCAATACAACATAAATTACTGTCTTTGCTGCTGAAAGTTTTTCACCAGAAAGTCAACGTGAGCGACATGCAACGGATTGATTGATAGCTGTCTTGCGAGTCAATGTCGTAGTTGCCATGTCAATGAATTCAACAATCAACTTTTTAAAGTGTCCAGTTGAAGTAGAAAGAATTGAAATGCTTAAAATACCAGGCATCCGAATTTCACCACCGCTGTTTAATTTCGTCGTATTAGCAATGAGACATCTTCAGTGAAAATTGATTAACTTTTGCACTCTGCTTTTGTGGGATTTGTTTGTAGAGTTGGATTTTTCAACGCAACGCTCAAAAACAAAGCTCAACGTGCTCATTCCATATTGGCCATTCGTCTAGCAGCTGAAGGATGGCCATCTCGTTTACTCTCAAAAGTCGGCACGTTCGGGGCTGCTACAAAGTTTTAAAGTGTGTGCTGTGTCTATACCCGGATTCACTGAATATGGTTAAGCCAAGCGATCAGACGACATACAAATTTTTTTTATTTTTTGGCAGTACTTGCCATTGAGGATGTCAACTTGTTATACTTTTACATTCATTCTTTGTTTACGATTTCTCCTATTTGATGACATTTTCAATCGGCAGATTTGACATCTTTAATGATGACAAGTGACCTTCTATTACTGAATCCTGTGTCTACACCGACCGTCCGCACCATTTGAGATGTTTTGCAATTTTAATTTTTTCACACTCCAATTTAAATTTTATGGTAGCTTATTGTAAAGATCTATTTTCTCTATTTGGGCTCACATGCTTTGAATGACTTGTTTTTGTGGCAAACGAGTCTGAATGTTCTCATTTGCCATTAGGATTTGGTAATACGCTCCAACGAGATTAAGTGTAGTTAAAACGGACTTTACATGTAATCTCTCTGAAAAATCGTTGATATTGGCTATGGGATGTCGGTCAGGTACAGTCTGAGCATGCTTTGAATGACTTGTTTTTGTGGCAAACGAGTCGTTTTGCCCTTATAAATTGAAAAGGAAAAACGTTTCGTTTTCAGAGCACTATAAAAGGAAAACGAGTCGTTTACTCAAAACAGACTGGCATGCTGGATCGCTATTTCTGATACGCCATGTATCTTCATCTACACCTTTGTCAAATTAAATTAATTAATTTGCTTAATAGTCTCCGTACCCAAAGAATATTAAGCAAAAACGTAGAAAGGTCTCTGGGGGTGGACTAATGCTATGTCTACATTAGGTCTGTTCGTGTACTTTTCCAGTAAAAATTTGCAGGAGAGTAAGAGCCATTTTAAAAAATTTGAAAGCAAAAGTACGCGATCGACTTCCAGTGAAAATTTGCAGAATAACAGCTGATTTTTGTTTTGGTTGGTTTGCTTGCTTATGACTGGTACTATGTTCGTATTGAAACCCTTTGAAAACCCATGTTTTTCACGGTTACTTTTTTAAAACACTACTCAAATAACAATTTTATAAATTTTTTACCATAAGTAATGAGGGAAAGGCCTACTGAATGAAATCAGCAAGACTATTTGCTTTAAAATCTTTACTTACTTACTTTAATTGGCTATGACAGAATATTTGTTCTACTAGCCGAACGTAGAATAGCGTTCCATGCGCCTCGATCTTCTGCGCTCATTCTAAAATCTCTGACACCAAGTTTCGAGGTGTCTCCCACAACTTGATCTTTCCATCGGGCTTTTTTCCCGGTTTACGTGCACCACCGTGTTTGCCTTCAAAAGACTTCTTTACTGGAGCTTCTTCATCCATTCTGAGAACATGACCTAGCCAACGCAGCCGTTGTATTTTGATGCGTGTAACTATGCTATCGTCGTCATACAGCTCGTGGTTCATACGTCGTCTATATTCTCCATTAACGCAAACAGGTCCATATATTTTACGACGAATCTTTCTCTCAAATACTCCAAGCATTGCCTCACCTGCTTTCACAAGTACCCATGCTTCAGAACCATATAACAGCACGGGTAGTATCAGTGTTTTGTATAGTGTAATCTTCATCTCTCGAGAGATGGCCTTGTTTCTAAACTGCTTACTTAGTCCAAAGTAGCATCTGTTTGCCAGTATTATTCTTCGCTTAATCTCAAAACTGGTGTCTTTCGTTTCGGTTACGGCAGTGCCGAGGTAGATAAAGTTACTGACTGTCTCAAAGTTGTGGTTCACAACTTTCTCCATTTTCTTTATCTGCTCGGTTGTGCAAGGCTTTTTGGGAGTTGAAACCATCCATTTCGTCTTATCTCCATTTACTGCCAGACCCATTTTCACTGACTCTCTTTCGATTCTTCCAATGGCTGCAGTTACTACTTCCGGTGACCGACCTATGATATCGATATCGTCGGCATAGGCGAGTAACATGTGCTCTCTTGTGATTAGTGTGCCATATCTATTCACATCTGCATCTCGTATAATCTTCTCCAGCAGGATATTAAAGAGATTACACGATAGGCTGTCTCCTTGTCTGAAACCTCGTTTGGTATTAAATGGTTCGGAGAGATTCATTCCTATTCTTACTGAGGAATTTTGCAGGTATACCAAACTCAGACATGGCTTGAAATACCTTTGAACGTAAAGGAGTATCGAAGACGGCTTTGCATTCAACAAAGAGATGGTAGGTGTTGATTTGTCCTTCTCGGGTCTTTTCCAGGATTTGACGCAGTGTGAATATCTGGTCTAGGGTGGATAAACCAGGTCTAAAGCCGCATTGATAGAGCCATATTATCTCATTGACTTAAGGTTTTAATCTTTCACACAGTACGCTCGAGAGTATCTTGTATGCGATGGGTAGGAGACTTATTCCTCTGTAGTTGGCACATTCCGTCTTGTCTCCTTTCTTGTGTACTGGACATAGTATGCTGATGTTCCAATCATCGGGTATGCGTTCTTCTAGCCAGATTGTGCAGATAAGCTGATGCATACGCCTTATCAGCGTGTCGCTGTCCGGTCTTAAATAGTTCAGCGGGTAACCCGTCGGCTTCTGCTGCCTTGTTGTTCATTAGTTGGGTCACTGCTACTTGGACCTCATTCTGACTAGGAGGTAAACATTCTATACCATCATCAGGGATTGGTTCTGCGGTATCCTCTTCGCCGCAAACGTCGGACACTAGCAGTTCGGTAAAATGTTATTTCCATATCCTAAGCATGTTATATGTGTCAGTTACCAGATTTCCTTCCTTGTCTCTGCAGGAGGATGTGCCTGCACCAAAGCCATCGGTTTGATGTTTAATTTTTTGGTAGAATTTCTGGACTTCATTCTGCCTCCTGTACATCTCAATTCGCTCAGACTCATGTCTTTCCATTTCCTTCTTCTTTATGCGGAATAGACGTTTCTCCTCTCTCCTTTTCTCCCGATACCCCTCCTTCATCTGTCGCGTTGCGACTGATTGCAGGGTTGCTCTATATGCCGCATTCTTGGCTTCAGCAGCATCTCGACACTCTTGGTCGTACCATGGGTTTCTTGGAAGAGGCTTCCGGTACCCAAGTACGGATTTCGCGGCATTTTCCATGGAGTGGGCAATAGTTTGCCACTGCGCCATTATATCATCGGAACAAGGAGTGCTTTCATCAAGCAGTTGGGTCAGTCGAGTGGAGTATGCCGATGCCATTTGTTGTGTTTGCAGCTTTTCAATGTCCAGCTTCCGTGCATTGTCAGATCGTACTTTCCTCGCCATGTTCAAACGAGTGCGAATCTTTGCTGCAACAAGGTAATGATCCGAATCTTTATTCGCTCCACGGATCGATCATACATCTAACACGCTGGATGAATGCCTTCCATCTATCACAACGTGATCAATTTGGTTTCTCGTGTTTAGAATATTTGTATGTTGAAATCTGGTGCTACTAACTACCATGTTTTTGCCGCGGCGAAATCTATCAGCCTCAACCCATTACTGGACGTTATCTCGTGGAGACTAAACTTTCCGACTGTTGGACCAAAAATGTCTTCCTTCCCTATCTTCGCATTGAAATCTCCCACAATGATTTTAATATCATGGGCGGGGCAGCGGTCATATTCTCTCTCTAGGCGCTCGTAGAAAATATCCTTGCTCTGCTCGTCTATGTCTTTCGTCGGGGCATGGGCACAAATAAGGCTGATGTTAAAGAATTTGGCTTTTATGCGGATTGTGTGGCTAGCCTCTCATCCACCGGAGTAAAGCTTGAGACAAGGTGTTTCCGTCTCCGACTTATGACAAATCCACAGCCAAATTCATGCCTCGTGTTATGGCAGCTATTTTATAGTTCGTCACCGTTTGGTGTTGTATTGACGCCATTCCCAGTCCATCGCAATTCCTGTAAGGCGGTAATATTTGCCTTGTACTTCTCTAATACATCCGCCAGCGCGTATACTGCACCTTCTCTATAAAGAGTACGGCCATTTCAGGTGCAGATCCGCAAATCATGGTCCTTTTTTCGTTTGCGTGGGTCGTCAACGTTGGGGGGTCTGTTCTTCCTATTCCTTTGTTTCTTATAGTAACTCAGTTTTCCGGGAGTGGGTTACTGGCCCAGCGCCCCAACCGCATGGATTTTGTGGGATTGGATACGTATCCCTCGTTGTGGCGAGCCGCCTGCTCCAAGATCCGACGCTCGCCGCTTGCCGCCCCTAACTTGGGAACAGACGCTGATGTTGGCCATTGGGTATTTGAGCTATTATCTAAAAAAAGTAACCAGTGAAAAATATCCATCCTTTCCATCCTTAAGGAAAACAATTGTTTTTAAATAGAAAATGCTGGCGATACTTGTGAGGTATTTTCCTTAGATAAACGTCAATTTATTGACACGAGAGTGACAAGGCTAGAAGGGAAGCCACTCGTGATCTACTCGACGCTGCACAGCCATTACAATTTTCAGTGCACGAAGTTACGAATGTCAAGTCGCGCAAGGCTCTGATCCCAGACGGAAGCTCTACACTGATGTTGAAGAATCTGGATCTGCCTGGAGTCGAGTATCTTACAAGTGTCCGAACACTATCATAGTACCCGATGTTTGGAAGATGGGCAGTGTGATCCCGCTACTGAAACCTGGAAACGACAGGAGCAAGGTGAGGTCGGTCGTACAGACCTGTCTTCAGTAGCCAAGACGCATGAGGGGCTACTCCTTCCGATCCTCCCGTTGGACAAATTCCATTCGCCGAGCATCAGCATGCATTTCGAAGGCTGCATAGGACAACAACTGCTTTACATGTCATCACCGTACACAAAAGTAGAAACAATGTTCTTAAATCCCTTGTCGGCAGCACTTGGTGTGCTGACAAAGGAACCTTGGACTTACCACCTAATGCTTTTGGATTAAGTGGCTAGACAAATTGCTGCGACCACTGATGTGAAGCTAAGGGAACTTTCTATTTGGTCATGTGCCGGCCACGGACGCTGTATACGTTTACAATTGGCAGACTGATTTTTTCCAATCCGACTGCGCGTAACTTTTAACTACCTAGCCAGACCCACTAAATATCACGGCAGCATCTTCCCTCCTTAACAAATTCAAAGGAACGGTGTTGGTTTCATTGTAGCTCTCCGATGGGGATAATTCCATCAAAACACTTAAGAAGTCGATCATTGCTCTTTTCATGGTGTCTGGAAGGATACAATGTTTTAATTTTAGATTTTAAAAATATTTAATACCAGCCTTAATGTAGATCAACCGACTTGAGGTAAAATTACAACTTCATTTGGCGAATTTCCTATACCTGAATACTAGCTGCTGCCTTGAATCTTCATTAAAAGTAAATAAAAATGAGACAAATTTAATAATAACCAATAATCAATATTTTTTGGTGTTAGCTTTCGTATTTTCATGTAACGGCTGCTTTTTATAAAACAGCTGAACTATACAAAACATCTGTTCAAAGTTGCAAATTTCTGCTGGCAAAAAAGTCCCAGTAGAAATTTGCAGATTTTCTATTTTCGAACTGTCACAATTTGCTCTCTCTCGCGTTCTCTTCTACTGGCAAATAAAGTACGCGAACGCCTTCCAGTAAAAATTTGAGCAAATTTGCACAAATTTTTGATTTTCCGAACACAGCTATTTGACTCGTTTTGAAAAACATTACAGCCGTTCACACTACTTGAGATGTTTTGGAAATTGCACTTTTTTACACTCCAGCATAAATGTTATGATGTACTATTGTAAAATTTTATTTTTTCTTGCTTTATCTGAAAAAGGCCGTTGATTTAATTTTTTTTTTTTGAAAAAATTTTAATTTTATTTTTTTACATTATTCGGGGCCGTGTTTATTTATCAAAAAATTCAGGCATTTATTTGAGGTCACAAGCTTTGAATGACTCGTTTTTGTGGCGAGCGAGTATTTTTGCCCTTATAAATTGTAAAAGAAAAACGAATCGTTTTCAGAGCTTTACAAAGAAAAAACATGTCGTTTGCTCAAAACAGCTTTGGTCTGAAAATAGTATAAGCACCCACACCACAGCAGGCCAAATTAAAAATTTCCTCAACATTTCATGGTTGATATCAAGGCGAAACAATTACAAACACACGCAAACAAATTTGTGTGCGTGTGTGGATACGTGTGCGTACATGAGCAGAGAATATGCGAGAGAGAAGATAACAACAAATAGAATGCAAACAAGAATCGGATATCTTAATACCGTCAAATCTGGCGGCTGTTAACAGCTACTCGCGTTAGACCATCTCAATAAATCCGCCTTGGGTTGATATGTATGTTACTTTAAACCAAATGAACAAAGCGCGACACGCAATTTCGATTAGGTCTTGCTGGTTTGACATTTGCAAGTACTTGGTACATAGGTATTCAGTGGTTTCCGAACACTACTCAAAACAGCTGTGCATAAACAACTGTTTATGTTTAGTCGGCGTCCTTCAGAGAACAGAAATTTCATGAAAATTTGCAAATAATTTGCGATAATGTAATTATAAGTCCTAAATCGAAAATTTATTCTTGCGAAAACTTCAACAATGGACGTAGTTCTCACGTATAAGATAAAAAATGAGAAGAAATTCTTTGATTGTGCTTTTAAGTTAGGCATTGATGAAATGTCAGCGGTAAGTGCTCTTTTATACATTCTAAAGAGATGCTGAATAAAATAAATCTGATTTGCAGCATAAATTTCTATATATAACGCATCAAAGTGATCTGGATATATTTCCCAAGATGGGAGACGAACGTCTCAACATTCTGCTTTACCTATGGGAAATATGCGAAGATTACAAGGTAAAGTTAAACGAAGACGAATGGGAGCTGCCCGAAGAGTTGGAGACAATGCTTAAGATAATTGTGCCATGGAGTTTGGATATATGGCTTAGTAAAGAATGGGATCGCTGTAAAATCCTTTTAAGACACGCCCTTGTACATTGTCTAAATAGAGCGAGGAGTTTATTGATGCGACTGCCGGATATGATGCAAATCAATTGGGACTTTTTGTTATTGTATAATCAAACGCCGTGGCAAGTAATTTATTTAAAGTCCTTAAATGTCACTAAGGAAAAGACATTGGAAACTGGTGCTTTAACTATTGAAACAGAAGAGCATGCATCTACAAATGAAGGTATGTATTTCAACTGTGATCTATTGCTAAGCGAAAAACTAAAATTGCAACGAAACTTAAAGGCTTGGCAATTAAAAGTGGGTATTAAGTTCCAGTTCCACAATGAAATACTCATGCTTTCATGTTAACTGAAACACTACAAAAATCTCACTAATAAGATACTTTGATTAGATTTTGGCAAAAATGCACTTTACCGCTGAACTTTGGTGCGTAGATGTGGGTTGACCCCAGGAACACGAATCAGAAGTCCGTTTTTGGGGCAAAAGCCCCTGAGCCCCCCAAAGGTTCAAAAAGTCTCCCTTGGGGGATGTGGACAAACCTTGGAAATATGGGTATTAAATGAAAAGTATTGTCGAGTAGATTACAAATATGCTAAAAAAAAATGCATAAAATTTGGACTTTTATGATTGGTTAAAGAACACGAAATTATTATTATTATAAATCAAATCAACACTTTCACATATATTTTTTTCTTCATATTCCTAACATAAAAAAAAAAACAAAAACAAAATTCTAAGTTTGGTTAAGCACTTTCACTCTAGAGCGATTTAAATATGATAACAATTACATATAAGCACCACAAAGTCTGCGTTCAGTAATTAAAAATAAACAAAAGAGTTATTTAAACACAAAATAAAAACATATTAACACATTCCAAATTTTTGGTAGGATAGCCACGTTGTTTTAAGACAGCACTTAATCTATTTGGCATGGAGTTTACCAACTTCTCTGTTTCCTGAGATATTATTTTCGCCCATTCTGCCTGCATGACACTTCGTAACATCTCCTTGCTGGTGATAACGTGCTGACGAATTTTTTTCTCCAATAGATCCCAAAGATGCTCAATGGGGTTGAGATCTGGTGATTGGGTTGGTGTTTTAAGCTGCTTTGGTGTGTTATATAGAAGCCAAAGCCTAACAACCTCCGATGTATGGTTTGGATCTTTATCTTGTTGGAACCAAAATGTCGTTGCTAACCCTAGTTTAGCAGCACTTGGTTTCAATTTTTTTTTCTCAAAATATTGAGATAACCCCATTTATCCATTTTGGACTCAATAAATTCTAATTGACCCACTCCACTAGCAGCCATACACCCCCACACCATAACTCCACCACCACCGTGCTTCACCGTTCCAACTAAATTTTGTTTTTTCAGCTCAGTCCCGGACATGCGCCACACTATTTGCCGACCTTTAATGCCAAAAATACAGAATTTGCTCCCGTCGGAGAAAATAATTTGTTTCCAGAATTCAGGAGGCTTATTGATGAGAGTATTAGCGAATGCAATCCGCTTTTGTCTGTTTATGACTGAAATATACGGCTTTCTTCGAGCAACCCTTCCATGAAATCAAGCTCTATGTAATATTTTTCTGGCAGTTTCGGCACAGATAATTTCATAATTTCTTCTTATGAGACAAAAGTATCGTTAAAACAAAAAAGCAAAAGCAAACTTGTATTTTTGTTTTTGTTTTCTAATTTAAGAAATATAAAGAAACAACATATACAACAAAACTTACTTCATTTATTTTTTTATGTTGTTTTTTAATCATTAAAAAAGAAATTGTCACATGAACGCAGACTTTATGGACTATGTGCAGGTAGCGAATGAAAGATACCAAGGAGTAGACTGCGATAGATATGAAAAAAATAAAGAAAGGAAAATTTTTCAAAAAAAAGCGCGATTTTTTTTTGATATCTTTTTTTTGTATCTTTCGAAATCTACTCCTTCGTATCTTTCATTTGATACCATTGTTGCCTATGTTACCTGGATTAAAAATTCTCAAGACACTTCCACTGTTTTTGCATATTCGTAATCTACTCGATAAAACCTTTCATTTGATACCCATATTTCCTAGGTGGACCACTTCCCCCGAAGGGTGAGATTTTGGCCTCTTGGGGGGGGCCCAGGAGCCTTTGCTCCAAAAGCGGACTTCAAATTCGTGTTCAAAATGAGAGGAGTGTAGACAATGCAAAACATCGGGAGTGCGCCCTGTAAAGTGCATTTTTATACCCTCCACCATTAGATGGGGGTATACTAATTTCGTCATTCTGATTGTAACTACTCGAAATATTCGTCTGAGACCCCATAAAGTATATATATTCTTGATCGTCGTGAAATTTTATGTCGATCTAGCCATGTCCGTCCGTCTGTCCGTCCGTCCGTCCGTCTGTCTGTCGAAAGCACGCTAACTTCCGAAGGAGTAAAGCTAGCCGCTTGAAATTTTGCACAAATACTTCTTATTAGTGTAGGTCGGTTGGTATTGTAAATGGGCCATATCGGTCCATGTTTTGATATAGCTGCCATATAAACCGATCTTGGGTCTTGACTTCTTGAGCCTCTAGAGTGCGCAATTCTTATCCGATTGGAATGAAATTTTGCACAACGTGTTTCGTTATTATATCTAACAACTGTGCCAAGTATGGTTTAAATCGGTTTATAACCTGATATAGCTGCCATATAAACCGATCTGGGGTCTTGACTTCTTGAGCCTCTAGAGTGCGCAATTCTTATCCGATTTGGCTGAAATTTCGCAAGACGTTTTTTTATTGTTACTTTCAACAACTGTGTCAAATAAAGTACAAGTCGGTTCATAATCTGATATAGCTGCCATATAAACCGATCTGGGATCTTGACTTCTTGAGCCTCTAGAGGTCGCAATTATTATCAGATTTGCCTGAAATTTTATACGACGGATTCTTTCATGACCATCAACATACGTGTTTATTATGGTCTGAATCGGTCCATAGCCCGATACAGCTCCCATATAAATCGATCTCCATATTTTACTTTTTGAGCTCACAAAGAGCGCAATTCTTATTCGAATTGGCAGACATTTTACACAGGTCTCCAGGTCTCGCTCTAATAGCAGAGCAAATTTTTTTCTTATATCCTTTTTTTTTTGCATAAGAAGAGATGCCGGGAAAAGAACTCGACAAATGCGATCCATGGTGGAGGGTATATAAGATTCGGCCCGGCCGAACTTAGCACGCTTTTACTTGTTCCCACTATAATCACTAGAATGAAAGTTTGTTTTTATTGATATTGTACCAGAAGCAAGAATCATTTGACGTCGGTCTAGCTTGGTTTATTTTACTATGGTTATTTGATTTTTTATTATTATTCAAAAGTTGGCATATTTTGAACCTTATTTCAATTGTTTTTCTTTTAGACATTGCCTATTTGAAACTGGAACAACTGCCTTTGATTGTTCTGCGCTTAGTGAAACTCTTCGATCAATCATCTATCGATATGGTGAAAACATTGTGCATGAGAGTTATAGCAGCTTGGAATAAAGTCTACTATACTGAATTGAACCAAACAGGTGGTTCAAGATTGCCATATGTGCCACCCGAGGATAAACGTTGCCTATTGCTAATATGTCATATATATTTAATGGCCGTTTATGAGGCGGATGATGTCAAAGGATATGTAATCGATAACATGGTAAGACACATACGAATAGTACATTGAATTACAACTCTTTTAATATAATATTTTTCCATATTACAGATGCACAATATACGTTTTTATAACCAGGGATTTCAAACGTCATACGCCATGGATAATATGCAATACACTCCTGCCCGATTAATTGCCCTAACATGTTTGCATTTGCGTTTACAAAAGCGAGAATTTTTCGATTTCTTTATTTGGAATTCGTTTGACACTTCCCTCGTCAATCTTTTCGGAGTGGTGTCTCAAGCTTACAAAAGCTATCTGTTGGGTAATCTATTATTGGAATTGAACAATATGAATGACGATGACTTTGCTGCAAATGTTGCATTGTACAAACGTCTAATGAACGCCTACATAAATGAACGTGAAAAAAGTGAGTTGTTTATGTTGAATGAACTGCAAAAGCTGGAAGCTCAACACTATGCTCACAACATCATACAATGCGTTGCAAATATGACCGATTATAAAAGTAAGATATGTAAAGGAAATCGCATGAGCAATATTGGAAATTATGAAAACACAGATGATATTTCCAATGAAAATGTCAATAGGCAACAGAAATTGGGACTATGGGAAATTGATGCTGATGAGGACGAAAACAAAGATGATCTTCGCCAAGATCCCATATTTCAAACCATACCTAACAATGCGGAGATATTGTACAATGTCTACGAAGTTTTGTCCAAGAAGGTAGTTATAAACATTTTTATAATCTATGATTTATAGTTTCCTAGTTAATCGATTAACGGTAGTTTCTAAATTGATCGTGTGTCGGAGATACAATCAATGGGCAGAAAATTTTTTTAATTCAATTGCAACAAATCAAAGCTTATCACAAGTTTGTGCTTGTAAGATTGTTGTTGTTGTTGTTTGTAGCAGTGTGTTATACACTGAGGCGGCAGCCCTTGCCGATGAAGAACACCATCGGGTCAATCCGGTGCGTACAACCGGCTGCCATGGGATTGTGCTTGTAAGGTCCCCTATGGTTATTACATCGCATCGCATATATTTAACCTATATATGTAATGGTTCTCTGGTAACGTCTTGTAAATATAATTACATTTGGGTTTCTTGGTTTGTTTGTTTATTTAGCGCAGAGATTGTTGTTGTAGCAGTTTATTGTGTTCTATCTTTCGTCTGTTTGATTCTGTTGAGTGTCAAGACCCGGGAACTCTGCGACTAAGATGGGGTGCGTCCACAGGGATCTGGGTCTGAGTCGAGTGGGTCTGGCCGAGCAGTTAAACAGGTGACGTGTATCGTGCGGACCCTGGTTACAATCGGGACAAACATCTTGCACGTCGGCATCAATCCTAGCTATGTGGGAATTGAGGCGGCTGCATCTGCCGGAACGTAATTGAGCCAGAACCACTCTGGTTTGCCGGGGGAGGTCGATTTCTTCGGGTGCAATGGGTGGCGGTCGTTCTCCAAGGACTACATTCACCCGGTAGCCAATTACCGCGTCTGCTACGGTGTCTGCATGAATGTTGTTCAGACCCGCTTGATATGCCGCTTGATCTAGAGGTTCTCTCTTGTAGCGTTGAACCTCACGCTCTAGATCGTGTAGATCTACCTTAAGGCTTCTGGGCGGTGGGTATCTATCCACAAGATGATGATTTGGATGGTTTCTGCGATAACAGCCCAAAAGGTATTGCTTGGACAGCATGTAGTTATGTCTTCGCACTCGTAGAATCTTTGTCTCCTGATGGAGGTGGTCCACATGAGAACTGAGAAAACAGCCCGTCGCAGTTCGGAGGGCGGCATTCTGACAGATCTGAATATTATTCCACTGCGTGTCACAAAGTTGACGAGACCACACTGGCGCTGCATAACTTACCACAGACCGGTCAATTGCTTTGTACGTCAACAAGGTTTCTTTGTCTGCACCCCAAGTGCTGCCAGCGAGTGACTTGAGGACCTTGTTTCTACTTTTGACTTTATTGCAGATTGCAGTGGCATGTGGGGAGAAAGTGTAAGAGCTGTCAAATGTGACGCCAAGTATTTTGGGACACTTGATGGTCGGAATCATTTCTCGTTCGACCATCACAGTCAGCTCAGTATTCACCTCACGCGTATTTGTAGTGAACAGTGTGGCTGAAGATTTGGTGGCCGATATCTTCAGATTTCTTGCAGCGAAATATGAGGCAAGCTCGTTGAGGTAGACGTTCGACTTTTGTGACCCACTGCTGGCTATGTTCGCACAGCACCTTGCGACATAGCCAGTATGACTATACTCCTGTAGTGAAGTTAGGCCAGAGCAAGAACGGAAATGTACCCACTCCATGCACCGGTTACACCTCACCGACACAGACCGATAATGAAGGCGGTTCTGGCAAACCGAACAGAACCAGGCTCCGGGGTTCCTTTCAATCCCGGCACGGACCAGAAGCGTACGGAGAAGGAACTCCGGGATGTGCCTCTCCCATGACGAAAAAAGACGAACACGTACACTGAGGCGGCAGCCCTTGCCGATGAGGGATCCATCGGGTCAATCCGGTGCGTACAACCAGCTGACATGGGATTGCGCAAAGTTTGGCATGTCCGGCTATGACGCTGAACGCCGGGGTTTGGATCCTGGCGAGAGAATTAGAAAAATTACAAAACGGTGGTTATTCCCTCCTAATGCTGGCGACATTTCTGCGGTACTTTGCTATTAAAAACAACTAAAAGCGTGCTAAATTCGGCCGGAGGGTATATAACTCCCCACTATGAATCGAGTTTGTCAAGTTCTTTGCCCGATATCTCTTTATAAGTAAACAAAGGATAATGGATAAGAATTGTTATACTATTGGAACTATATCAAGTTACGGTCCGTTTCCACGTTTCTACGTCCATAGTAGAAGTCATTGTACAAAATTTCCGCCAAATCGGACAAGAATTGCGTCCTCTAGAGGCTCAAGATGTATAATCGAGATATTGGTTTATATGGGAGCTATATCAGGTTATAAACAGATTTAAAATATATTTGGTATAGTGGTTGGAAATAAAAACACTTCATGCTTCAAATTTCAGCTAAATCGGATAGTAATTGCGTCCGTTAGCAGCTCAAGAATTCAAGATCCGAGATCGGTTTATATGGGAGCCATATCTAGTTATGAACCGATTTCAATCATACTCAGGAGAGTTGTGAGAAGTCATAACAAAACACCTCTTGCAAGTCCCAGATCCTAGATCTTGCAAGAAGTCAAGATCTAGAATCGGTTTATATGGGAGCTATATCAGGTTATGAACCGATTTAGACAAGTCGAATAATATTTACGCCCTGTAGCAGTTTAAGAAGTCAAGATACGAGATCGGCTTATATGCGAGTTATATCAGGTTATGAATCATACTTAGCAGAGTTGTGGGAAGTCATGCAAAATTTCAGACAAATGGGATTAGAATTGCGCCCTCTACAGGCACAAGAAGTCAATATCCAGGATCGGTTTATATGGCATCTTTATTATAACATGGACCGATATAGCCCAATCCTAACCGACCTACACTAAACACATTGAGTGCAAAGCGGTTTTGACGAAAAGCTTCCCAGGAGGCCACTTTTCACTTAATAAAATCTGAAAAAATCATCCTAGACCCATATATGATGCTTTTGCAAAAATATTCAGTAAAGGATTCTTTATTAAAAAATCGCAACAAATTTCACTTAGTGTCGGATAAGAAGAACTCCAGACTCTAAATAAAACCCCACGACGGGTTAGGTGTCGTACGAAAACGATGACGTGACCCTCAATGTGCTCAATGAAGTATTCATGCAAAATTTCAAACGCCCAGCATTATTCTTTGAAAAGTTAGCGTGCTCTAGACAGACGGACGGACTTGGCTAAATCCACTTACAATGTGAAAACGATCAGGAATATATACATTTTGTTTGGTCTCAGATCAATATTTCGATGTGTTACAAACGGAATGACGGAATTACTATACCCCCATCCTATAGTGGAGGGTATGAAAATGGTATGGCAGCCATGTGAAAACTTCTCTCCAAAGAGATGTCGTACTTCGACACGCCATTTGGATTCGTCTATAAAAAGTAGGTCCATTATCATTGACCAAAAAAAATTGTTTTTAACTTTTACTTCCAAATCTACATTATATGCCATGACTTCAGCATAAGTCTGCCTACGAAAAATTCATTTTTTTCCTCATCCAATTCACTGAATTATATTCTACTTTTTTAGAAAAATTTTGAAAAAAGTACCATATAATTCACCAAATTGACTGAAGAAAAAAAAAAAAGAATTTTGCTGGTGAGCTCAAACTTGAATCGGACAGCATAAATTGATATGTAAGAAGTTTGCGCCTGTTCCTTAATGGGATGTTCGTGGCCAAATTTACATATACTTAAAAACAACTGATGGCAGCTGGTTGTCAGTACCGGATTGACCCGTTGGAGTCTTCATCGGCAAGGACTGCCGCCTCAGTGTACAACACTGATATAACAACAGGCACAAAAACAGTTGAAACGATTTTTTTTTAAATTATGGGCCGATCAGCACGAAATTAGAATCAAATAAAAGGTATTTGAAATTAGAAAACGATTCTGATTTCCACTTAAGGGGAAGTAACTGGCTTTAAACCCACCCACAAAAATAACTTATTTACTTAAGTGAAAGGTATTTAGGAGTATAATGCGAATTTTTGCCAAAATATGCCCCAAACAGGACATATTTACCGATCATGGAAATATGGGGTTCAAATGAAAGGTATTTGGGCGTAGAGCGTGAATTTGATATTGGGACGGCACACTCCCAATACACCCCCATTTTGATCATTTTTACCAACCATGGCAATATAGGGCTCAAGTGAAAGGAAGAACAGTAGTATAACAGAAATTGACCTCGCCCGGCAAACCAGAGTGGTTCTGGTTCAATTGCGTTCCGGCTAAGATTAATGTGAACGTGCGGGATGTGTGTCCCGATTGTGATGTGGGACCGCACGGTAGATCCCTCCGGACGCAACCCACCTCAGTCATTTAGTTCCTGGATCTGGATATTCAGCAGAAGCAAACAGACGAAAGATAAAACACAACACATTGCTACAACAACCAATGTAGTCCTTGGAGAACGACCGCCACCCATTGCACCCGAAGAAATCGACCTCCCCCGGCAAACCAGAGTGGTTCTGGCTCAATTACGTTCCGGCAGATGCAGCCGCCTCAATTCCCACAGAGCTAGGATTGATGCCGACGTGCAAGATGTATGTCCCGACTGTAACCAGGGACCGCACGATACACGTCATCTGTTTAACTGCCCGGCCAGACCCACTCGACTCAGACCCAGATCCTTGTGGACGCATCCCATCTTAGTCGCGGAGTTCCTGGGTCTTGACACTCAACAGAATCAAGCAGACGAAAGATAGTACACAATAAACTGCTACAACAACAACAACAACCAATATTTAAGGTCGAAACCTATATTATTAAAATTTTACGTAAAAAGTCGAAATTCTTTACTCATAAGTTAGGGTAGATTGAAAAGAGGGTGCGGATCTTAATTAAGCCAGTAATCAGCTTACTATGCGCTCTAAAAACAAAAAAAGAACATCGAAAAAGAAAATTTTAAGTTAGGAATTTCGTATTACATACAAAATCCTTAATTGTTTTCCATACCACTCACCTAAGTTGCTTCATCTCGGGTATTGTGTCCCCACCTAGGTACCGGTGTCTTTTAGCCGCGAAAGCCGGGCAATGACATAGGAAATGGTCCAACGTCTTATCATGAGCTCATAGTCGTATGTGTCCCGTTATGATACCAAGAGCTATACTGACCTCCTTCTTACTTCCTATCAGTAACAGTCTCGTCCTCTCACGATCCGGATCACCCGATAGGATTTTCGACGTCCTACTGCCTTTTCTCATAAAAGAACTAAATTGTTGTGTATTGTTATCGGGTGTTTGGTCAAATAAATAGAAAAAATTGCAATTCTTTTTTTACAAAAATTTTATTGCATTAGAAAAAATTGACATAAATTGGAAATTTTGCCCATGTACATTCTAACTAAAGAATAGGGGACAAACTTTTCACATATCAATGAGTGCAATCCGATTTAAGTTTAAACTCAATGATTAGGGGCCTCCTTTTTATAGACGAGTCCGAACCACGTGCCGCAGTGCGACCGGCGCCTCTTTGGAGAGAAGTTTTCACATGACATAGTACCTCACAATTGTTGCTAGCATTAGGAAGGGAAAACAATAGTCGAAAATTTGTTCCGATGGTTCGCCAGGATTCGAACCCAGGCGTTCAGCGTCATAGGCGGACATGCTAACCTCTGCGTTACGGTGGTGGACATAATGCTTATACAAAATGTAGTTTCATTTTCAGGAATAGTACATTAAAGGGTTTCCTTGCTTCTAGTTTTATAGATACCAATATTTTTATACCTTATACCACTACTGTGGCACAGGGTATTTTAACTTAGTGCATTTGCTTATAACACCCAAAATATAGCTCTCATATATATATATACTTTACCTTAATTGGCTATGACAGAATATTTGTTCCACCAGCCGAACGTAGAAAAGCGTTCCAATCGCCTCGATCTTCTGCGCTCATTCTAAAATCTCTGACACCAAGTTTCGAGGTGTCTCCCACAACTTGATCTTTCCATCGGGCTTTTGGTCCTCCCGGATTGCGTGTACCACCGTGTTTGCCTTCAAAAGACTTCTTTGCTGGAGCTTCTTCATCCATTCTGACAACATGACCTAGCCAACGCAGCCGTTGTATTTTGATGCGTGTAACTATGCTATCGTCCTCATACAGCTCGTGGTTCATACGTCGCCTATATTCTCCGTTAAGTCAAACTCCATATATTTTACGAAGAATCTTCCTGTCAAAAACTCCAAGCACTGCTTTCACAAGTACCCATGCTTCAGAACCATATAACAGCATGGGTAGTATCAGTGTCTTGTATAGTGTAATCTTCGTCTGTCGAGAGGTGGCCTTGTTTCTAAACTGCTTACTTAGTCCAAAGTAGCATCTGTTTGCCAGTATTATTCTTCGCTTTATCTCAAAACTGGTGTCATTCGTGTCGATATGATATCGATATCGTCGGCATAGGCGAGTAGCATGTGCTCTCTTGTGATTAGTGTGCCATATCTATTCACATCTGCATCTCGTATAATCTTCTCCAGCAGGATATTAAAGAGATCACACGATAGGCTGTCTCCTTGTCTGAAACCTCGTTTGGTATTAAATAGTTCGGAGAGATTCTTTCCTATTCTCACTGAGGAAGGCGTATCAGCAAGTGTCATCCTGCAGAGTCTTATTAATTTTGCGGGGATACCAAACTCAGACATGGCTTGAAATACCTTTGAACGTAAAGGAGTATCGAAGGTGGCTTTGTAGTCAACAAAGAGATGGTAGGTGTTAATTTGTCCTTCTCGGGTCTTTTCCAGGATTTGGCGCAGTGTGACTAGGAGGTAAACATTCTAAACCATCATCAGGGATTGGTTCTGCGGTATCCTCTTCGCCGCCAATATCGGACACTAGCAGTTAGGTAAAATGTTCTTTCCATATCCTCAGCATGTTATCTGTGTCAGTTACCAGATTTCCTTCTTAGTCTCTGCAGGAGGATGTGCCTCCACCAAAGCCATCATATATATATATATATATATATATATATATATATATATATATATATATATATATATATATATACATATATATATATATATATATATATATATATATATATATATATATATATATATATATATATATATATATATATATATATATATACATATATATATATATATATATATATATATATATATATATATATATATATATATATATATATATACATATATATATATATATATATATATATATATATACATGTATTGGGTTGCCCAAAAAGTAATTGGTATATACATATATCGCCCGATTTTCACTCCTAGAGTCACTGCAAGCGCATTTATTGACCAATCTTCCCAAAATTTTGTACAACGCTTTCCTTCACTACTTCAACAATATCTAAAAAATTTTCTCGAAATCGGTTCAGATTTAGATATAGCTCCCATATATATGTTCGACCGATTTGCAGTAATAATGCAATAATATGGTCATTTGTTAACCGATTCTCTTGAATTTTGGTAGGAGGGATTTTCTCTTCACTTTCGACGTTCCTGGTGATATTCATAGAAATCGGTTCAGATTTAGATATAGTTCTCAAATTTATATATCGCCCGATTTTCACACCTAGAGCCACTGCAAGCGCATTTATTGACCAATCTTCCCAAATTTTTGTACAACGCTTTCCTTGACGACTTTACCAATATCTATGAAGTTTCCTCGAAATCGGTTCAGATTTAGATATAGCTCCAATATATATGTCCGATTTGCAGTAATAATGCAATAAAATGGTCATGGTGTTAATCAATTCTCTCGAAATTTAGTAGAGAGGATTTCCTTATGACTTTTGATACTACTGGTGAATTTCATAGAAATCGGTCCAGATTGAGAAATTGCTGCCATAAATGTATATCGCCCGATTTTCACTCCTAGAGCCACTGCAAGCGCATTTATTGACTAATCTTGCCAAAATTTTTTACAACGATTTCCTCGACGACTACCCCAATGTCTGAGTTTGCTTTAGATATTATGTTTTGTTTTATTTTTAGCTACATTGAATATGGTCTCCATGGTAGATAAAACTTAAAATTTTTTTCAGAGTTATAATGGTTGGCATTTTGCCAAAATTGTGCTTCTCTTTAAAATTATAAGTCATGAGCTTAATATGATCGAAACTTGGCGCTATCATCCCGGACTTACGACAAATTTTATGTTGAATTTAGAAACGAAGCTTTCCCATCACTATACAGATCTCGCTAAAATTTTTGCAGAACACCCTTTTATCGAGCAAGAGTTTTCGCTCACGGCCTTTTATCTTAATCCCACGAATTATAATTACGAACAAATAAAAAGGCTGGGTATACGAAACAACCGAAGGCGAACTGACGAACAGGGTCGGTGGGTGACGGGAAAGGATAAAATCGATGCCAAATATGGTCTGCTGAGTTCGACAATCGATGTTAAAGAGATCACCAATTTGTCGAATCCCGACGAACAGAGGGAAGATTATGAACCCTTGTTCGAAGCACTAAGTTCCTTGCACTTGCCCACCTCTATGGTTAAAGATATCATAACGGTAGTGTTTTTGGCCCGCAACAAAAGCTTCTCATGGGCAGTGGATTGGGGTGATTTGAGGAGACGTTGCAAAATGTTAATGAGCAATCCCAGCGAAAAGGAGCGTTTCGTCGAACTGTCTATGGACGAGGCGAACAATCGTTTAAAGTTTCTAAAGATAGACTACGAAAAATATAAGAATAGGCCACAGCTGGACTATGGCACCATCGAACAAGGGTATGAAAGTCTCATAAACGCAGCTGACTCGGATGACGACGATATGGAGGAAAGTGAGGAAGAGGATGATTTTGAAGATGACGAAGACGTCTATGAGACCAGAAAGGAAAGAGGTGTGAAAAAGCCTGATGTGGTCGAAGGTAAACAGGGGGACTATATTCAGTCGACGATATGGGACATGTGCTATAAATTAATATTGTTTATTTCAGATGAAAATTCGCAAGAAGATGATCCTTATTTGACAGGTAAGCGACGTACAAGGGCTCGAGCTGCAGCGGCCATGGCAAGCATATTATTCAACTCGGAAATGGGCACTCGCCGAAAACGTAGGAAGAAAGACGAGGATGAAGCACCTAAGGAAGAAGACGCAGAAAAATCGGACGATTTTAAATCTACTGCTGATCCAACCGAACCTCCCCCCAGCATAGCGGACGATGCTAGTTCGAAAAATTCAGATATTGCCAAAAAGAACATCAAGGAATGTCTCAAAGAACGTCCTGTACTTGTCAACCCTACCTACGGTTTCCAACCGCTTATTGATATTTGGAATGTTGAAAAAAGCGATTTGGCTGCAATTGACAACGACTGTGTCTACTTGCTGGAGAGCTCAAGTGTTTTGCAACGCTTTTCTAAACTAAAAACCATAGCTAAAGAAATCAATCCTACGGCTATTTGTGAGGAGGAAGTGATTCAGGAAATGGAAAATTTAATCGCACAGTCTCCGACAAGGCCAGTTAAAGTTGACATCTCTGAAAATATTCGCCAAGCCATAAAACTAGAAGAAATAGAAGAATCCAAGTTAACAGTGCCTGCTCAAATAATCGCTAAAAGAATTGACGAAGTGAACGAAAACGGTTAGAAAAGCATGGTTTTAAATTCCACAATTGCAAAAGTTTAATTAACAATATCATCTCTTATAGCGCCTGAGCAAATAATGGAATCTCCGGATACACAGGATACTCAACAGGTATTAAGCAATATGTAACACGTTATTGTCATTTTTGTCAGCAATTCTTTAAATCTGTTTGTACCAAAGATATTTTTTTATACTCTTTTTTATTTTTTCGTTGGTTTTATTATTTCTGTTTCTTGTACATGAACATGTCTTAGAGGGTCTGCGTTATGTGGAAGAATGCGTAATAATTCACTTAATCAATTAATGGTTTTGTTGTAGCCACATGTTTATATGTGGAGGTAGCGATTTGTCCATGAACATTTCATTAAGGACCAGGAGAAAACTTCTCATATACCATTGATAGATGTCCGTTTCAAGTTTAAGCTCAATGATAAGGGGCTTTCTTTTTATAGCCGAGTCCGAACGACGTGCCGCAGTGCGAAACCTCTTTGGAGAGAAGTTTTAACATGGCATAGTACCTCACAATTTTTGCCAGAGCATTAGGATGGGATAACCAAGCTGAAAATCTTTTTTGATTTCTTCGCCAGGATTCAGACCTTGGCGTTCAGCGTCGTAGGCGGACTAGCTAACCTCTTGGCTACGGTGGCTTCTTAATACTACACCGATCCTAATTGTTTCTGAATTTTGGTCGAAAATATTACAGCATGTCGACGTAATAAACCCATTGACATGTCTTTTTTGGATTAAAATATTGGGTTGGTTTGTTAGAGCCTCCGACCGCAGCTTAGAGGTTAGCATGTTCGCCTTTGACGCTGAACGTATCAGCGCCTCCTAGTGCTGGCGACACTTGTGAGGTATTAACCTTAGGCAATCAGCCGTGTAAACTTCTCTACCACAATGGTGTCGCTCTGCGGCAAGCTGTTCAGACTCGGTAAGAAAAAGGAAGCACCTTAACATTGAGCTTAAACTTTAATCGGGCAAAACTCATTGATGTGAGAGAATATCTCCGCTGTGCCTTAATGAAATGTTCATGGGAAATTTACTATTTTTGTAGGTTTGTTGTAACATTTTTCAAGTTTTTTGCTTGTTAGGGCGAGATCAATAAATTTAACAATTTTTCAATGATCGGAGATGCAAATGGAAAAGGAAAGCCAAAGATAGCAACGAACTAAATAGATGAACTAAATCATGTGTGGTAAGGAAGAAAGTGTAATTTACCACAGACAGAATGTCTGCCATTACACAAAAATAAATGCATTGGAAAGAGTACAGCTAATAAGCAGGGTTGTCGAACTTGGTTAATGTGGTAATTCTATCATAGATGCATTTTCGCAATTAATTCGATTCAAATACAACATACCAACGCACGACCCTGGAAGTGGTTGGTGTGTGTTGCTATCTTTGGCTTTCCTTTTCCATTTGTATCTCCGATCATTGAGCTCGTCTCGAAAGAGAAATAAACAAAAAAAGTTTGTTGTAACATAAAAAAATAGGAGGGAACATCACAACCGTAGCCACTATCTCACCCACTCATGACTAAGGAGAGTCTCGTGAGTCGTGATTTTTCTCGTGAGTCGAGATTTTTCTCGTGAGCAGTGTTGCCAGTATTAGGGGGAAATTTTTGACATGGGGACTTAGGGATTTTGTAGGGATTCGAATTAGATAACAGCAGCAAGCCACATAAAAAATGAGTGCACACGATAGACATGAATCGAATGGCACGCTCACACCTTTTACAAGCAATCGTTGTTGACGCTTAGTACTCTCAACGACCAAAACATAAAGGGCTCGTTGAGCTATTTTTGAGTTTTTTTGCCGATGAGCATAAAATGATTGCCAATCATATTTTGCATTTTAAGCAATACGCATGAAATTTTGAAATTTTGAAAATTTCATAAGGGGGTACCCTATGAAAAAAGTTGAAAATCATCGACTTGTCACTTATTGCTGGAAAAAAGCTACAATATGTTTGAGTATCAAAACGAGTGACACCAATATGAAAAGCGATTTGCTCACAAATCCATTGATGTAACCCATTTTGAGAAATTCGAAAAATTGAGGAAGTTACAGCAATTTGAATTTCATTTGGGTTAGGAAGGGAAAATTTTCAAATTTTGATACCCTTTTTAGTAATTTGTGAAAATTTGCTCGATTTTCGATTTTTTGCCGGGGAGACCAAATTATTTTCGATTAAAAACGCATAACGAATGCATAAAAATCCATTTCAGGTTGAAATTCGACAAAAAATTTCGATGTAAAAATTTTAAAAATTTCATAAGGGGGTACCCTATGAAAAAAGTTGATCGCAACTGAATAGAAGACACACACACTCGGCTATCTTTCAAAGTTATGAGAGCTGAAATTAATTTGCGTACTTTTTAATGACTTGGCTTAAGAAAAACATTGGAAGTAAATCTGTCACTTTTGAACAAAAATAAAAAAGCTATTGCAAAAAACAAGGAGTATACAGTAGGAAAAAATAAGAAAACCACTTTCTTAAAAAAAAGTATGAACGAATAATTTTTGTAGAAATTTATTATTAATTTTTTTGGTTTTTCCTCTTAACAAGGGTTGTGCTATTAAAATAATATGCATTTTACATAAAATAATAAAAATTAATTCAGTTTAGGAAAATAAATTGAATTATTACATCAAAATTCATGTGGAAAAGTAAGTTGTCAATACATTAATATACGCAATAACCGAAGTTTTGGGTATACATTTTTCCAAGTCTATAAGTCGTAGATGCCACAAGCTTTTAACATTCATCGATGGAAAATTTATCCAATGTCGGAGGATGTACTCTTTCAATTCCTCCACATTTTGGGGCTTATCCTTCGATATGCACATTTTCAAAACAGCCCACGCATTTTCGATCGGATATAAGTCTGGTCTGTGGAGAGGGTATTTTAAAACATTTATATTTTCTCTATTTATTAGTTTTGCCGTATGTATTGGCGCATTGTCCTGTTGCAGGATAAAATGATGGCCTATGAGTCCTCTACCTTCTGGTATTCCAGTTTCCTCCAAGATGTTTTGGAACGCTGTGGCCTTTGCTTTCCCTTCAAGAAGATCTATACTCCCAGTACCATTTGCTGATAAACATCCCCAAACCATTATTCCCTTTTCTAATGACTTAAATGTAGGTAGAGTTCACTTTTACGAAAGCTGCTAGCTGGTGTTGGACCACACATAAACCATGCCATGGGAATATTTAAGTCTTACCATAGTTTCATCTGTCCAAAGTACATTATTCCAAAAATTTGGGGGCTTTCATATGTGTTCTTCATAAAATTATCAAATTTTTTGCTTATAAATAGTATTTTGCGAACAACACGACCATGTTTATTACTCTGGCGAAATCGTTTACGTATCGTGTAGACTGAAGGAGCCTTTTTGCCTTTGCTTAGCAATAACACTCTAATTTTTGGCGCTGATTTGAACGGATCAGCGGTAGAAATCTCCAAAATTCTTCTTTGGGTGTTTCGGTAGTTATTCTTGGACGTCCCATGCGCATTTTTCTACAAACTCGGCGTTCTGCCTTAAACTTTGATACTAATTTCTTAATAGCCAGCTGGCTTTTGTTAAATTTTTCGGCTATATATCGTTGTGTACGACCATCATTATATAAATTAATAATTGCCGATCAATCTTCATCTTTAAGTTGTTTAAATTTTGACATTTTAACATAAGTTCACGCAATTCCTATCAAATTTAAATACTTTTTACAAAATTCAATAAAAAATCCTATTTGTGCAAATTAGCTCACCTATTACTCTTTAAATTTAAAATTGTAGGGCTATTTCAATAGAATCATATGCCAATATTACATTTGTGCATAAAATCGCAGTAAATCACACGTGGTTTCGTTTTTGACTACTTATTTTTTCCACCTACTGTATGTATGCCGCTCAACAAAACTTGATGTCTCATTCCTCTTCTTGCTTTGGCTTCATATGACACTCATCTGAGGTGGTGTTCATTTGCAAACAATACACGATGTCCGTCGACTAAATTTAACGATTACTAAAACGTTCCCGCATCTCTCACTTTATTGTATTGGGTTGCCCAAAAAGTAATTGCGGATTTTTCATATAGTCGGCGTTGACAAATTTTTTCACAGCTTGTGACTCTGTCAGTTATCAGCTGTAACTTTTAGCTTGCTTTAGAAAAAAAGTGTAAAAAAAGTATATTTGATTGAAGTTCATTCTAAGATTTATTAAAAATGCATTTACTTTCTTTTAATAAATCCGCAATTACTTTTTGGGCAACCCAATATATGTGCGTGTTTTTATGTGGCATGCGATACAAACAATTGCTTTGGCCAAAGTTGCTATTGAGTGCCAAATTTTGGGTCTCATGCAGTCCTCTGATTCGAATCGAAAATTGGGGCTATTTTTGAGGATACATTCTTAATAAAAAGAATAATTTTAATGAAATTTTTTCTTAAGGCAAAACATTCCTCCTTAAAATTATCTTTTTAAAGACGAAATTTAACTTGAATTTTTTCTAAAAAAAATTCGAAAAAATTTTTTTCTAAAAGTCAATTTTAATTAAATTTTTTGTAAGGTTAGAATTTATGAATTTTTTATGATATTTTTTTTTAAATACAATTTCGATAAAATTTCTTCTAAATGCCAAATTTAAAGAAATTTTGTTCTAACTACTAAATTTCGGTGAAAAATTCTCTAAAGACAAATCTTTTGCCTAACCTTTTTTAAGACTTCTTTTTTTGCTTTTCTATTTAAAATAGAAACAAAACCCACACAATTCTAATAACAACATGCTATTTTTCTTATGTAAAGAATAACTTTAAAGGCATGTTTTGTAAAGAAACCATTTTAATGAAATCTTTTCTAAAAACTAAATTTCAATAAAATTTTCTGGAAACAAAATTTTAATACATATTTTTCAAAATGTCAATGATTTTTTTAAAGGAAAAAATAAATTTCCATAACATCTTTTCAAATGACATTTTCCTAATGTTTTCTAAAAACAAATTTAAAAAAAAATATTTTTAAAGACAACATGTTAATAATATTTTTTTAAATCGAATTGTAATTTTATTTTTAATCTTTTGAGATTATTTTAAACAACAAATTATTCTTTGAGCCAAAATCTTCATGCACAGAAAAAAAAATAAAAATCGGTTTCAATCACGAAATTAATTGATCCAATTAATTTTTTAATTGAAACTGCTTCAATCACGAGAATGATAATATCGATCACAATTTTTGAAATGGGTGATTCGAAAAAAAACTACAAATAAAAAAGTTGAACATTTAATTAAAGTAATGATTGAACACTTTTGAAATTTCCAATTAAATTTTTAATTGATCCAATTTAAAAAAATTATTCAAATTTTTTAAATTTTCAATTAATTTTTTAACTGATTCAATTAAAAATGCTTGTAATTTCCGAAATGTCCAATTAATTTTTTAATTGGATTATCACAAATTTAATTGAAAATATGTAAATGTTATATTAACATTTTTGGGGAAAGCGCACTGTATAAGGCTCACCCTCGATTTCGATGTAACATGGTTTACATATGTAAAACTCCTGTAACATGATCACTGCTTAGAAAAAACACATCCGGGGATTTTTCCAAAAATGCAGCGGAAAATTTTGTTTCCCGAATTATAAAAGAAAGAATAGCCAGACGGGTCTAGGTCTAGCTACGGACATAGATTAACAGTAGTTAATATATTCTGATTACATTATTATTTAAATAAAATTTATGAATTACATGCATTGGGAAAGTAAACCCAAAAAAAACATTTTCTAAAATATGTTATAATCAGGGGTCTAATCACGGCATTCGATTTCGAGATTTTCCAATCGAATTGTTCATTTTTCGATTCACGAGAGTCGATATCGAGTTTCTTTTGTTCGAAATAATATTCAATTGCTCTGTTGTCATCAAGAAGAATTGCTTTTGATTTGTTTATGCATTTAATTGCACACATAACAATGCAAATCGTTAATTTTTAGTTGTCTTCTTCTTCTGTTTTGTCTATCCTATATATAAAAATCAATTTGTGTTTTTTTGTTGGTTGGTTTGTTTGTTTGTGTGTAGAGTCGGAAACGGCTGCACCGATTTTCTTGAAATTTTCACAGATGGTGCATCCCGTGTTGAAAATAGGGTACTACATTTTTTAATATCTGAAGGGCAGCGGACCCTCCCCCTTATCCTAATTTTCAGAAACGCCAGATCTCGGAGATGGGTGGTGCAATTTAAACGAAATTTTGTGTGCTCTCTTATAGTAACCTACAAACAAAAATTTGGTATCCAAATTTCGGATGGGGCGCCCACCCCCAAAACCTACCAAATATATATATACACCAATCACGACAATATGGCACTCAAATGAAAGGTATTTAAGATTAGAAAACGTATCTGATATCCAATTTTCTGACCAAGTGTTAGGGGGACCACCCCAACCTTCAAAACACCACTAAATCGGAAATTTTTACCGACCATGGCAATATGGGACTCACGTGGAAGGTATATGCGAGTAGAATACGAATGTCATATCCAAATGTGGGACCAAGTTTCTGGGGGTCCACCCCTTCCCCAAACAGGACTTATTTACTGTCCATGGCAATATGCGGCTTAAATAAAAGGTATTTGAGTGTAGAATGCGAATCTGATATCCGGATGTGGGGCTAAGTGTTTGGGGGGTCGCCTAACCCCGAGAACATCCCCCAAAGAAGACAAATTTACGACTATTGCAAATGAAAGATCTTTGGATGTAAAGCACGAATCTGATATCAATATTCGGGAAAAGTATCTATGGGGCCACCTCACCCCCATAACACCACCCAAATAGGAAGTATTTGCTGACCATTACAATATGAGGCTCAAATAAAAGGTATTTTAGAGTAGAACGCGAATCTGATATATATTTTCAAAGCCATGTCGCCAAAACACCCCCCAAAACGGTCATGTTTGCCGACTATGAAAAAATGGGGCTCAAATTAAAGGTATTTGGGAGTAGACCATGAATCTGATATCAACATTCGGGACCAACTGTCTAGGTGACGTCCCACCACCATAACAACCCCTAAGGACAATAGGACAGTGGACACTCAAGACATTGGGGCTCGATATTCATAGTTTTATTCCTTACTTCGTGGACTCCGGAACAGTATAGTTTGGAAGAAGTTAAGCATATGAAACATTGTCATAGTCGTTTTCAATCAATGCTGCCCTTATGATTCTTTTTAGAAGAAGATTCTTTCTTTAGAAGAAGAAGTAGTATTGCTCCCATTATCTCACCACTTCCAACTTGGTAACCATTTGCTAATTTCTTTTGGAAGCTTCTAATGTTGAAAAGATTTTAGTTTTGATATTGCTGTCGGCCAGAAAACTTTTTTTGCACGTAAAATCATTTGCTTTTTGCACCTCTCCATACATTTCCAAAAAAACCACATGCATATATCAAAATGCTGCAAGAAATTTACTCCGTTCGGCCATGAAACCGTTGATTCTGTCTTCTTAAGAGAAAAATCCACCAACTATACCACAATAAAAAGTAATTTTTGCATCTAGATTTGGATTCACAAGACAAAGTAATACTTATTTTTATTCACTGCCGCCGACTAAATTTTCCTATTTGTTTTGATTCTATTTCGCTTTTTGATACTGGCAATGCTGTAAAAAATGGTAGCAAATTTCGATAAAAACGAGTACGTTATCGAATGCCGTGATTAGGCTTGAGATCGATGCAAAAGAAGTCATTATGCCATTAATATGCATCTTTTGATCATAAATAAGATTAGAATTGCGTCTAGAAATTTAAAAATTAAGAAGAAAGATTGTTTGTGGGGAATTTGAGCGGCTAGAATTTTTCAAAAACGGATAGTTTTAATAGTGCACGTGGGTCTAAATACTTTTCCGATTCAATTAAAAAATGATGAAACGAACAAGCAATGTGCTTTATTCTATCTTTCGTCTGCTTGTATCGGTTGAATACCCATATGCAGGAACTCTGTGACTAAGGTGGGGTATGTCCAGAGGGATCTGGGACACAGTGTATCGTGTTTTCCCAGGACACAATCGGGGCACACATCTGCGTCTTGGCATTAACCCGTGCTCTGTAGGAATTGAGGCGGCTGAATCTGCCGGATTGTTATTGATCGAGAACTACTCTGCCGGGGGAGGCCAATTTCTTCATGTGCGATGGGTAGCGTTCGTTCTCTAAGGACAACACTTACCCGGCAGCTATTCACCGCATCTTCCGTGTTGTTGATGTTGTAATAGTGTGCCGTGTTATATCTTTCGTCTGCTTGATTCTGTCGAATATTCAGATCAAGGAACTCTGCGACTAAGTTGGGGTGCGTCCAGAGGGATATGGGTCTGAATCGTGTGGGTTTGGCTGGGCAGTTAGACAGGCGTCTGCATCTGCCGGATCGTAATTCAGCCAGAACTAATCTGGTTTGCCGAAGGTGGTCAATTTCTTCAGATGCAATGTGAAGCGGTCGTTCTCCAAGGACCACATTCATCAGGTCTATATTCAACGCATCTGCTACCGTGTCTGCGTGAATTTCGTCTAGACCAGCTTGATAGGCTGGTCTAAACCTCCTGCTCTAGATCATGTAGATCCACCTTTAGGCTTCTGATTTCGATGGTCCCTACTTGGACAGCATGTAGTTATGTCTTCGCACGGGTAGGATCTTTGTCTTTTGATGGTGGCGGTCCGTGTGAGAGCTGCCCGTCGCAGTTCGAAGAGCGCTTTTATAACAGATCTGAATATTATTCCACTGCTTCTCACAGAGCTGACGAGACCACCCTGGCGCATAACTAACCACAGACCGGCAAATTGCTTTGTACGTTACCCCGAGTGCTGCTGTGGCATGTGGCACGCGTATTTGTAGTGAACAATGTGGCTGAAGATTTGGAGGCAGATTTCTTCAAATCTCTTGCAGCGAAAGAAGTTCGTTGAGGTAGTCTTGTATCCTATCGCAGATGTCAGCAATGAGTGGGGCCTGATGCCATGATCGTACAATCGTCCACAAATGACACAATCTCTATGCCGTCTGGAGAAGGTGAAATGGAGGATGGGTAGCGGTTAAACAGTGCCGGAGATATAACTCCGCCTGGGAGAATTCCCTGTTTCCTTCTATGGTGCTTCGACTCCTTCTCTCTAAATTCATCAAACAATTGGCGACCACACAGATAATTCACGTCCCAGCGTTTCAGGCCTGGCAGAAGTGTCGTGTTGGCGATGTCCTCAAATGGTTTGGAATGGGTGACCGTTTTGAATGTCTTCGCTAGGTCCTGTGCCACGAGGACCATCCTATCACAGGGCCTGGGCTGATTGAAGCCACGTCAAATGTGTGCGGTGATGTCATGCAAAGCAATTGTTGTGCTATGCAGTCTTCGAAATCCGTGCTGATGCTTGGAATGAAAATTCTCCAGCGAGCCTCGGGAGGAGTAGTCCCTCAACCGTCTTGGCTACTGGTGAGAGAAGGGAGATCGGTCTGTACGACTCCCCCTTTCTAGGCTTCTGTAGCGGGACCACTTCTGTCCATCTTCCAGACATTGGGTACTAGAAGAGTGTTCGAATATTCTATTAAGGAACAGGGGATACTGCTCATATATCAATGAGTATGGTCCGATTCAAACCTAAGCTCAATGATAAGTGTCCTCCTTTTTATATTCTAGTCTTAGCTATGTGCCCCAACGCTTTTGGGAAAAGTTTTTATATCGCTCAGCTAAAAATGTTCGCCAAAAAATCTAAATTTCAATAAAATTTTACTTTTAACGTTTCTTTAGCCTACAATTTTGAAAGTTTGCATTTAGTCAACATTTCATTGAAATTTTTTCCTAGGAGAATCTTATATATAAACATCAATTTGTGTTTGTTTGTGCGATCCTTATAGACTCAAAAACCGCTGAACCGATTTTCTTAAAATTTTCACATATGGTGCATAATAATCCCATGGTGAAAATAGGGTACTACATTTTTTCTTTTCCCCTTACCCTAATTTTCAGAAACGCCAAATCTCGGAGATGGGTGATGCGATTTAAGCGAAATTTTGTGTGCTATCTTATAGTAACCCAAAAACAAAAATTTGGTATCAAAATTTCGGATGGGGTACCTAGGGCGTGGGGCCCCAAAACTCACCAAATATATTTATAGACCATTCACGACAATATGGCACTCGAATGAAAGGTATTAGCGAGTAGAATACGAATCTGATATCCAAAAGTGGGACCAAGTGTGTGGGGGACCACTCAACCTCAAAACACCCCTAAATCGGACATATTTACCGACCATGGCAGTAGTATGGGACTCAAATTAAAGGTATTTGTGAGTAGAATACAAATCTGGTATCCAAATGTGGCACCAACTTTGTGGGGGTCGACCCTATACTCAAAACACCCCCAAACAGGACTTTTTTACTGACCAAGGTAATATGGGGCTTAACTAAAAGGTATTTAAGTGTAGAACACGAATCTGATATCGAAGTGTGGGACAACACGAATATGATATATATTTTCAGGGCCAAGTCATTGAGTGGCCGCCCCATCCCCCAAAATACCCCCCAGTTCGGTAATGTTTGCTGACTATAGAAATATGGGGCATAAATGGGAGTAGATCACGAATCTGATATCAACATTCGGGACCAACTGTCTAGGGGACGTCCCACCAACATAACGAACGCTAAATATGGCATATTTGCATGCTAAGACAATTTGGGTCTTCAAGACAGTAGAGCTCGATATTGATAGCTTTTTGGACCATACCCCAAACCGGACATATTTGCTGACTTTTGCATAAGGGGTTTAAATGAAAAGTATTTGAGATTGAAAAACGAATTTGATATCCGATTTCGAAGCCAATGGTAATATAGTGTTTAAATAAATGATATACAGATATATGTTAATAGAGCACAATGGTTATATATTTTCAGGGCTAAGTGTTTGGGGGACCACCCACACCCCAAAACACCACCAAATGAAAGGTATTGGGAATCAAAGCACGAAATTGATACCCACTTTCGGGAACAATTTTCCAAAACACCCCACAAACAGGAATTATTTACTGACCGTCGCAATATGGGGCTCAAATTAAGGTATTTGGGAGTAGAATACGAATCTGATATCCAAATGTGGGACCATGTATTTGGGGCACCACCCCTTCCCCAAAATACCCTCAAAGGGTCTAAATTTGCCGACCATGCCAATATGTGGCTCAAAGGAAAGGTATTTTAGATTAGAAAACGAATCTAATAAGTGTTTGGGAGACGCCTCATCCTATAAACTCCCCTGAAACCAATGGCAATATGGGGTTTAAATAAATCGTATTTGAGAGAAGAGCACGATGCTGACATTTTTTTCAGATCCAAGTGTCTGGGGGACCACCTCTACCCCGGAAACACCCCAACATCGGACAAACGTATTTACCGATCATCCAAACTTAAATGACTCTAAAACTGCCGAGCGAATTCACAGACCAATAAATATCATACGGTAGTCGGATAAAGGCATTTATATTGTTCTACTGTTAGTCAAGCGATATACATATACTATTTTCATAGCATGGTATTTCACTAAAAGCTCTTTAATTGTCGAAAATAATTATTTTAAGGATAACGTTGTTCCATATAAAGTAAAAGAAGGCGCGGCGAAGCGGGCCCGGTTCAGCTAGTTTCTTATAATTTTTTTTTGAAGATTTCATAGTAATTCTGTTTTGAAGGACAATTTCGGTTAAATTTTGTCTTTAGAGAAAATATTATCAAAATTTTGTCTCTTCCGAAGATTTATTTGATATTTTGTGTTTAAAGAAACTTTAATTGAAATTTTATCTAAATTATTGAAAATAATAGTAAACAACATTGAGCAGCCCTCGTTATTTCACCTTCCAGAAATCTTCTGCCCATCGAAAATTGTTGTTGTTGTTGTAGCCACATTCTTGTGGAGGAGACGACTTTAGTCAAGCTCCAGTAGGTGAGCAAGTTCGTTCCGTTCCAAAGGACCGATCGTCGCGGGAACAGGTTTGGCGTTGGGCATTTAAAGGCGCCAATAACTCGCCTTGTCATATCGAGCATCATAGGCACTGAATATTTGGGCAAGAGCCGGTGCCGCCCGGCCTCTCACTAAGACTCTCCGCTCGATACCGCTGATTGTCCGCGACCGCCGCACAGTGTGATGGCAAAAAATAAGCAAAAAAATTTTTGAAAATCGGACCATAAATGAACTTTTGACAGCCCGAACAAAATTTTGTAGGGCCGAAATGACCAATTTTGGAGGCGCACCAGTGGTCCCTGAATTTTGCATATAAACTGGATAACACCTCAGCTATAACCATGTAAAATTTCATGAAGATATCTCTATCCAAAATGGCAGACTTATTTTCACTTATTTTTTTTTCATCCCAATGTGCGCCGTTGCAGCTACTATGTATGGAGCATACCACTATCCGCAACCTGTTGACGCGCCCGGTAGCCCGCAGCTAAGATTCTCGTGATAGCAATGCACACCACACAAATTGGTGCTCAATGTTCCAGCCAGATACGGCCTGTCGGAAACTTCGACGTATAATACGTACGTCAAACGCCATAAACCTTGCCAAAAAAATAGTTTTTGACAGAATCGAACAACAATTAGGAAATCGTACCATTATTTTCAACTTTTATGAATATGGCAACACTGGTGCATAGGTTATAACGTGCTCCTATAACAAACAAGTCAGAGTTTCAATACTGGCGAGAACATCAACGTTTTTTAACTATTATTCTCCCTCACTAATATAAACTGGCGGCATTTGTGAACATCTTAACGTGGTCAAACTGATCCGGAAGGTGGAGCGCTGATTGTAAAAAGATTTAAAATATTTTTTTTTATCATATTTAAAATTTTATATGGCACAACAACAAATATAAAACAATGATATGAAGTCGAAACTAAACAAGTAGTGAAGCATTTTGGGGTTTATGACGTTTACTACATTTTATAAGTTTCATACAAGTATATGACAGACCATCTCTGGTTCCAGCCTGTGTGGTGCTCACAGCTATCCCGTGCCGAAAACTGAAATCTTAATGAAAAAGTCTAATTTTAAGTGTGCCAATTTATGACGGTTGTATGTACCGGATTGACCCGATGAATTCCTTCATCGGCAAGGGCTGCCGCCTCAGTGTACCACACACTGCTACTACAAAAACAACAACGTTTTTTTCAGAAAAAAATTTTAAGATTTTGACGATTTTTTTCTCAATTTTAATGATTTTGCATGAAAAACACCTGGTAGTACCCCTTGTAAGGTACGAGGGTTGCCTTTTATTTTTCGGGATTGGAGAACACAAAAACAAATATTAATCATCGAAAATCGCTTTATTGTTTTTCAAAATATTTCCCATTATGATCTATACACTTTTGCATGCGTTTGAACCAATTGTCGAAGCACTTTTGCCACTCTGATTGAGGTATTTCCAAAACATGCATTCTGAACGCATCAACCGCTTCTTCAGGTGTCGAAAAACGTTGACCTCTCATTTTATTTTTTACGTACGGGAATAAAAAGAAGTCATTCGGTGCCAAGTCACGATCAAACGGCGGATGACTCATCAAATCGATGTTTTGGGTGCTCAAAAATGCAGTTCTTTCCTATTTTTGGGACATTTCTTTCGACCAATCGACACGAGCCTTTTTTGAGCGATTGACAAATTGTCTGGGATCCAACGCGAACAAACTTTTTTGACAGTCAAATGTTCATGCAATATTGAATATATGCTAGTGCCACGAATGCGTATGGTTGTCTCAATCTCACGATGGGTCACATGACGATCTTGCAATATCAGTTGACGCACAGCATCAATGGTTTTTTGGACAACAGCTGATTTTGGACGACCTTCACGAAATTCGTCTTGGAGTGAACTACGACTACGACGAACTCGGTTGAATTCACCATAGCATCGATGAACACTGGTCCTTGATGGAGCTTCATCGCCAAAAATTGAATTAAGTTCCTCGATGCACTGTTGTTGAGTTAATCTACGTCGAAAGTTGTAAAAAATAATGCACGAAAATCTTCACGATTTAATTCCATTTTTTGGGCGCGATGTATCTTTTAAGTTACTGTAAACAATACAAATAGCGCTCGTATGCCAAAACTTCTGAGTAGGTTATACGTACTCAGAAGTTTTGACATACGAGCGCTATTTGTATTTTTTACAGTAACTTAAAAGATTCAACGAAAGTCTAATCAAAAATGTCAAGCTTTACGATAGAGCTTCAGTTGGCAGATTGCAACACAAGGATTGTCCAATCCCGAAATATAAAAGAAAACCCTCGTACCAACTACAAATAAATCCAGATTCTTCAGCATCACATGCACAACACACTGCTATGACAACAACAATAAATTAACAGTTGAACAGCCTGGCGCATCTCTTCGGATTAGTAACAGTTACGTCGCTAAAAGTGACTGAGGTCCTGCCATCCCGTCTACCGCGGTTTGGAAGTGACTTAACAGAAGACCACAGTTGGCCTAAACCGTTACCTAAGTTACATTGCTCCAAGTGTTCCGGCCACAAATTTTGCTATGTTCGTTGACTACCCTGTTTATTTCTAGATTCATCTCGTTGATTATGGGGTTAGTGGGGTCCGTGCAACGAATCCCATCACGGTCGTCTCCGAGTACCACTGCCTGCGCCAGGAAATTCGGCCGCACTTGGGGTATTCGACCGGCTGGTTTAAAGTGAGCGGCTGCTGCCTTAATGATGTCTCGGAATTTCCTCTCGGCTACTAGCACATTCGAGAGGGGTGTCAGTTCACTGAAGCGGCGATTTGTGTACTCTCTGAAGCCGATCCGATCGGTCTTCTTCTTATTGATAAACGTCCGGCGCTCAGAGGTTATGAAGTCGGGTGGTCGGTTGTTGGTGAGAATTACGGGTAGGTGGTCTGATCCCAAACAAATGAAGGCTTGCCAGCATACGTCACTCAGGAGATCAGGGGATGCAATGGAAACGTCTGGCGAGCTGCTGCATCTCCTCGTAATCCTAGTGGGGACATCCTCACTTACCGTGCAAAACTGTAGAAATACGTAGCAAACATTTGATGGCATTATGTCAAATTCTGAAGCTTTAACTCCTATCTTTGTGAAGACTTAATCCAAACCTGAGGCCTAGGAAGGTTCACGGTATTAATATGAGTCGACTGTCTATAAGAGGGTTTTAGGGTTGAAATTTAAATAATAATAGGAACTTTGTTGTTTATGAGTTCTTTACTTGCATTTCGATAATACATTCCCAAGTTAGGTTTGGTAAAAGTTATTTATGCTTGTTAATGTTGATAGGGGCCAGAAAACTAGTGCCGATTTTCTTCTTAACGTATAACGTAATGGTTAAGGTTCAAGATTTAATTTGAATTGTGATATTTTTATAATGGAAAGGTATATATGTGCATTTTTCAATTTTCCATTTTAAATATTTTATAAATTTTAGACTTCGCATCAGAGTACCAACAATGCTAATGAGGAGAACAGAGAAGAAATAAGCCTACCAACAGCATTTGCAGAAAGCTGTGACACTTCTACCATAGCTGATGTAGAAAATGCAGTTGCAGAGAAAACACCAATGAATATGGAAATTGACATCGAGGAAAAAACTCCGATGTCAGATGACGAAACCTTACCATGCCTAGGAAATGGTAGGAAAGAAGTCGCAAAAGACTATGAAGTAAAAGTTCAAACAATCTTGGAAAATAATCCAAATGAACTCAAAAATTCATCAGAAATCGAGATAGAAGACTATAAAGAATTGTCGTCATGCGATACTGAGCCAAACCTATTTGAGGCAATGGAAAATGCAACAGTCGATAAAATTGAGGAAAATATTAAATTCAAATCTCATGAAAAAGTTAATGAAAATAACGAAAAGTTAATCGCAGACCTGGAAATAGCTATCGTAAGCGATGAACGAAAATTGGACACGAATGTAGTACAGCCATCTGAATTAAATACGACCACAATTGAAACTGAAGGAATTCATATATCAACAGAGGAAGATTCTATGGAGAAATTGCTTGTAAACCAATCCGATACTGATTCTGCCACAGACGAAAGAACTGTAATCGAAGAAAACAACCCAGCTAAAGAAGTTGAAATGCTTAAATCTCCTGTATTGGATGAAAACAATGGAACAGAATCATTAGAATCTGATCATATATCAAATCAGTTGTCCCCAGCGAACAACGAGTTCGAACAGATTATAACATCTATTGACAAAGACATATCAAAATCCGAACAAGAATTATCATTAGGTGGATATGAAATTTTGGATCTGCTGGATAAAACTATAGAAGAAATTGAGCAAAGTAATAAACTCAATTCCCAACCAAACGACGAACTCATACAAAACCGAAATCAAGAGCTAAACAGTAAAGAGCCTCAAGAAAAACCCGCTAAGGATGAAGAGGGCAATACTAAGTCCCTACCCTCCATAGAGCATCATACAAACAGTATTGAAGAAGATATTATTGAAGACTTGGAAGCCAAACAATCCACAGACACTGGAAAAGAGAAAATCCTGGATACCAACCTCAGCATTAATAAAAAAGAAACCATTGAAAAGTCAGTACTACAGCAGGTAGCTGTACGTGGTAAAGATAAAATACTGGAAAATCCATGCCTTGGAGAAGCAGAAAGCAATGAGGATCAAAATTCCGATTTACACTCAGAAACAAAGCCCATATTGAAATCCCCAGAGAACCCCAAATCTCAAGAAGATATTTTGACAACTGCCGAAGACGAACAAAAAGAAAATGAACCCCAATTACAGAACAAGAATACATCTAACGATGATGCGGTTGCAATAAGCTCAGCAATAATTCAGAACGATAACAATGAGACGAATTGCGAACAATCTCAAAAGGATGCAACATACATCGATGACCAAGTCCTGTTGCCCCACGATATAACAGAATCCGAAATCGACGACCTCATTGTTTATGAACCTCAAAAAGAATCTGAAGCGAATATATCCGAGCTCTCAGATATAGCACAACTAATAGACTTTACCGATTGGGAGGAAATGAATCAAATGGAGAGTGCAATTGAAAATATCAACGAAGCGATAGTTGATAACAAAACTGCCAAAAATTCAAACAAGGCCGATTTTCCCAAAGGGGAAGACATGTCCGCCAACGAAGCTAAAGTTGACGATTCAGTGGAATTAATGAAAGTTGAAGACGATGGACTTATTACTGAAGGCTGTGAAAATAAAGAAGAATGTAAAATTGCCATTGAAATTCTTGATGGTGCCGCAAAAGCAGCAGCAGCAACACAGGGTCTTAAAATGGATGTAGACGAGCCCGATATCTCTAAAGATATGCCATTGTTGAGTTCCTTTGGCGACAATTCAGACGACACGGAACCAAAGCCAATTATAGTCGAAGACGATGTTGACTTAAGTGCACAGGGAAATGATATGCCTTTGCTGGATGCCGAAGAAATCCTTTCTGGCAATGAGAATACTATTGCCCCACAGGTTAAGCGCTTCCGCGTACTCATACCAAAGCTCAGGCCTTGTGATTTGGTAAATTTGCGTCAGCCTAAAGTCCGATTGAAGAGACTGCAAAACATTGAAATTTACCTCAAAGCGATGCAGAAGACTTTAAACAAAAAAGGTATGCCTTATTTTATAAGATCATTGTTTTTTTAAAGATGCAACACAACCGAACCCAGAAAAAAATGATAAAAAGATTTTTTTTATACTATAAAATATTCTTTTGTTTTTGTTTCAGTATTTCTCGATTTTGATGAAAGTTCGGAGAATAGCTTACAATCGAGCTCGTCCGATACATATCGCCCTCCAAAAGGCAGTAGAACAAAGCCTCCCCTGCAAAAGCGTCATACTTTACGAAACACTGGCATTATTCGTACATCTGATTCCGATTGCGATTCCACGAAATCACAACTCAGTACCAGAAATCGTCGCTCATGTACACCGAATGCCTCCTCCAGCCAATCCAACAATTCTGCAGGGTCTACATCACGTCCTCCCAAAGTAAAAAATTTGGTAGTAACACCCCGCAGTGCCAGCGGCTTGAAGTTACGCATCTCCCATGCTATGAAAAAATCCAAGATTTCGCATGCAAAACCCAGCAGTCCATCAGTCGATGAAATTATCCAACTGTCATCTTCGTCTAATGACACCAATACAATGGATTCCATAGCTGAGGTTATTGAAATCCCCGATGTCGGTGACCCTCTGTTTGAGGAAGAGATTATTATATAGCGCAGAAGGTAAATTTCCTTCTTATTCCCTTCCTTCCCATATTTTCTGGTCTCTGGCTGACTGGTCAGCGGGACAGCGATGTAGCTGCATTGTCATGCCGGTTGGTTTGTATCGGCAAACTATTTGCCATTCATTAACTTGTCGTTTAAGATAATTAACGAACCCTGTATTCTATAGGTAATATTCAGTATTTTTAGTTTTCTATTTTAAGATTCAATATTGGTCAAACTCCTTTTGTATCACAAATATTCAATTGAGTGTTGAAACTACATATGTTGCTAAGTCTTGTGTTGATATGGAAACGGCAACTGTCAATTAGAGATTTCAGCATATTCACTACAGAATAGTCGTCACCTAGTTGTAAGCGAACTCTCATAAACTTGTTTCCTTCTCACACCCATACTAAATGTAAATATGTAATATTCTCAACGAACTATCCTCTTTCGTCACTAGGGGGTAAAAACTGTATATCTATGTGTGTTTGCATTCGATTTGCTTTTGTTTATTTATACGTCCTTTATGTTGTAGGCTATAGTTATATTTACTTCATAAGTATAAAAGAGAAATAAAATGTTTTTAAGTCGAGAAACAAACTGGTCTTCGACATATAAAAATCTCTAGTATCTAAAGGTGAGTATGATTTGTTGACGTTGTTAAATCGAATTATTTGCGCCCACCAGATAAAAGTATACTTTATTAGCCGAACGTAGAAGCGTCTCGTTCCAAGCGCCTCGATCTTCTGCGCTTATTCTAAAATCTCTGACATCATCTCTGACAACATGACCCGTCCAGAGCACGTATTTTGATACGTGTAACTATACTATCGTCGTCATACAGCTCGTGATTCATACGACGCCTACATTCTCCATTAACCCAAACTGGTCCATATATTTTACGAAAAATCTTTCTCTCAAATACTCCATGTACTACCTCATTGCTTAATATTCGTTTTAATAATTCAAATTTCTATATAACAAGTAAAAGCGTGCTAAGTTCGGCCGGGCCGAATCTTATATACCCTCCACCATGGATCGCATTTGTCGAGTTCTTTTCCCGGCATCTCTTCTTAGCCAAAAAAAAGGATATAAGAAAAGATTTGCTCTAATATTAGAGCAATATTAAGATATGGTCCGGTTTGGTCCACAATTAAATTATATGTTGGAGACCTGTGTAAAATGTCAGCCAATTCGAATTAGAATTGCACCCTTTGTGGGCTCAAGAAGTAAAATAGATGTATCGGGCTATAAACCGATTCAGACCATAATAAACACGTATGTTGATGGTCATAAGAGAATCCGTCGTACAAAATATCAGGCAAATCGGATAATTATTGTGACCTCAAGAAGTCAAGATTCCAGATCGGTTTCTATGGCAGCTATATCAGGTTATGAAAGTAAGAATAAAATGCGTCTTGCAAAATTTCAGCCAAATCGGATAGGAATTGAGCCCTCTAGAAGCTCAAGAAGTCAAGTCCCCAGTCCCAGACCATACTTGGCATAGTTGTTGGATATCATAACAAAATACGTCGTGCAAATTTTCATCCCAATCGGATAAGAGTTGCGCACTCTAGAGGCTCAAGAAATCAAGACCCAAGATCGGTTTATATGGCAGCTATATCAGGTTATGAACCGATTTAAACCATACTTGGCACAGTTGTTGGATATCATAACAAAACACGTCGTGCAAAATTTCATCCCAATCGGATAAGAACTGCGCACTCTAGAGGCTTAAGAAGTCAAGACCCAAGATCGGTTTATATGGCAGCTATATCAAAACATAGACCGATATGGCCCATTTACAATACCAACCGACCTACACTAATAAGAAGTATTTGTGCAAAATTTCAAGCGGCTAGCTTTACTCCTTCGGAAGTTAGGGTGCTTTCGACAGACAGACGGACGGACGGACGGACGGACAGACGGACGGACATGGCTAGATCGACATAAAATGTCGCGACGATCAAGAATATATATACTTTATGGGGTCTCAGACGAATATTTCGAGTAGTTACAAACAGACTGACGAAATTGGTATACCCCCATCCTATGGTGGAGGGTATAAAAAGTGCTAATATTTAATTTTAATATGCTAATATGCTAATATTTAATAATATAATATAAAACGTTTGTCGATGATAAAACAATATTCCGAGAACAAATTATGCTACAACTCCAAACAAATTTTATTTCGTTTTCGCCAGCGGAAGTGAACGGACGCAGTACATTCTAGTGCAAATATTTACAAGTGATAAAGCATTTGTATACCCACTACCGAAGGATGGCGGTATATGCATTTTGTCATTCCGTTTGCAACACATCGAAATATACATTTCCGACCCTATAAAGTATATATATTCTTGATCAGAGAAAAAATTTAAGAGCATCTAGCCATGTCCGTCCGTTTGTTGAAATCACGCTACAGTCTTTAAAAATAGAAATATTGAGCTGAAACTTCGCACAGATTCTTGTTTTGTTCATAAGCAGGTTAAGTTCGAAGATGGGCTGTATCGGACTATATCTTGATATAGCCCCCATATTGACCGATCCGACGATTTAGGGTCTTAGGCTCATAAAAGCCACATTTATTATCCGATTTTGCTGACATTTGGGACAGTGAGTTGTGTTAGGCCCTTCGACATCTTTCTGCAATTTGGCCAAGATCGGTCTAGATTTGAATATAGCTGCCATATAGACCGACCTCTCGATTTAAGGTCTTAGGCCCATAAAAGGCGCATTTATTATCCGATTTCTCCGAAATTTGGTACAGTGAGTTATGTTAGGCTCTTCGACATATTTCTGCAATTTGACCCAGATCGGTCCAGATTTGCTTTTGAACCCATAAAAGGCGCTTTTATTGTCCGATGTCGCCGAAATTTGGGACAGTGAGTTGTGTTAGGGTCTTCGACATCCCTCTTAAATTTGGCGCAGATCGGTCCAGATTTTGATATAACTGCCATATAGACCGATCTCTCAATTTAAAACCTTGGGCCCCATAAAAGGCGCATTTATAATTCGATTTCGCTGAAATGTGGCGCAGTGACTTATGTTAGGCTTTTCGACATCCGTGTCGTATATGGTTCAGATCGGTCTATATTTGAATATGGCTGCCAAAGAGACCAATATTTTGTTCTACAAAATTTAACAATGACTTGTACTTATTAGACCACTCAATGTCCTTGCCGAGTTTGGTCCAAACCGGACCATATTTCGATATATGACGCCGGATTTTGACGAAAGGTGGTTTGCATATATACTCGAGGTGGTGGGTATCCAAAGTTCGGCGGGCTTTTTTACTTGTTTTTTAATTTTTAAGAAGAAAAAATTGCCTCTCCTTTATGATTCGTGGATACCGTCAGTAAAAAGTATAATGAACAAAATAATTTATATACATATTAAAGTGAATCATAATAAATACCAATCTTAGCATCTTGCGCACAATATCGCTAAATCTAGAACCACATGTTATCTTCCATCATCAGCGTCGTTATCCAAGCCAATATAGCCTCTATAGGGATAATGAAGGAATACTGCATTTGTTATCTTCCATCATCAGCGTCGTTTTCCAAGCCAATATAGCCTCTATAGGGATAATAACATATTAAAATAAAATAATATTTATAAACACCTCGTCTACCCTTTTCTCTGTCCTCAAATTTGTTTCGTTTGGTATGTACTTATTTCATTTGTTCACATCCTATTTTTTTTTGCTTTACACTATTTCATGATAACACCTTTTAAAATATATTATATTTACTTAACAATTATTATTTAATAAATTATGTTATTTTTTTGATAGGTAAATAAAAATCCCACTTGCTATTTTTTTGATATTTTTTTTGTATACCCACTTGCCATGATACAAAAATAATCGGATTTCAGTGTCTAAAATAATTAAAGCAATTAATACCTTGTTTGAAAAGTTCTTTATAAGTCAATACCATGTTAAATCGGTTAAAACTTGGTCTCTATTTTTTCTGTGTATACACATCTGCATCTCGTATAATCCTCCCTGGTAAGCTGCCTCCCTGTCTGAAACCTTGTTTGGAGAGATTCTTTACCATTTAACTGACGGACGTGTATCTGCTAGCGCCTTTCTGCAGAGTCTTATCAATTTTGCAGCGATACCAAACTCGGACATGGCTTGAACTA
The DNA here is from genome assembly GCF_963082655.1 of Stomoxys calcitrans. Lineage (NCBI taxonomy): Eukaryota > Metazoa > Arthropoda > Insecta > Diptera > Muscidae > Stomoxys > Stomoxys calcitrans. The sequence goes on along the minus strand of NC_081552.1, from coordinate 157,535,037 downwards.
CCTTTGAACGTATAGGGCCGTTGAAAGCGGCTTTGTAGTTAACGAAGAGATGGTTAGTGTTGGTCTGCCCTTCGCAGTGTGAATGTCTGGCCTATAGTGGGTTAACCAGATCTAGAGCCTCATTGATAGGGACAATTATCTCATTGACTTTAGTTTTAATCTTTCACACAGTACGATCGAGAGTATCTTGTATGTGATGGGAAGGAAACTTATTCCCCTGTAGTTGGTACATACTGTCTTGTTTCCTTTTTTGTGTATGGGAAATAGTATGCCAAGGTTCCAATCATCGATATGAGTTATTCTAGCCAGATCGCGCAGACGAGCTGATGCATACGGCTAATCAGCGTGTCGCCTCCGTTGTTAAATAGTACAGCTGAAACCCAATCGGCTCCTGATGCCTTGTTGTTTTTCAGTCTTGTCACTGCTACTTACACCCTATTTTAATTAGGCAGTATTTTTCCATTCATATTCTCCATTCCTTTTTTGGCAATAAAGTCATATATTGGGTTGCTCAAAAAGTAATTGGATTTTTCATATAGTCGGCGTTGACAAATTTTTTCAACGGCTTGTGACTCTGTAATTGCATTCTTTCTTCTGTCAGTTATCAGCTGTTACTTTTAGCTTGCTTTAGAAAAAAGTGCGCGAAATTTTGTTTACATTTGTTTGTTTGGCGTCAATTTTAATATGGAGCCCACAAAGGTGCATTTTCGTCATATTTTACTTTATTATTTCCGTAAAGGAAAAAACGCGGAGCAGGTTGCCAAAAAGTTACGAGATGTGTATGGTGATAAAGCCTTAAAAGGAAGACAGTGTCAAAATTGGTTTCGCAAATTTCGTTCTGGAGATTTTTCACTTTAAGATGAGCCACGTTCAGGTCGGCCAAATGAAGTTGATGATGACCAAATCAAAGCATTAATCGAATTGGATCGTCATGTAACTGAGCGTGAGATAGGAGAGAAGTTAAATATACCAAAATCAACAGTTCATTATCACATAAAAAGTCTTGGATTGGTGAAAAAGCTTGATATTTGGGTACCACATGTATTGAAAGAAATTCATTTAACAAACCGAATCAACGCTTGTGATATGCACCTTAAACGAAATGAATTCGATCCGTTTTTAAAACGAATCATAACTGAAGATGAAAAGTGGATTGTTTACAACAATGTTAGTCGAAAACGATTGTGGTCCAAGCATGGTGAACCAGCTCAAACCACTTCAAAGGCTGATATCTACCAAAAGAGGGTTATGCTTTCTGTTTGGTGGGAATGGAAGGGTGTGGTATATTTTGAGCTGCTTCTAAGGAACCAAACGATTAATTCGGATGTTTACTGTCAACAATTGGACAAATTGAATACAGCCATCAAGGAGAAGCGACCAGAATTGGTCAATCGTAAAGGTGTCATATTCCACCAGGACAACGCTAGACCGCACACATCTTTGGTCACTCGCCAAAAACTGAGTGAGCTTGGCTGGGAACTTTTAATGCATCCACCATATAGCCCTGACCTTGCACCATCAGACTACCATTTATTTCGATCTTTGCAGAACTCCTTAAATGGTAAAACTTTCGGCAATGATTAGGCTATAAAATCGCACTTGGTTCAGTTTTTTTGCAGATAAAGGCCAGAAGTTTTATGAGCGTGGAATACTAAATTTGCCAGGAAGATGGCAAAAGGTTATCGAACAAAATGACAATTATATATTTGATTAAAGTTCATTCTAAGTTTTATTAAAAATGCATTTACTTTCTTTTAAAAAATCCGCAATTACTTTTTAGACAACCCAATAATAAAACATGTGGGGCAGAGTACACATGCACTCTACAGAGGCTCACAAAAATGGTCGTTCGACTTGACTTCACTAGCCTCTAGAAGCAATCATTTATATGCCTTCCAATGCCAACTCCAAATATAAATGTCTCCAACCAAACTGATAACCCGATTTTACGTCCTGATTTAGCAGAATTCATAGGGATGGGTGCTCAAAATTCGGACCCACCGAACTTAGCCTGGTTATACTTCTTTTTCTCTTAGGAAGAATTTAACATTGAGCGTCTTATTGTCGGGAAATCGACTTTTTTGCAGAAACCTGTTTGGTGTTAGAAATAAATGACAAATAAGCAAGCTCGAAACGCTTAATGAGATTAATTTTATGTATGACGTCCAACAATTAACCATTTTGTAGCCGCTAACTTAGTATGTAAGCGCAGTTAGATAAAATCATAACATCTATTTCGTTTATGTTCTTTTAAATTGCATATTACGTCTGCTAAACATTGTGATTGATAGTCCTTCCAAACCTTTTCTTATTATATTGCTGCATTTAAATTTAAAACTACTCAGGGCTATTGATTTGAAATGGAAATTTAAGGGTCCTTCAAACTGAATGAGTCAAACGACACCATAACTAATTCGGGTGACGGCGGCAATGGTGTTGCATAATGCATGAAATCCTATTAAGAATTCATCTCACTCAAATGACCGTGCCATTCTTATTGGCCAATCCCATTGTGGTGTCATAAAATAATACCCAAAAAAGCAAATAATTCTACACTCAAAAATCCTGAAGCAAACAAACAATAAATGATGAGATGAATGCCAGACAGAGATTTTATTTGTTTTCTAGTTGCCCTGTGTGTGCATAGGTCTGTCGTGTGAACAGATCAGGATAAAAGTCAAATGCTAATAGGGTAACGTTGGGTGCATGATAATCTTGGCCAAACCAGCATCCCAGTCTAAATGGATCGCTGTAAGAAGAACACCTTCTGGCGAATATTCTGGAAAGGAGTTTCTTGCTTAAGTATTATAAAATTGTTGAATAACAGTTTGTTTTGAATAGGGTGGGACCAACTGTAGCTGTGAATAGGAATGCTGGAGATTTAGCTAAAATTTACAGCCACAAGTTATTCCACAATAGGTTGTTGTTTTTGTAGCCACAAGCACGTTTGGGTCCATAGGACCGATCGCCGTGGGAACGTTATGCCCAATGGCTATTTAAAGGCACCGCGATATGTACCATAGTCAGGCTGTGACGGAGTCCTAAAGGCTAACTCCTTTGGGCAGATCATTGTACTTTGGTGCGACCAACTAATCGGGATTAGTGCTATTCTCGATCCTTAAAATTTATAAGACCATCTAGTCATGCCCCACCCGTCTGTTTGTAGTTATCGCGCTACAGTTTTCATAAGTAAAAACAGACATTTTTTACCATTTTAACGGCAAGTTTCCCCTTGATCTGGGACTGAGGGAGTAAAATGCTTTTGTATTTGGTTTCTGCAATATATATTTTATTTGCTTTGATGTAGTCTTAAAGCAAGACGGTTAGGGGTGTGTTTCGATTCGGAAGCCGGTCAGGGACTCGGATGGTCGGATTGACGAGCGGCACACCGCAATACACGGTTAGCAGCGATCTGCGGCCGCGTTAGGCGACAAGGAGGCACACCCTAATACTCTTATATACGGTACGATACGCTGGTTGGAGGTTAGGAGACACTCCCTAATATACGACAATATTCGGGTTCACTGCGGTGACAGCACGCGGAGGCGAGGGAGCACTCCGTTGACACAAAATGGGGTTTCGGGGGTGATGACGTGTGGCGAGGAGGCACACTCTAATTTAAGATACTGTTCGGATCACTCGCGATTACGGCATGAGGAGCCGAGAGGGCAAGCAATGGGGTTCGGGGCGCTATAGCAAATGAGTGGCAAGAAGGCTAAGAGGCAAAAGAGAACTCTACCTACACTAGGCACTGAGCTACATGAGGATATACCCTGATACCCTTAAGATAGCAAGGTAGTCTTAAATCTACTCACTACGTCTGCACGGCTCCTGGCTACCTGATTGACTGTCTCGAGTACCCGTTGCGTCTTCCTTTTATATGGGCTTTGCTATGCACTAGTTTTTATACCCACCACCGAAGGATGGAGGTATATTCATTTTGTCATTCCGTTTACAACACATCGAAATATCCATTTCCGACCCTACAAAGTATATATATTCTTGATCAGCGTAAAAATCTAAGACGATCTAGACTTGTCCGCCTGTCTGTTGAAATCACGCTACAGTCTTCAAACATTGAGATATTGAGCTGAAACTTTGCACAGATTCTTTTTTTATACCCTCCACCAAATGATGGGGGGTATACTACAATAATTTCGTCATTCTGTTTGTAACTACTCGAAATATTCGTCTGAGACACCATAAAGTTTATATATTCATGATCGTCATGACATTTTATGTCGATCTAGCCATGTACGTCCGTCCGTCCGTCTATCTGTCGAAAGCACGCTAACTTCCGAAGGAGTAAAGCTAGCCGCTTGAAATTTTGCTTATTCTTCTTATTAGTGTAGGTCGGTTGGTATTGTAAATGGGCCATATCGGTCCATGTTTTGATATAGCTGCCATATAAACAGATCTTGGGTTTTGACTTCTTGAGCCTCTAGAGTGCGCAATTCTTATCCGATTGGAATGAAATTTTGCACGACGTGTTTTGTTATGATATCCAACAACTGTGCCAAGTATCGGTCCATAACCTGGTATAGCTGCCATATAAACCGATCTTGGGTCTTGAGCTTCTAGAGGTCGCAATTATTATCCGATTTGCCTGGAATTATGTTCTACGGATCCTCACATGACCATCAACATACGTGTTTACTATGATCTGAATCGTTCTATAGCCCGATGCAGCTCTCATATAAATCGATCTCTCTATTTTACTTCTTGAGCTCCCAAAGGGCGCAATTCTTATTCGAATTGGCTGACATTTTACACAGGTCTCCAACATGTAATAATATAATAATAGCAGAGTAAATCTTTTCTTAAATCCTTTTTTGCCTAAGAAGAGATGCCGGGAGAAAAACTCGACAAATGCGATCCATGGTGGAGGGTATGTAAGATTCGGCCTAAGGGTCTAAGGCCAATAAAAGCCACATTTATTATCCGTTTTTGCTGAAATTTGGGACAGTGGGTTGTGTTAGATCCCCCCGACATCCTCCGTCAATTTGGCTCAGATCGGTCCAGATTTGGATATAGCTGCCATATAGACCGATCCTCCGATTTAGGGTCTTGGGCCCATAAAAGCCACATTTATTATCTGATTTTGCTGAAATTTGGGACAGTGAGTTGTCTTAGGCCCTTCGACATTCTTCGTCAATTTGGCTCAGATTGGACCATTGGATATAGCTGCCATATAAACCGATCCTCCGATTTAGGGTCTTAGGCCCATAAAAGGCGCATTTATTGTCAGATGTCGCCGATATTTTGGACAGTGAGTTTAGTTAAGCCCCTTAACATACTGCTGCATTATGGCACAGATCGGTACAGATTTGGATATAGCTGCCATATAACCGATCTCTCGGTTTTAGGTTTTGGGCCACAAAAAGCGCATTTATTGTCCGATGTCGCCGCAATTTGGGAAAGTGAGTTGTGTTAGGCCCTTCGAAATCCTTCTTCAATTTCACTCAGATCGGTCCGAATTTGGATATAGCTGCCATATAGACCGATTTCTCGATTTAATGTTTTGGGCCCATAAAAGGCGGATTTATTGTCCAATGTTGCCGAAATTTGGGACAGAGAATTAAGTTAAGCCCCTCCACATATTTCTGCTATTTGGTCCAGATCGATGAATATTTGCATATAGCTGCCTTATACCGATATCTCGATTTAAAGTCTTGGTCCCAAAAAAAGGGGCAGTTATAATCCGATTTAACTGAAAGTTGACACTTTGACTAATGTTAGGCTTTTCGACATCCATATTGTATATGGTTTAGATCGGTTCATTTTTAGATGTAGCTACTAAAAAGACCAATATTTTTGTTATACATAATTGAACAATGCCTTGTACCTATTAGTATTTGTTCCAAATCGGATCATATTTCGATATAACTGCTATGGGATATAATGTATGCAATTTTTAGCGGATTTTGATGAAAGGTGGTTTACATATATACCCGAGGTGGTGGGTATCCAAAGTTTGGCCCGGCCGAACTTACCGCCTTTTTACTTGTTTAAAAACAACTTAGTTGTGTTTCTAACTCCAAAACAAGATGTGTCAACTCTCTTTCGAGATGAGCTTAATGATCGACAATTTTATACAATGAGAAAATGAAAGGAATTTAACGCATTTTGACACTAAGCAGCTCATCATCAGAAATCTTTAGGTGTGAGGGCTTCAAAGGTCGTACATTGGTACGTTATATTTATGTCGAAGAAATTACGAAAGAACCTCTATGAAATGCATACAAAACACAATCCAATCCTGACACTTTGTCCTACTGGCTGTGTCACTTTTTCAAATGTATATGTGTTTGTTTCACTGCAGCGTGGATTTCTTGTCCACATACATAACATTTTTTTCCAGGGTAGTGTTGATGGCTCAGAAGGTTAAGATGACGGCATCCGTTCATTGTTGTCCGAACGTCATGGGTTTCGAGACACGGCCTGGTTCAGCCGAACAAGTTGTTTACCACTTTAAAGTGGTAAAACTAAGCTTAAACCTGCTATGCAATTCATTTTTCTTAATCTAAGGTGTGGCCGTAAACGAAGCCTGCTGACTTTTGTCGTCACATCAAGGGCAGGTTATGTCTGATGATAGGCTATCTTGAAATAGCCACAAATAAATTGCACCCCCGATTTCACTTCTTGTGGCTTTACAATCCACATTTTCATCGGATTTGATGTGTCAACTATACATAGTCCACATATAATCTTGATGGGACTTTCGCGATACTGATTCTTGGGATTGTACTAAGCAAAAAAGTCCACTAGACTATACGTCTACGGTGAAAATCGAGCATCCAGATTTGACTTTTGGAATCCGAAGATCTGAAAAGATGGGTCTGTCGAGGAACACCTCAAGGGGGTGTACTGTATCCTCTAATTTGGCATATAGCCATTGACAATATATTGTAGTCTCTGGAAGAAATATGTGTAAAAGTGGTAGTATATGCCGATGACGTGGCTGTTGCGGTTAGGGGAAAATTTCCCAGCACTCATAGAGATATACTTCAGACAGCTCTACGTTGTTGAGTTGTGAACACTCCAAAATTATGTGGCCTAATCTAGACAGGAAGAGGCCGATCGCTCTGCTGTCGCTGGCTATAACAGACGTCTCATCTGATCGGAAAACATCTGACAGACTGAAGGTTGCATGTAACGACTTCTGCAGAAGCTGTGAGGACGTTGAGAAAGAAGAGACTATAGACAAGTAAAAAGGCGGATACCCACCACCTCGGGTATATATGTAAACCACCATTCCTCATAATCCGGTGAAAATGCATAATTTATGCCCCCATTGCAGCTTTATCGAAATATTGTCCGATTTGGACCAAATTCGACTCGGATATTGAGTGGTCTAATAAGTAAAAGTCATTGTTCAATTTTGTAGAAGAAAATATTGGTTTTTTGGTACCTATATCCAAATATAGACCGATCTGAACCTAAGTCACTATGTCAAATTTCAGCGAAATCGGATTATGAATGTGCCTTTTATGGGGCCAAGACCTTAAATCGAGAGATCGGTCTAAATGACAACTACATCCAAATCTGAACCGACCTGGGCTAAATTGAAGAGGGCTTGTCACTGTCCCAAATTTCGAAGAAATCGGACAATAAATTACCCTTTTATGGGCCAAAACCTTAAATCGAGCGATCAGTGTACATGGCAGCTATATCTAAATCTGGACCGATTTGGCCCAAATTACAGAAAGTTGTGCAAGAGCCGAACGCAACTCACTGTCCCAAATTTTGGCGAAATCGGACCATAAGTACACCTTTTATGGTCTCAAAACCTTATAACGATAGATCGGTCTATATGGCAGCTATATCCAAATCTGGACCGATCTGAGCCAAATTGAAGAAGGATGTCGACTGGCCTAACACAACTCACTGTCCCAGCAAAAATTCAGCAAAATCGGATAATAAATGTGGCTTTTATGGGCCTAAGACCAAGATATAGTCCAATATGACCCATTTTCGAACTTAACCTGCTTATGGACAAAACTAGAATCTGTGCGAAGTTTCAGCTCATTATTTCTATTTTTAAAGCCTGTAGCTTGATTTCAACAGACAGACGGACATGGCTAAATGGTCTTAGATTTTTTAGCTAATCAAGAATATATATACTTTATAGGGTCGGAAATGGATATTTCGGATGGATTCTATACCCATCATCCTTCGGTGGTGGGTATAAAAATTTTGCTGTGTATGTGTCCCGCACTGGCAGTCAGGAGTTCCACTTTAATTTGTCATTTCTTTGAGAACTTTTCTGATTTAGAGGATGTGAACATTCAAAAGTTGTTGGGCTGGAGGGTTCAACGGTAGGAACTAGAAGACTCGGACTCGGCTTTAAAAAGGAGGTCCCTAAACATTGAGCTTAAACTTGAATCGGACAGCACTCATTTATATATAAGAAGTTTGCACTTTTTGTTAATGGAATGTTAATGGGCAAATTTGCAACAATTCGCATCAGTTCTCTAGGCGGAATGGGTTCAAAAGATTTTTACCTAAATTGAATTGGATTGGTTCTTGTGCTAAAATAGAGATATGTGGAAAATCTTGTTACGATTGGATAACAAATGCGACATGTACCTTGATTCCAAAAATAGCGTTCAGTACATGCTGTAGTGTTATCTTATATATAACAAGTAAAAGCGTGCTAAGTTCGGCCGAGCGGAATCTTATACACCCTCCACCATGGATCGCATTTGTCGAGTTCTTTTCCCGAGATCTCTTCTTAGGCAAAACAGGATATAAAAAAAGATTTGCTCTGCTATTAGAGCGATATCAAATATGGTCCGGTTTGGACCACAATTAAATTATATGTTGGAGACCTGTGTAAAATGTCAGCCAATTCGAATAAGAATTGCGCCCTTTGGGGGCTCAAGAAGTAAAATAGAGAGATCGATTTATATGAGAGCTGTATCGGGCTATAGACCGATTCAGACCATAATAAACTTAATAATAAACAATAATAATGGTCATGAGAGAATCCGTCGTACAAAAATTCGGCAAATAGGATAATAATTGCGACCTCTACAGGCTCAAGAAGTCAAGATCCTAGATCGGTTTATATGACAGCTATATCAGGTTATGAACCGATTTGAACCATACTTGGCACAGTTGTTGGATATCATAATAAAACACATCGTGCGAAATTTCATTCCAATCGGATAAGAATTGCGCACTCTAGAGGCTCAAGAAGTCATGACCCAAGATCGGTTTATATGGCAGCTATATCAGGTTATGGACCGATTTGAACCATACTTGGCACAGTTGTTGGATATCATAATAAAACACGTCGTGCAAAATATCATTCCTATGGTTCTTTAGGATTTGTTAAGCGTTGGAGCAAAGAGTTTGTTGATCCAATCGTCACAAGAAATCTATACACATCCCTTGTTCGACCGATACTGGAGTATGGTTCCATAATATGATGCCCAAATTATAAAATCCACTGCAATTCAATTGAGTCTGTGCAAAAACAGTTCGTGTTATTCTGCTTACGTAGACGTAACTGGACATTTTATACTTTACCATCTTATAAAGAAAGATTAAATTTGATCAAATTGCCTTCGTTGGAAAGTCGGCGTACAATGCTGAATCTGAATTTCATGTTAAATATACTACACGGAAACTTGAAGTCGGAGTTTCTGTTGGACCACATCTACTTGAACGTGCCGCTGAGACCTTCACGAAATTTTAATCTTCTTCATGTTGAATACTATCGTACGAATTTTCCGAACAATGACCCATTTAGGCGTTTATGTGTTGAATTTAATAAATTTTACAATAATATAGATATGTGCGAAAACAAAAATTCTTTAAGGAAAAAGATTATTATTTTGCTGAATTCGTAGTTATTAAGCTTAGTTTGTATATATTGTATATAGTCTAGTCTGTAGGTTATAATATCTATAGACTAATAAATAAAAAAAAAAAAAAAAGAATTGCGCACTATAGAGGCTCAAGAAGTAAAGACCCAAGATCGGTTTATATGGCAGCTATATCAAAACATGGACCGATATGGCCCATTTACAATACCAACCGACCTACGCTAATTAGAAGTAATTGTGCAAAATTTCAAGCGGCTAGCTTTACTCCTTCGGAAGTTAGCGTGCTTTCGACAGACAGACGGACGGACAGACGGACGGACATGGCTAGATCGACATAAAATGACACGACGATCAAGAATATATATACTTTATGGGGTCTCAGACGAATATTTCGAGTAGTTACAAACAGAATGACGAAATTAGTATACCCCCCACCCTATGGTGGAGGGTATAAAAATCAATTTGTGTTTGTTTGTAGGTTTGAAGGTTTGTTTGTTTATTTGTTTGTTTGTTTGTATGTTTGTGTGTTCCTTATAGGCTCAGAAACGGCTGAACCGATTTTCTTGAAATTTTCACAGATGGTGCATAATGACCCCGTGGTAAAAATAGGGTACTACATTTTTTGATATCTGAAGGGGGACGTACCCTCCCCCTTACCCTAATTTTCAGAAACGCCAGATCTCGGAGATGGGTGGTGCGATTTAAGCGAAATTTTGTCTGCTCTCATATAGTAAAAATAAAAATTTGGTATCCAAATTTCGGATGGGGTACCTAGGAGAGCTGCCCCACCCTAAAACCTACCAAACATATATTTCAACCAATCACGACAATATGGGACTCAAATGAAAGGTATTTAGGATAAGAAAACGTATCTGATATCCAATTGTCGAACCAAGAGCTAGGGGGACCACCCCAACCACCCCAACCCCCAAAACACCCATAAATCAAACATATTTACCGACCATGGCAATTAGGGACTCAAATGAAAGGTATTTGCGAGTAGAATACGAATCTGATATCCAAATGTGGGACCACGTTTCTGGGGGTCCATCCCTTCCCCAAAACACCCCCCAAACAGGACTTATTTACTGACCATGGGAATATGGAGCTTAAATAAAAAATATTTCTGTGTAGAATTAGAATCTGATATCCAACTATGAGACAAAGTGTTTGGGGGGCCGCCTCTCCCCAAAAACCTCCCCCAAAGGGGACACATTTACGGCCATAGCAATATGGGGCTCAAATGAAAGGACTTTAGGAGTAAAGTACGAATTTGATATCAATATTCGGGAAAAGTGCCTATGGGGCCACGCCATCCCGACAACACCACCCAAATAGTAAGTATTTGCTGACTATTGCAATATGAGGCTCAAATAAGAGGGTTTTTAAAATGGAACACGAATCCGATATATATTTTCAAGGCCAACTCACTGAGTGGCTGCCCATCCCCCAAAACACCCCCAAACCGGTCATGTTTGCTGACTATGGAAATATGGGGCTCAAATTAAAGGTATTTGGGACTAGACCACGTATCTGATGTCAACATTTGGGACCAACTGTCTAGGGGACGTCCCACCACCATCACAACCCCCAAATAGGACATATTTGCTCAGACAATTGGGTCGTAAAGAGGGTCGAACTAAATATTTATAGTTTTTAGAGCCAATACCCCAAACCGGACATATTTGCTGACTTTTGCAATAAGGAGTTTAAATGAGATTAGAAAACGAATTTTATATCCAATTTTGAGGCCAATGGCAATATGGGGTTAAAATCAATGATATATAGATATATGAGAATAGAGCACGTTGCTGATATATTTGCGAGTGGGCGACCACCCTAATCCCCAAAACACCCCTAAATCGGGCATATTTACCGACCATGTCAATGAAAGGTATTGGGGGGTAGAGCAAAAATTGATACCCACTTTCGGGACCAATTTTCTGCTGGTCTACCCCTTTCCCAAAATACCCCAGAGGCAGCAATTTTTTAGTGACCATCGCAAAATGGGGCTCAAATAAAGGTATTTGGGAGTAGAATACGAATTTGATATCCAAATTTAGGACCATGTATTTAGGAAATCACCCCTTCCCCAAAACACCCCGCAAAGGGTAAAAATTTTTCGACCATGCCAATATTTAAAATTGGAAAACGAATTTGATAACCTATTTTGGGCCATGTGTTTAGGGGACGCCTCATCGTGTAAACTCTCCTAAACCAATAGCAATATGGGGTTTAAATAAATGCTTTTTGAAAGAAGAGCACGATGCTGATATTTTTTCTTAGGGCCAAGTGCCTGGGGGACCACCTCACCCCCGAAAACACCCCTAAATCAGTTATCATGAAAGTAGCGGGCTGAAATAAAATATTTTAAGAATGGAGTACACCTTACATCCAAACTTAAATTCGTAGACCAATAAAGATCATATGGGATTCGGAGAAAGGCACTTATATTGTTAAACAATTAGTCAAACGATATACTATTTTCGTAGCATGGTATTTCACTAAAAGCTCTTTAATTGTCGAAAATAAATATTCCAAGGAAACTTTTGTTCCATTTAAAGTAAAAGAAGGCGCAGCGGAGCGGGCCCGGTTCAGCTAGTAATTGTTATAAAAATGCTTACTGTAACTACACATAGCATAGGACATTCTAATCTGCAATATATAGAGTTCTTCTTTCCAAAACAAAGCCATTGTTGGGAGATTTAAATGTATTCCAAATGCCTACAAGATTTGTACATACATATATACAGTGGGAAGCAAAACCGAGTGGTTGTTATACTTTTTGCATTTCTTTCGATTTTTATGTATGCGGACGATGTTAAAATATTTCTGTTGTAGAATATCGAGACGTATCAAAGTTTACTGCAATCTGATCTTAACAGTTTTTTTGACTGGTGCAAAAATAATCTACTGGAACTAAACATTAAAAATGTAAGCATATGAATTTTTTATACCCTCCACCATAGGATGGGGGAATACTGATTTCGTCATTCTGTTTGTAACTACTCGAAATATTCGTCTGAGACTCCATAAAGTATATATATTCTTGATCGTCGTGACATTTTATGTCGATCTAGCCATGTCCGTCCCTCTGTCCATCGGTCCGTCCGTCCATCCGTCCGTCCGTCCGTCTGTCTGTCGAAAGCACGATAACTTTCGAAGGAGTAAAGCTAGCCGCTTGAAATTTTGCACAAATACTTCTTTTAGTGTAGGTCGGTTGGGATTGTAAATGGGCCATATCGAACCATGTTTTGATATAGCTGCCATATAAACCGATCTTGGGTCTTGATTTTTTGGATCTCTAGAGGGCGCAATTCTGGTCCGATTTTACTGAAACTTTGCACGTGGTGTTTTGATATCATTTTTAACAACTGCGCTAAGTATGGTTTACATCGGTTCATGTTTTGATATAGCTGCCATATAAAGCGATCTTGGGTCGTGACTTCGTGGGCCTCTAAGGTGCGCAATTCTTATCCGATTTGAATGAATTTTTGTACTACGGATCCTCTCTTGACTGTCTATAGCCTGATACAGCTCCCATATAAATCGTTCTCTCTATTTTATTTCTTGAGCCCCCAAAGGGCGCAATTCTTATTCGAATTGGGTGACACAGGTTCACACAGGTCTCCAACATATAATTTAATTGTGGTCCAAACCGGACCATATCTTGATATCGCTCTAATAGCAGAGAAAATCTTTTCTTACATCCATTTTTGCCTAAGAAGAGATGCCGGGAAAAGAACTCGACAAATGCGATCCATGGTGAAGGGTATATAAGATTCGGCCCAGCCGAACTTAGCACGCTTTTACTTGTTTAGACTAGGTGGTATACAATCATGTTATTATTTGAATGGCCGCTTAATTGAATCTGTCTCATCTATGAACGATTTTGCGATCCTTTTGGATCACCGACTAGACTTCCGCGAGCATATTTCTGTAATTGCTAACAAGGCATATAAAAGTCTAGGCTTTATAAAACGCTGGAGCAAAGAATTCTCTGATCCAATAGTAACTATGCAGCTGTATATTTCTTTTGTGCGTTGTATCTTAGAGTACGGTTCTGTAGTATGGGACCCAGTTTACCTTATTCATTCCAATACAATTGAACCGGTTCAGAAACAATTTTTATTATTTTGCCTCAGGAATCGTGGCTGATTTGCCTAGCTATAATTACAGATTGAATCTTATTAAATTACCGATTGTGGAAAGTCGTCGCGTAATGCTGAATGTAACTTTTCTAATGAACATTATTCATGGCAAAATATTATCAGATTTTACTTTAGACAGACTTTATATCGTTCCACGATCCAATCAGACCAACTCGTCATTATCAACTACTTCAAATAAATTAATTTACCACTAATTATGCAAATTATTTTATAATCTAATTGATCTATCAGAAAGTTGTGAGTCGATAAAAAGGAAGTTAATTTTATACTTGAATCATATAAAGGTTTTAAACCTCTATATTCTTAAAAGCTCAAATATATATACATATATTTTTGTTTGTACATATATATTTAGCTTACATGTACATATATACTTAGCTTAGACTTAAGACAAATAAATAAAAAAAAATTCAACCAGGCAAAAGTCGGGCTGTGTAATATAATACCCTTCACCTACCCTATATGTACAAAGTGGGAGCTATATCTAATTCTGAACCAAATTTTGATGGACCTCGGCGGATGTTTTCAGATGGGTTACTAAACAATCCGTATTAAATTTCGAACAAATATGTTCAAACTGTGATAACTACGCTTGACAAATGACAACATTTATTCATTCAAAATCTGTGATGTATTGTATAGCTATAGATTCTTAGTTTTAAGTTAATTATAAGAATTTTATATTCTTATTGTGAGGGTGTAAATAAATAAATTACAATTACAATTATTGCAAACTACCCAAAATCTGACGAACATGTATATGGGAGCTTTATCTCAATCTAAACTGATTTCGACCAAACATCTTAGATATCGTGGTAATGTTCGAGTGGATGTGCAAAATGTTGAAAAGGTTGGTTAATAAATGCGCTTGCAGTGACTCTAGAAGTGAAAATCGGACGAAATACCAATATTGCAGCTAAATTAAATATCTAAATCTGAACCGATTTCTATGAAATTCACCAGTAATACTAAGATATGTAAGAAAATTCTTCCTGCCAAATTTCGAGAGAATTGGTTTACAAATGAGCACTTTATTTTAGCACTAGCTGACCCGGGCCCGCTCCGCTGCGCTTTCTTTTACTTTATATGGAACAAAGTTTCCTTGGAATATTTATTTTCGACAATTAAAGATCTTTTAGTGAAATACCATGCAAACTTGTCTAACAGTTTAACAATATAAGTGCCTTTATCTGAATTTCACATGATCTTTATTGGTCTACGAATTTAAGTTTGGATGTAAGGTGTACTCCATTCTTAAAATACTTCTTTTCAGCCCGATATTCTCATTACGTCTGTTTTAGTGATGTTTTCGGGGTAGAGGTGGTCTACCAGATACTTGGCCCTGAAACAATATCAGCATCGTGCTCTTCTCTCAAATACCATTTATTTAAACCCCATATTGCCATTGGCTTAAGAGGAGTTTACAGGTTGAGGCGTCCCCCAAACACATGGGCCCCAAAATAGGTTATGAAATTCGTTTTCTAATCTCAAATACTTTTCATTTGAGCCACATATTGGCATGGTCGAAAAAATTTTTTCCTTTGGGGTGTTTTGGGAAAGGGGTGATCCTAAATACATGGTCCTACATTTTTATGTCAAATTCATATTCTACTCCCAAATACCTTTAGTTTAGCCCCTATTGCGATGGTCAGTAAAAAATTGCTGTTTGTGGGGTATTTTGGGAAAGGGGTAGACCTCCAGAAAATTGGTCCTGAAAATGGGTATCAATTCGTACTCTACCCCCCAATACCTTTCACTTAAGTTCCACATTGACATGGTCGGTAAATATGCCCGATTTAGGGGTGTTTTGGGGATTGGGGTGGTTCCCCAAACACTAAGCCCGGAAAATATATCAACAACGTTCTCTATTCCCATATATCTATATATCATTTATTTGAACCCCATATTGCCATTGCCCTCAAAATTGGATATCAAATTCGTTTTCCAAACTCATTTAAACTCCTTATTGCAAAAGTCAGCAAATATGTCCGGTTTGGGGTATTGGCCCCAAAAACTATGAATATTTAGTTCCACTCTCTTTAAGACCCAAATTGTCTTGGTGAGCAAATACGTCCTATTTGGGGGTTGTTATGGTGGTGGGACGTCCGCTAGACAGTTGACCAACTAATATTGATATCAGATACGTGGTCTACTCCCACATACCTTTAATTTGAGCCCTATATTTTAATAGTCGGCAAACATGACCGGCTTGGGTGGTGTTTTGTGGGATGGGCGGCCAATCAGTGGCCTTGAAAATATATATCGGATTCGTGTTCCACTTTAAAAGCCCTCTTGTTTGAGCCATATGTTGCAATAGTCAGAAAATACTTCCTATTTGGGTGGTGTTGTGGGGGTGGGGTGGCACCATAGACACTTTTTCCGAATATTGATATCAAATTCGTGCTTTACTCCCAAAGACCTTTCATTTGAGCCCCATATTGCAATGGCCGTAAATTTGTCCCCTTTGGGGGATGTTTTTAGTGAGAGGCGGCCCCCAAACACTTGGTCCCATATTTGGATATCAGATTCGTATTCTACATTCAAATAGCTTTTATTTAAACCCCATATTCCCATGGTCAGTATATGAGTCCTGTTTGGGGAATGTTTTGGGAAAGGGTGGACCCCCAGAAACGTGGTTCCACATTTCGATATCAGATTCGTATTCTACTCGCAAATACCTTTCATTTGAGTCCCATATTGCCATGGTCGGTAAATATGTCCGATTTAAGGGTGTTTTGGGGCTTGGGCACTTGGTCTGGCAATTGGATATCAGATATGTTTTCTTACCCTAAATACCTTTCATTTGAGTCCCATACTGTCGTGATTGGTCTAAATATATGTTTGGTAGGTTTTAAGGTGGGACAGTCCCCCTAGGTACCCCATCCGAAATTTGGACACTAAATTTTTATTTTTAGGGTAATATATGAGTGCACACAAAATTTCGCTTAAACCGCACCACTCATCTCCTAGATCTGGCGTTTCTGAAAATTAGGTTAAGGGGGAGGGTTCCCCCCCCCCCTCCCCCCAAATAAACCACTATATGTAGCCTTATAATGTTTTCTTAAAAGTTTGTAAGACCAGAGAAAGAAACCGATCTCCCGATAAGACTTCCTAAGCTTAAGAATTGCCCCCTCTAGATACTCAAGAATTCAAGACCCAAGATCGGTTTATATGGCAGCTATATCAAGACATGGTCCGATTTGGCCTATTTACGGTCCCAATCGACCTACACTAATAAGAAGTATTTGTGCAAAATTTCAAGCGCTAACTAAACTCTAAATTCTAAACTAAATTAGCATGCTTTTAACAGACGGACGGACTTGGCTTGATCGACTTAAAATGTCATGACGATCAAGAATATACAATATCTACTTTATGGAGTCGTAGACTCATATTTCGAGTTGTTACAAACGGAATGTCGAAATTAGTATACCACCATCCTTTGGTGGAGGTTATAAAAATATTGGTTCGTAAATTAAGTATGAAAAATCAAAAAATTTTCTACAATTATTCTTAAAGAACAAATCGGAGTGCTTGTGCCAATTTTGTGCTCTATTTTTTGTGGGGACTTTTCATTCATTTTTTTTTTTAAGTTTTCAGTAATTATTTGCAAAACGTGATAATTGAAAGAGCATTCGACTAAAAAATTAAATAATTTTGTACTGTTTTTAATATTTGAAAGAAATGCAAAAAGTGTAACATCCACTCGGTTTTGCTTCCCACTGTATATGTACACACATATGTGATATACACAGAATGAACAAAGGGATTGGCAAGTAATCGTACAAGTCTACACATATTGGGCTAACTAAAACATTACCAAATATTATTTGACATCTTTAAAGCAGCCAGTTAGTGGCTTAGTTGCCATCGATTTCTGAGAAAAGGCGATTTAATCCTCGAAACGAGTAAACACAATCTGAGTTTACTTTCAACCAAAACAATGCCAGCATTTGAAACGATTGATCTAGAAGAGATGTTTGCCTGCCTTTTGCAAAAATAGGGGAAGTTTTCTTTTGTGAACTCTTAGTCGAGGAAATATTAGTGGTAGAATGTCTTCTCTTTGTAATAATTGTGCATTTTGGGGGTAAAAGTGTACACCTCAAATATTTTTTTTTGCAAATTATTTTATATCCAACACTAGGTCAAACTCTTTTATTGGAAAACATTTGTTCATTTAGCAGGGCACAGAAAAATAGCTCATCTCCGATTTTGGACACAAACGTTGAAAATATTTTTTACACATGATCATCAAAGTTTTCCTCTGCTACGAATGTTTGCGGTCCGTTTCCAAAAGTGAAAAGTAACTACGTTTATTTCGTACATAAATGTTAATTCTATTGAAAGGAACCACTCCAAACGTCTGGATAAAAATTTAGTTTGACAACTCGAATGAGTAAACCAGACCCCTTTTTGACATATACTAATAAACGATCGGTTATAAGACGATTAACTGAAAATAACCTATTTGCACGTAATGCTAGACGAAAGTCCCATGCACCAAAGAAGAACAAACAAGCCATCGACAAGACTTCGCCAAGGGAAGAAGTTTTTAAATGGCATAGTATCTATAAAATTAGAATAATCACCGTTGGAAAAATATTTTCTGAAGTTCTAGCCGGGATTCGAACCCAGGTGATCAACGTCAATGGGGGACATGTTAACCTCTGAGCTATGATGGTCTCCGTTTATTTGAGTATTGGTATCACAATGGAAAAAAAAATTCTATGTGCGTCTGTATAGAAAATAGACTGCTACTCCAACGTAACCTAACCTAGTGGTACAGAGTGGCGAGAGAGCAACCCTTTAATAAGTAGCAATGCTCCAAGTGAAGGAAAGGTATCGGAAAAATCAGACCGATGGCTTTTGTACAGGCACATCCTCCTACAGAGACAAAGAAGGAAATCTGGTAGTAAATAAATATAGTTTGCTTAGGACATGGAAAGAACATTTTCCCAGCTTCTAGTATCCGACAGTGGCGGCGAAGAGGATACTGCAGAACCTATCCCTGATGATGGTATAGACTGTATACCGCCAAGTCCGAATGAGGTGCAAGTAGCTATGACCCGACCGAAAAAAACAACAAGAAGCAGCTTGCCAGCTGAATTATTTAAGACCAGAGGCGACACGCGAATAATGCATTTGCTTCATCTCGCCTGTGTGATCTGAAGAACGCATACCCTACGATTGAAACCTCAGCATACTATGTCCCGTACACCAGAAATGGGCAAGACAGTTTCTGCCAAATACAGAGGAATAAGTCTCATTAATACGACATGCAAAATAATCTTAGGCGTACTGTGTAAAAGATAAAAATCTAAAGTCAATGAGATAATTGAGCCCCACAATTCGGCTTTACGACTAGTAAATCCACAATAAACCAGATATTCACAATGCTCCAAATCCTGGAAATGACCCGAGAAGGACAGATCAATACTTACCATTTCACTTTTTGTTGACTACAAAGCCGATTCTGACGTCCCTATGTGTTCGAAAGCATTTCAAGTGGTGTCTGAGTTTGGTATCCCTGCAAAATTAATAATACTCTGCGGAAAGACGCTTACTGATGCACGTTCTTTAGTAAGAAAAGGAAAAAACCTCTCCGAACCATTCAAAACCGAACTGCTGGCGAAGGTTATACGAGATGCATATGTGAATAGGTATGACACACCACATGGTATTTGTCTATGCCGACGACATCGATATTATGGGTCGGACACCAGAAGTAGTAACTGCAGCGTTTGAAAAGAACGAAAGAGACTAAGTAATAGTGGGTCTGGTGGTAAAAGAAGACAATACCAAGTGGATGGTATAACTTGGAGGTGGTCCGCAATTTCATCTAACGTGGCACCGCCGTAACCGTGACGAATGACACCACTTCGAAATAAAACGAACCATAATATTCGCTAACAGATGCTAATTTGGATTAAGCAAGCAGTTAGGGACAGAGCCACTCCTCGAAACTATACAAGGCACTGATACTACCCGTGTTGTTATGTGGTTCCAAGGCATGGGTACTTATGGAAGCAGACGAAGCAGGGCTTTGGATTGTTTGGAAGAAAGATTCTTCGTAAAGTTTTTGGATCAGTCTGCATTGATGGAGAATATCGGCGTAGTATGAACCTCGAGCTGTATGACGTGGTTTGCATAAGTAAACTTATCAAAATACAATGCTTACGTTGGCTAAGTCGTGTAGTCGGAATGAATGAAGAAGCATTTTTGCTTGAGCTTTTGAGTGGAGCGGACGTTTTGTTATTTCGCAACTCAAGAATTTTCTGTAACTCATAAAAAGGAGTAATTTTCGGAAAAAAAGTGTTACGACAGTGTTATACATTAGGTGTTTGATGATGTGCGGCTGTTTCCAGTGGATCGGCAGATCTAGAGCCCGGGACTAGGCTTAGAGAGGACTTCAAAGACCCAACAGCGGCGATGATGGTATCAGGTCGTAGCATGTTGTCTACTACTGAAACCTAGCCGACAGACGACTGTTCATCAGGGGCTTTTAGTTTAATATACGTGTGCTTTTAATTTATCTAGGCCATACGCAAAACTACTACGCTCTTTAAGAGGTTGAAACAATAAAAGTCGCATCGCTCTCAGGTTTATTAAGAGGTTTGCTGCGAATGATCCTGAAACTCTCACCGATTAGGATAGAGGCTGCCTTAATTGGGCTCGGAGATTTACTGCACCCGTTTAGATTCGGAAACAGCAACGCAGTCAGCCAAAAGGTTGCGATCAACTGGAGGGCATTCCATGCTCAAAAGAACTAAGGCGAACAATAGTAATATGGGTCCAAGAACCTTTTCTAATTTTGCTAAGAACAGTTTGGTGATGGTAGTTGTCAACAAGGGAGAAAAACAGGGCTGCATACCTAGGAATGATTGAAGTAGGATAGTAAATGGGCTCTCATCTGTATACAACGATGTCCTTGCCGAATTGCCTGGGTCTCCTCCAGTTGGTGACGATGCAGGCTGGTATCGGGGACGATACAAATTAATTGCTTTCGGGGAACAACCCTCAGTTGAGATTTATCGTTGATCCCTAAAAAAGTTTGGGAGATCTGGCCAGTAGCAGCACTAGAAGGAAGATATTTCTTCTCGACAAATGGCACATGCTTGGATACCAAGGATTCCCTCACATCCTGAATCCAAATTTGGCAGACTAATGGACTGTAAGCCCAATCTTTCAACCACCGACAAAAAATTGTCTGAAGATTGGATGAGGCTGACGGGAATCGGAGACATGCAGTAATCTTACTAAACATCGGCTGTTTCGCAGACCTTAACAAGTCTGAATCCTACGGATTTAACAAGTGAGACTGAAGGTTTATCAGAGCGGTGTGGTTGTGGAATCAGGAGACGACTCAGCAGTTGTTGCTGAACACTTGTCTGAGGAACTATCAACCACATCTGTAGATAAATCTCCGCCATTGTAAGGCCGCTTAGGCGCCACTAAAAGTCCTCCAGATCGCAGGAAGATTTGATGGGGTTCTTATCCAGGAACCATGGGTGTATGGAGAATGGTTCGTGGACTAAGAATTTATGGATTTAAACTACTCAAAGGTACAGGTAAATTGCATCGCTAAGCACTAAAGTTTCATCGCCAAACACTAAAGATTCAGTTGTAGCTAGTCTTGAAATTTATAAGTTTCATTACTGGCGGCTACCCTATATATGCCACACGATTCAAAGATGGCGCTTTCAAGCCTTAAGTTGCTGGTGTAAGCCATTTCTGCAGGGAAAAAGAGCCTCATCGTAAGAAGTGATGCTAACGTACATCACCAGATATGGGGAATTTCAAATAAAAACGAAAAGGGTGAGCTGCCTATCGAATATATAATTAGTTGGAATTTGGCGATTTATAATAAAGGGAATAAGCCGACCTTTATTCAACAGGGCGAAAGCCAAACGGCACCGCACGAATGGTCCATAAGTTTGACCTAAGAAAGTACAATGGCGAATTAAAAATGGTTTAGGGTTGAATGCTGCAGCTCCGTGGAGGATACACTGAAATGAAAAGCTTCGTGACAGAAATAAAATGTTAAGTTGTATCAATGAAATTTGTCATGGATTTTGAGCTTTATTGCATAAATGGCTAAAGTTTCATTAACATGAAATTTTTAAAATATATTCATTATAGCAATGATATATTTTCATTGATACAATGAAAACGTTAATTTATGTTATGAACATTTTTCTTTGGAGTAATGAAATCATTTCATTTATGCAACGAAAAAGTTTCATTCTCAAAACCCACCACCTTTGATGGTTGGTGGGTTTTTTCTTTTCTTTGTTCTGCGCGCGCTTCTTTTGGAGGGTATACACCATAGGTATACTAATTTCGTCATTCTGTTTGTAACTACTCGAAATATTCGTCTGAGACCCCATAAAGTATATATATTCTTGATCGTCGCGACATTTTTTGTCGATCTAGCTATGTCCGTCCGTCTGTCTGTCGAAAGCACGCTAACTTCCGAAGGAGTAAAGCTGGCCGCTTGAAATTTTGCACAAATACTTCTTATTAGCGTAGGTCGGTTGGTATTGTAAATGGGCCATATCGGTCCATGTTTTGATGTAGCTGCCATATAAGCCGATCTTGGGTCTAGACTTTTTGAGCCTCTAGAGGGCAACAACAATGCCAAGTTCGGTTCAAATCGGTCCATAACCTGATATAGCTGCCATATAAACCGATCTTGGGTCTTGACTTCTTGACACATAGTGTTTTGATATCACTTCCAACAACTGTGCCAAGTATGGTTTAAATCGGTCCATAACCTGATATAGCTTTCATGTAAACAGATCTGGGGACTTGACTTCTTGAGCTTCTAGAGGGTGCAATTCTTATCCGATTTGGCTGAAATTTTGCATGACGTATTTTATCCTTACTTTCAACAACTGTGTCAAATAAGGTTCAAATCGCTTCATAACCTGATATAGCTGTCATACAAACCGATCTGGGATCTTGACTTCTTGAGTCTCTAGAGGTCGTAATTTTTATCCGATTTGCCTGAAATTTTGTACGACGAATCCTCTCATGACCACATACGTGTTTATTATGGTCTGAATCGGTCTATAGCCTGATACAGCTCCCATATAAATCGATCTCTCTATTTTACTTCTTGAGCCCCCAAAGGGCGCAACTCTTATTCGAATTGGCTGACATTTTACACAGGTCTCCAACATATAATTTAATTGTGGTCCAAACCGGACCATATCTTGATATCGCTCTAATAGCAGAGCAAATCTTTTCTTATATTCTTTTTTGCCTAAGAAGAGATGGCGGGAAAAGAACTCGACGCTAGCACGCTTTTACTTGTTTTTTGTTCATTTTAAGCTTTGCTCTCTCGTTTTTTCTGCTATTGAGTAGAGAAGTAATAAGCAGAGGTGCTTATTACTTCTCTACTCAACAATTTAATTAATTTTGTGGTCGACGTGATTTGAACTCATGATCTCATGTTTGGTGGTCTACCGCGCATCCTCTAGCCTACCTACATCACTTTCTGAATGAAGCATTACTGGACAGCAAAAAGTTTCTCAATTAAAATGCATTTAGAGAACGTGTACAGACTTCAATCGACTCCTTTAAGTGGAATAACAAGCTGTATCCAATAGAGTAGCTTCTTGGCTTGTATCAGCATGTCGTAAATACCTGTGGGATGGAGGAACATAAAGGTAATTTTTATTCCAAAGCGGGAAAACAATACCACACGAAGGCGAAAGATTTTCGTCCTATTAGTCTGTCATCTTTTATGCTGAAGACTCTTAAGAGGCTGATAGAAACATATCTCAAGGCAAAGATCCCTGAAAATCGCCTGTCTCGGCAACAGCGTGTATATAAAGGGTAAGGGCTCCTAGACGCCTACAAAAAGGATTCTCTCGCTGTCAAGGAATATAAAATGGTAGCATTTCTTCTCTCCTTGGGAGGAGAGAATGTTCCATTTAAGATCAGTAAAAAATGAATTTCGAATCCAGGCCACTAAATTAAATCTGTGGAGAATGTATTTCTGGATTCAAAAACCGGCTTCGACCGTCCCAGATCTTACAGTTTAAAATTCACATGTTGTGGGAGCCGGGGCACAAAGATATCCGAGGAAATTGTAGAGCTGGCGAGACTAGGAACTACCATACACAATCCAGGGGAACTGGAATCTGTGCCTCTAGCGACATATAAGTTAGGTTTTTAGGATCAGACCCGAAGGGCAACGAATGACAGATGGTCACAAAGGAGGAATTATGAGCCCTCCAAAATTATGTGGCCCAATCTAAACTTGAAGAGGTCTACAGCTTTGCTGTCTAGAACAGACGTTTCAGATATTGTTTACGTCATGACAGGTAACTGTTTGATGCTGACAGACTGAAGGTTGCATGTAACGGCTTCTGCAGAAGCTGTGAGGACGTCGAGGAACAGGAGACTATAGAACATATGCTGTGTGTGTCCCGCACTGGCAGTCAGAAGGAGTTCCACGTTAGGTTCTCATTTCTTTGAAAACTTGTCTGATTAAGGGGATGTGAACTTTGGCAAGTTGTTAGGCTTTTTAAGGCGATCTGGATGGTTCAATGGTAGGAACTAGAAGGCATCTGCCTTTTCCTGTTTTTTTTTTGTGGTATCACAATGGACGAAACGTTTAAGTGATTCTGATGGGAGTCTGTCAGTTTAACCTAGCATGAATGAAGAAGCTCCAGCGAAGAAGTCTTATTAAGGTTAATACTGAGGCAAAATGGACCAAGACCAAATTCCGATGGAAAGATCAAGTGATGAACGTCATCCCCAAAGTAAATGTCAGGAATTCGCGAAGGAGCGTAAGCAATTACAATAAAAAAAAAGTATAGAGTGACGAACCAAATTTTATAGTGCTCGAAAATGATAACGGATCATCCATTAGACGCCCAGATGACTTGAACCCAATTACTCGTAGAATGGCAGCAGTATGGTGGATCATCATATTGAACAAATGCCGCGCATGGTAAATTTTGAAGGAGTAAAGCTAGTTGCTTGAAATTTTGCATAAAATACTATAAGTGTAAGTGTTTTGACATAGCTGCCATGTATACTGATCTCGAATCTAGACTTCTGAAGCCTCTAGAGGCCGTAACTTCTCTCCGAATTGGCTGAAATTCTCCATGCGTAATTGTGTTGACTTCCAACAACTGTGTTTAGAACGATCTTAATCGGTTCGTAACCTGATATAGCTACCGATCTTGACTTCTTGGGCCGCTAGAGTGCGGAATTCGTACCCGACTTGGCTGAAATTTTACAAGAGATATTATGTTTTGACTTTCAATAGCTGTACTATATATGGTATCAATCGGTTCATAATTTTATATAGATGCCCGATTTGACTTCTAGATCATCTGGAAGGCGCTATTACCGCCCGATTTGGCTGAAAATAGTTTTGCTATGACTTTCAACGTTCATGCCAAGTATAGCCCAATTAAGTTTATAACCTGATATAAACCGATTTTACTCTTGAGCCTCTTAGGGGCGCAATTATTTGGCTGACATTTTGTATGACTTCTAATTGTCATGACATGTACGGTCCATCTGTATCTGTCTCTATCTCCTATATATTTGAAAAAGTCATTCATAGAAGGTGTCAAATGCGACCCACGATGGAGGGTACATAAGGTTCGGCCCGGCCGAACTTAACAGACTGTAGAGTGATTTTAACAGACAGACGGGCGGACATAGACTTTTACGAGGACCGAGAATATATGTAATATATTGGGTCGGAAATGAATATTTCGGTGTGTTGCAAACAATATGACAAATTGAATAAACCCTCATTCTTCGGTGATGGGTATAATTACGAATATAAACTATTATTTCCTTCTTGAAAATAAGAAATGGTGTATTGGTTTAATTAAATGTCCACAAATGTATATCTTAACTGATAAGGATGAGAGTCCGATCATAAGGCGACGCGCTTGTATATATTTTATCTACTTCAACCTTAAAACGATGATGGCCTTCTATTAATTAATCGATATAATGCAAATTTTGCCCATGAACACTCCCCAAAGTAACAGGGGCAAACTTCTCACATATCAATAAGTGCAGTCCGATAAGGGGCCTTCTTTTTATAGCCGAGTCCAAACGGCGTGCCGCAGTGCGGCACCTCTTTGGAAGGAAGTTTTACATGGCATAGTACCTCACAAATGTTGCCAGCATTAGGAGGAGAAAACCACCGTTAAAAATTTTTGTTTTCTGATGGTCTCGCCAGGATTCGAATCCAGGCGTTCAGCGTCATAGGTGGACATGCTAACCTCTGCGCTGCCGTGGCCTCCTTAATCGATATACATATGGCAAAAACAGACTGTTAACTGGAAATATTGGTGGATGATTTAAATTCATAAAGTTATAGAATACTTTAAATAAATACTGCTCAAGTTAATTTAGTAAATAAACATTAAAATATGTATTGATATTTTTGTTTGTTTCTTCTTTCCTAATGTAAAATCCGTCAACAAAGTATAAGCAGCTTCAATTATATCTTCCCTCTTTAATTCAATTAACATCATCCGATGCCATACTAAAAATGAGGATAAAAACAACCTTAAAACAAATAACTCGAGGCTCCCTTTCGTAAAGAAGGACATTTTTTAAAGATTCCAAACAAACAAAAGTTGTGCTGAGCCAAATAATTTATTCATTAGAGTAATTATTCAATAAATAAAACTAACGCACTCATCCTGCATCCCCGAAATGAATTTGCTCAACATGGAAGTAAGTATTTCCCCTCGTAGTCTGTTTTCCGCTGGAACAGTCAATCATTGTTCTCAGATTGGGAAATTTGCCTTCGGGCTAATTGCATTCTAACAAGCCGCACCAAATTCAATTCGTACCGCTCCTTATGTTTGTTTGACGTTCGTTATTTCCATTACAATAAAATTCACCAAAGTCCTTGTGTTAGGGATGACAATTTCGAAACAAAATTTAGTCAAGGATTTATATTTGAAGACGAGGTAATAGCATATTGACAGTAATGGTGCGTTCTTTAACAAAATGTTTGAATTTGGGGTAACCAATATCCGAGAAGAATCTTCAGTACCGATCGCCACGGACATGCTAACCTCTGCGCTACTGTGGCCTCCAATTGGATATATATTTTTTGAAGAATTATTTAAATATCCTAATGTAATGTTAATGGTTTCTTGCCGTGGGGTTGGAAAGTAATTTAAGTGGATCATTGCTATCGTTAATTTGTTCTTTTATAGACACTTCGCTGAGAGGTGATGTTCTACGGCGCCCCGCTTAACGGGGTAAACTTGATTGTCCGATTGTATTGCCAGATGAGTTCGATTCAGTCAAGTTTAAAGCAACATGCTTAAGGGAACTTAAGCTTAGACCTGGTATGGTATAAAGCAACGAATTTGTTAAATTGGAATAAACAAGAAACTCAATGCAGCCTAACGAACAGGGAGCCGACGATGAGACTACCACCTACTCCCAAGAAGCCCATTTACTGGAGAACAGATCATTGGGGTCATCCAGATAAATCTCCACCGGAACGAGACGGCTACCGGAACGAGACGGCTTTGATTGTGAAAATCAGCAGGGGCAAGATTCATATTGCCATGCACGAACCGGAACAAAGTTTCTGGACTGAACTATATCAACTACCAATTAACCTATGCAAACACTGGAACTCAACTGAGGACTTGCGTTATTTCTCATGAAAATTTAAATTATTTATTTTCGCCAGAGTTGTCAACGTTGGATGCAACACTGATGGGACAGGGAGATGATGCACCACCTGGCATCACTTTATCTGCTTTTCGACTTTCCGACACCGTAACCCACTTCGGATCTGCAACGGTTGGTGTAGATGGCAAAACAGACAGGAAATGAGCCACTCATAGGATGCGCTGCAAACTCTCAGCATATTTTGTGGGTGAGTACCAACATTAATATGCGAGGCCAGTCCCTGTCAGAACTATTAAATACGAACGAGCTAAAAATGCTTAATATTGGTAACACCGCTGCCTATGTTAATGGGATTGATTATAGATGTGACAATTTGTTCGAAAAATCTAAAAATTGGATGGTTAATGGAGCACTCCTTCTCGGTCATCGCTACATTAGGTTTAGTATAGCACGGCCACCGCCAAATCCGATAAGCTTTCGGAATAAGTTGAAAACCAACTGAACTACTCAGAGGAAGACGGACGCCACCGTAGCTTAGAGGTTAGCATATCCCTATATGACGCTGAACGCCTGGGTTTGAATCCTGGTGTGAACATCAGAAAAAATTTTCATCGGTGGTTTTCCCCTCCTAATGCTGGCAACATTTGTGAGGTACTATGCCATGTAAAAACTTCTCTCCAAAGAGGTGTCGCACTGCTGCGCGCCGTTCGGACTCGGCTGTAAAAAGGAGACCTCTTATCATTGAGCTTCAATTTGAATCGGACAGCACTTCTTGATATGTGAGAAGTTTGCCCCTGTTCCCAAATGGAATGGAATTTGCATTACTCAGAAGAAGACTTGGGCAAGATACTTTGAATTGTTCAAGAACAGAAGACATTAATGACAATGGCAATAGCATTGCGACTGCAAAAGAAAACTTCTAGACGACCCGGGAGATTCGCAACATTGTGAAATAGGTCCGCAGACTTTATAACAGAGTAGGTTATAAAAACGCGGCAATTTGTGGGGATGTGTATTACACAAGGCTCTTGGAATATATTAAAATTATCAGAGGGGCAAATCGTGCCTCCTGGAAGCTTTTCTGCCCAACAGGTCGATAGCCGTAATGACGCCGCCAAGTTGAAAAAGTTTCTCTCAAAAACCCATGTCCAAACTAGAACGTTAGTAGACGATATGGGAGTGAGAGCAGAGACAATGGAGGACATTTGAGGGTTTTGATGAAAACGCATTTTCCACAGGAGACGGCGGGACTCACGGAAACACCAGAGTCTTGGAATAATGAGGTAGATCGAAGACTTTTCATTATAGAAATTATGGTAAAGGAAGCCTTGAGGAACTTCCAACATTTAAGTCACCCGGACCTGATGGAATATTTCCGGCGTTACTACAGAAGTAGGCAAACTATCTGGCCCCCCATCTGGCCACTATTTCTACAGCGTGCCTAGGAATTGCATATACTCTGAAAGTTAGGTAGAAGGCAAGGGTGGTTTTTAGGAGATCCAGTAAATTGCTCAAATACAAACATCTTGTCTATGTCAAAGCCAAGAGGTTGTGCATAAAATAGAAGAATCCTTCGATGCCAAGAAGTATACATTGGAGGTATGCATTGACGTCGAGGGGGCTTTAACAATGTGCGGACCGACACACTGATCCAATCCTTAGACCAGTATCGGGTGGTCCTGGTCCTTAGAGTCTGGATAAACCATATGGTAATGATCAGGTGGATAAATTGTGGCTCCCATGGCATAAATATAAGGAAAAATGTGGCACAGGGCACGCCGCAGGAGGGCATTTTATCGCCACTCCTATTACGAATGCTGACTGAAAAGGATTTTGTTCACGAGAAAGACGAAGGTGTGCCAATTTGAACAACACGTTTCCTCAATAGAACGGTTTCGATATCTGGCAAGGTCAAATTCTTAGGAGTGATCTTAGAGAGGAAACTTAATTGGAAGTGTCACATTCAGGAGCGTACCGAGAAGTCTCACAGGTGTTGGACATTATGTAGACGGGTCGTAGGCTCGAAATGGGGCCTGAATCCGAGGATGGTCCACTGGTTCTACAGGAGCGTGATTAGTCCAATACTTAATTACGCCTCAGTAGTTTGGTGGACTGCGATGGAGGTAAAGTTCAACGTAATGGTAGTATAACGGGGTCAGAGAACATGTTGTCTGGGCATAGGCGGAGCCACGCCCACTAGGGCCACGAAGACTATTGTAGATATCTGACCCATAGAAGTACAGATAAAGAGTGAGGCAGCCACTGCGGCTATGAGACCTGCAAGGAATGGAAGAGGTTTCCGATCGGATTCCTGAGTCGGGTGCGAGGCACTGCTGTCAGCGGCACAGTTTTGGATTGATGTTCATGACACACAAAGCTAAAGGACAGAGTAGGCTAGGGGGTATACATTGAGAACTCGGGCACTGAGATCTGTTTTAGACTGCCTGACTAAATTATGATCCTGATGAGTCGAGGACAATCAGCGGTATCGGGTGGAGATTCTCAGTAAGAGGTCGGGCGGCACCGGCTCTTGCACAAATACTGAGTGCTTATGATGCTCGATATGACAAAGCGAGTTATTGGCGCCTTTAAATAACCAATGATCACCTTGTTCCCACGGCGATCGGTGCTTTGGACCGAAACGAGCTTGCTCACTTACAGGAGCTTGATCGCTAACTCCACATGCAATGTGGTTACAAAAACAACAAACATCCTGCAGGCAGGAATCCGGACGATCACGTAATGCGTGAGGTGGTGTGGTGTTAACGCCTTTTGAGAACGGAGAGATAATCGTTTAAATTGTAAAGTGGTTAAAGCTAAGGTTTTATCAAGATCATGTGCAATATTTCAAGGCCTAAGGTGGTCCGGCGCCTCTTGGTAGGTCCCTAAAGTTCGTCACCTCGGCCTGACAAATCTTCATTTGTCGTCCGATTTTCAAATCTTTTTTTTCCTGAATAGTGTTTAAAAATCCCCGGTTTCAGAGATGTACTAGTTGCAATTTTTTTCTTTGAAATTTTGGTTGAGATTGGCATTTGCGGTTCGATTTTCATTTGTATTTCATGATTTGGATTTTTGACCAAATTTACAATGATTTTGCACCAACAAATTTTCCACATTTGATTGTTAATTTCAAAGTTATACATCTGAAAACGAAAAAACATGAAAAGTGTATTTTTTTTTTGCATATTTTGGTAAAGAAAAGTATTTTCATTCGTTAGTCTTCATTGAAAAAACTGACCGTCAGGGCAATAACAACCAGGACTGTAATGTCACGAAGTTTTGGTGATTAATGTCACGAAGTGTAAGAGATTAACTCCATCTCTGAACTGACACTATCCGCATCATTTGCGTGCCGAGCCAAAGAGCAGTAAGGGGTAATGAAAGAGCAGACGATTTGGCAGTGAAGCCTGTTAATAAACTTGTTTGACCCGAAGCCTTTCGGGTCGACGCAGTCCGAGTTAAGGTCGTGGATGACAAACGCATGCATGTAACACTGTGGAACAGCGAAACGGTCACACAGTGCGATAGAATCGTAGAAATGCTAGTAAAAACCAGTAAGGAAGGCAAAGGTCGGTCAAAACCGACTATATAATACCCTACACCACCTGGTGTACGCAGTACTTTTTATATGTAGAACTTATCTCGAAATCTAGTCAGACTTTAATTTGGATACCTATTGAAATGTATGTAAGATTTTCCTACAATAGGACAACAAATTTGGATTTCCACATCCTTAAAAGCCCATATCGGCTAAAAGATTATATGGGAGTTATATCGAAACCTGTGCCAATTTTAATGGCACATACTGGGACGTCAAATAGAACATCTAATGCCCTATATTGTAGAGATGCGAGCAAAACTGCGGCTTTTACTCCCTTAAAAGTCCATATGGGATAAAATATATACATTGCAGCTAAATCAGGGCCGATTTTAATGAAATTTTGCCCACGTATTGAAACGTCAAATAAAACGTCTCATGCAAAATCTACAGGCCGAAGTCTATTTCAGACGAAAGATATATCGGGGACCTATGTCTAAATCTAAACCGAATTTTATGAAATTTTGCACACGTATTAAGACGTCAAATAATACACCTCGTACTAAATCTTGTTAAGATCGGACTAAAAAGTGGCTTCTACAGCCTTAAAAGACCATATCGGACCAAAGATATATATTTGAGCTATGTCTTAATCTAGACCGTTTTATATGGAATTCTGCACTCCTATTGGGACTTTAAATAAAACAAATCACGCTAAATTTTTTAGAATTGGGGTTAATATTGTGAATACTACAGCCTTTAATGTCAAAATCGGATGAAAGATATATATGGGAGGTATATCTAAATATGAACCGATTTTTATGAAATTTTTCACACATATGAAGACGTCAAATAAAGCACCCCGTGCCAAATTTGGAAAGATCGGATCAAAATTGTGTCTGCTACAGCCTTAAAACTTCATATCGGATAAAAGATATATATGGGTGCTATATCTAAATTTGAACCCATTTTTATGAAATTTTGCAGTCAGATTGAAACTTTAAAGAAAACACTTCGTGCAAAATTCCATATCGAATGAATGTTATATATGATAGCTATATCTAAATCTGTACCGATTTTGACGAAGTTTGCACACATATGACGACGTTGAATAAAACACCCTACGCAAAATTTTGTAAAGATCGGACCAAAATTGTGGCTTCTACAGCCTTAAAAGGCCATACCGGATGAAAAAATATATA